>NC_137032.1:14699502-15139502 GCF_032717465.1 Coenobita brevimanus
CTTTGGTATTTTGACACTTTAACTTCTTTGGTATAGTGAGGTTTTTGTATATTCTTGTTACTATATTATTATTATTATTATTGTTGTTGTTGTTGTTGTTGTTGTTGTTGTTATTATTATTATTATTATTATTATTATTATTATTATTATCATCATCATCATTATTATTATTATTATTATTATTATTATTATTATTATTATTATTATTATTATTATTATTATTATTATTATCATCATCATCATCATTATTATTATTATTATTATTATTATTATTATTATTATTATTATTATTATTATTATTATCATCATCATCATCATCATCATCATCATCATCATCATCAGTGATGAAGTGAAAGAGAGATTGTTCAGGTGCTTGAGGATGCAAGAATGGATCTATAAGGATTGACTGAAACTAAATGGGAAGGTGAAAGGGTGAGAGAATGGGAATATGGTTTAGGTATATGTGCGGGAGTTAATGAGAATGAGAGGGCAAGAGAGGGAGTATGTCTGATGATAAGCAAGAAGTCGAAGGAGAATATAAGAGAGTATAGAACAGTGGGTGCAAGGATTGTATGGGTGAGGATGAAAGTAGGTATACAAGCGTGGGCGTTTGTATGTGTGTATGATTCGACAGAGGACCGAGTGGTAAGAGTCAAAGATAAGTTTTGGGCGAGAGTAGAAGCATGTATGGACAATTTTGAGAGGAGCGAAAGAGTGCTTTTGATTGGAGACATGAATAGCAACGTTGGGAATGTACGAGTGGATGGAGTGGTTGGTCAGTGGGGTGTGCCAGCTGAAGTAGATGGGAATGGTAGTGCTTTGGTGGACATCTGTGCTGGTAGCGAGTTGTCAATAGCCAACACCTACTTTCGGCATAAGCTGATCCACTGGTATACATGGAGAGTAATAAGGAGGATGGATGGTTAACTTGTTGAACGAAAGGCAATGATAGACTACGTGTGTGTGGATGAGCGAATGAGAAGACAAGTGTTGGATGCAAGAGTGTGGAGAGGGTGGGGGAATGGAGTCTCAGATCATCACCTAGTGATGGCCTAGGTAAAGATGCAAAGGAAATGGTTGAGGAGACGGAGGGGAGACAGGAGGAAACAGCTCCTGTGAGAAGAGTGGAGATTTTGCAAGATAGTGAGAAAGTGGCAGAGTATAAGAGCATAGTGGAAGAAAGATTGGGAAGATATGAGCTAGAGCAGATTGAAGGGGTGGAAGACGTATGTAAGATATTTACAGAAGAGATAGGCGCAGCGTGTGAGGTGGTTTGTGGAGTGAGGAGGAGATGCAAGGGTGTGCAAGGGACAGCATGGTGGAATGATGAGGTGAAACGAGCTGTGGAACAAAAGAAGAAGGCATATAGTGAATGGTTAGCGAGTAGAGGTAGGGCAGAAGATGAGAGAGAGAAGAGAGAGGTATATGTGAGCAGGAGATGGGAGGTGAAGAGACTGGTGAAGGAGAGTAAGAAGAAAGTGGATGAAGAGTTTGGAAGAAATCTGAGTGTGAAATGGAGGGAGAGTAAGAAATTGTTTTGGAAGGAGGTAAAGAAAGTAAGGCAGTGTGAAAGAGGAAGTAGTAGGGAAATGAAAGATAGGAATAATAGATTGTTGGTGGAGAAGAGAGAGATAATGAGGAGATGGAAGGAGCACTTTGAGGATTTGTTGAATGTAGAGAGTGGCAGCAGTGTGAGTATAAGTGGTTGGGGAATGGCTGGGAGAAGAAGAGATGAGAGGAGGGAAGAAGAGATCAGTAGGGCGGAAGTAGTGGAAGCATTGAAGATCAAGATGGGAAAGGCCCCAGGAATTGATGGAGTGTGTGATGAAATGCTGAGGTATGGGGGTAAGATTATTGTGGAGTGGATATGGAAGTTGTGTAGATTGGCTTGGGAAGAGGGAAGGGTTCCAGAGGACTGGAAGTCAGGTATAATTGTTCCTTGATACAAAGGAAAAGGGGAGAGAGAGGTATGTGGTAACCATAGGGGTATTTGCCTTCTTAGTGTGACTGGTAATATATATGGTAGAATACTCATTGATAGGGTTAGGCATATGACAGAGGAGCTGGTTGGAGAAGAACAAGGGGGATTTAGGAAGGAAAAAGGGTTTGTAGATCAGATATTTGTTCTAAGATGTTTAGTGGAGAAATAGCTAGAGAAGGGAAAGAAAGTGTATGCTGCCTTCATGGACTTGGAGAAAGCTTATGACAGAATAGATAAGCAAGGTATGTGGAAGGTATTAAGGATATATGGAGTGGAGGGGATATTGTTGAGTGCTGTGAAGAGTATGTACGAAGGAGCTAGGGCTATGGTGCAAGTGGATGGTGAGCTGAGTGAATTCTTTGATCACAATGTGGGACTGAAACAGGGTTGTGTGATGTCTCCATGGCTGTTTAATATATACATGCATGGAGTTGTAAAGGAGGTGCAAGGTAGGGCAGTGGATATGGGGGTGGCTCTGATGAATGAGGGTGAGATTTGGAAGATTCCGGTGTTGCTGTTTGCTGATGATACAGTATTGTTGAGTGAAGATGAATGGGAGTTGCAAGGTTTGGTGAATGGATTTGGGACAATGTGTAGGAGGAGGAAGCTGAAAGTTAATGTAAACAAAAGTAAAGTCATGGTGTTTCAGAGGAATGAAGTCACAGAATGTACAGTGAGTTTGAATGGTGAGGATAAGGAGAATGTGAGTGCATTCAAGTACTTGCGTTGTATGATGAGTAAGGATGGAACTTTGGGGGATGAAGTGCATGAAAGGGTACAGCAGGGAAGGAAGGTTGTTGGTTCACTGAAAGCATTGATGAGAAATAGGGAGGTGAGTATGGAAGTTAAGAAGTCACTACATGATAGTATTGTGATCCCTACCCTGATGTATGGAAGCGAGGCGTGGACCTTGCAAGAGGGGAACAAGTCAAGAGTGAGAGCATTGGAAATGAGCTACTTGAGAGGAGCATGTGGAGTGACGTGGAGGGACAGGTTGTAGAATGAAGAAGTGAAGGAACGTTGTGAGATGGATGTGGATGTGGTTGAGATTAGGAGAAATACACTGAGGTGGTTGGACATGTGGAGAGAATGAAGAATGAAAGACTGACTAAGAGGGTGTATGTAGGTGAGGTAGAGGGAGGGAGAGGGAGGGGTACACCGAGGATGAGGTGGAGGGATGTAGTTGAGGGGTATATGAGGGAGGGGGGGTGATTTGGAGAGAGGGTAGTCAAATGGCGGGTGACAGAGCGACTTGGAAGCGTTTTGTCTGCGGCCACCCTCTGCGGGATTAGGGCGTCGGGCTATAGATAGATAGAGAGATAGATCATCATCGTCATCATCATCATCATCATCATCATCATCAATATTATTCTTATTATGGTTATTGGATATGGTGAATGTAATGATTTTTTTTTTTTTTTTTTGGCCTATATGATGGAACCAGGATTCCGTGGGCTTGAATGATGAATGAATGGAAACGTGGTAAACTGAACTTGGCAAACGTAGGCTGTCTGGACGTTGCTACTCCTCATCTTGCCATAGGGTGGGAAAGGAAGTCCAGATGATGATAATTATTACCCGCCCCCACCCCGGAGGGCTCGGGGACAGGTATTGTTTGCACTCGGTTTGTCTGTCTGTTTGTTTGTATTTCTGTCTGTTATAAACATAACGTGAAAATTACTGGTGTGATTTTGACTAAAATCAAAGGGATGATGGGTTATGACCTGATCACCTCATTAAATTTTGGGCCACATTGGGCAAAGGCCCATTCCGTAGGCAGAAAATATATATATATATATATATATATATATATATATATATATATATATATATATATATATATATATATATATATATTCGCCACAACTCCTTTCCATTCCGTCATATTGACATGAAACAAAAACCTAAAGGTGCATCGTCCAAATCTGCATCCTATAACATGCTTCATTACATCAGGGAGGGTTACCCCCCAGTTAGCAATAGGGGGGGTCAATACCAGGTGGGTCAGTCCTAATATGTCAAATGGGCATAAAATCGTCAATTTTCATCCGATTTACTCCAAATTTGATGTGTGGAATCTTTGACTAGATATCCTGTTGTGCTCATACGTCAGCACTAAAATTGCCGGAGACGGGTTTACTGTGCCTTGTCACCGCTTCATATTATTATAATCACTGTAAATGTCCAGTCCATTCTGTGTGCGTGTGTGTGTGTGTGTGTGAGAGAGAGAGAGAGAGAGAGAGAGAGAGAGAGAGAGATACAGCACAATGAGTGTGTGTGTGTGTGTGTGTGTGTGTGTGTGTGTGTGTGTGTGTGTGAGAGAGAGAGAGAGAGAGAGAGAGAGAGAGAGAGTTCAAATTGAAATAATTTATTTCCATAAAATGTGATTATTCTTACAAATCGATATACAAAATCACAAACATATATAGTCGTGTCATAATCGAAATATGATTATATCAACTACAAATCTCTTAAAATTATCTCCCTAAGTTTAGATTTAAAAACATGTAAGCCTCCTGAATTAGTGATATTAGTAGGTAAATTATGCCATGGTTTGGGTCCAAGTATGATGATGGCTCTGGTACCAATGTTTGTTCTGGCTCTAGGCACATAAAGGTTATTGTGCTGTCTTGTTATACTAATTGTATTTTCAGTGACAGTGGACAACTTTAAATAGCACTCTGGATAAAAACAATTGACAGCCATATAAACGGTGGCACATTAAAAAAAATATATATGCTTATCTTTCATCTTTAACCACTTTAATTCCTTTATGATGGGAGTTACATGGTTGTACTTTCTTGCTCCCCCAGTAACAACTTTAGCTGCAAAATTTTGTAACTTGTGAACTTGATGAAGAAAGGCCTCATTTGTCGTACCCCATATACCTATACAGTAATTTATTATGCTGAGAACTAGAGATTGCGCAACATTTTTTCGAGTTGACTTATCAAAGTTTTCACTTATTTGATTTATGAACATTAGTGTTCCCATAACTTTCTTACTTAATTCTTTAATATGCACATCAAAAAGCATATATCTATCGATGTAGACACCTAGACTTTTTACATTAGAGCTCGGGTAAATGTGGTCGTCAGAACAATTTATGACAGTGTTAGGAGGAATATGTGATAGTTGTCTATTACCAATGAAGATACATTGTGTTTTTCTTGAATTTAGCATAAGTCCATTTGTAAGAAAATTATGTTTGGCAATCCGTAAAGCTCCTTCTGTTTTGGAAATAAGAGTCTCGAGATTATTTATTCAATAGTGTCAGCATGGAGAAATTGGGTATCATCAGCATATTGCCCCAAAGAAAATCCATTTATACTCTCAGCAAGGTCATTAACATAGATGGTAACCAAGACCAAGGATTGAGCCTTGAGGGACCTCGTAAGCTACATTCACTATATTAGATAATGGGTTGCTCAGGCAGAAAGATTGAGTCCTATTTTTCATGTAACTTTCGAACCAGAAGCAGTCAATATTAAGCTTAGCACCAGAAGCAGTCAATATTAAGCGTAGCACATTTTCTTAAAAGAATGTCATGACTAATACTATCGAAAGCTTTCGAAAGGTCACACAAGGGTAACAGTGTAACTTTCATAGAGTCCATGTTATCATATATTCTATCTCTTATGACGGTAAGAGCGGTCTCGGTGGATAATCTAGGACGAAATTCATGTTGGTTATTAGACAGAAATTTGTTAGGTTCCAAGAAGTGTATGAGCTGATTAGTAAAGACCTTTTCAAGTATTTTAGAGAAAATGAGCAACAGTGAGATTGGTCTGTAATGGCTTAAATCATTCACATCACCACTTTTAAAGAGAGGAAGTACTAGTGCATGTTTCCAGGCTGTAGGGAAAATGCCTGTTGCGACAGAAGTATTGATGATCCAGGTTAAATAAAAAGCCATAACATAGAGTGAGTCCTTGACAAATCTCAGTGAAATGCCATCCGAGCCTACAGAACGAGTTTCATTTAGGCCTTTTATCATAAGAATGATAGTGTCGGTATCTACAGGATGAGTCTAAAAAGATTACCTTCACTTGAAATTATATTTGAAAAACTATTGGAACCTGGTACGTTTTCACCATGGAGGACTTCTTGTGTTCGCTCATACGTCTTCTTAGCGACATTTGCAAAATGAAAATTGAGTTCGTCAGCTTTATTTTTATTACCAAAGTCGTAGCCGTTAGAATTACTTTTACAGGTTGGGATAAGTTATTATTTTCCTCGTCGCTGAGGTGTTTCCTCTGCTATTACATAACTGATTGCGATAGTATTCTGCTTTCCACTCAGTAATGAGAGTTTTAACACACTTCTTTTCTTGTTTATATGGTTCATAGAGAGCTATGTTATGCCGATCTGATTTAAGGTTTTTACGAGTATCATTTCTAAACTTCATAGCCTGTCGTATATATCGTTCATCTATCGTGCAAATGGTCTTTTAATCTCCTTAGTTACAAAAGGAGCACAGTCATTTAAACAATTAATAAAAGTTTCAGCAAAAATATGCACCTGTGTGTTTACATCGTCAGTTTCCAAAATCTTGTCAAAATCGTGTGTGCTCTGTAGAAGTTTAAGACAGAAGTCGTCCTTGTGGTAGTTCCCAAGGTGACGAAAAGCTCAAACAATGGGCAGTCTCTTAGGTTTACTGAGAGAGAGAGAGAGAGAGAGAGAGAGAGAAAGAGAGAGAGAGAGAGAGAGTACTTCAGTCATCGCCTTGGACAATAAAACTGGCATTGTTACTTAGACCTGACTTCCACGTAACACAAGGTAAAATATTCTCAGCCCCCTCAAAAAAAAAAAAAAAAAAAATTATAATAATAATAATAATAATAAATAATGCATTCCTGTATCCTGAAGCATCCCTGTACAGTATTTCTTCCAATGACTCCGTATATTCTGAGGGAGATTATTAGGGCAGTATTCTTAAGCTGGTTGGAGTTATGGACAAAGTTTGTTTCTCTCCTCTGTATCTACTCGCCTAGCATCACAATGGGAGACCTAACATAATAGTAGTGGCTCTAGTGGTTGTAGTAGTAGTAGTAGTACTTGAGGTGGTAGTAGAAGTTGTTGTTGTTGTTGCTGCTGCTGTTGTTGTTGTTGTGGTTGTTGTTGCCCCAGCCTACAGGATGAAGCTGTTCTCCTCCTGCAGTTCACCATCCTCCATTTGGATGACAGAGAGTGAACAAAGGGACGTTTGTATAACCAAGTAGTGGAGCACCCAGTCACGTCGGTGCCACCACGTGAAGGCATCACTCTCCAGCACTTGACCTAACACAGTTATGGAGAATCGAGTTCTGGTGGATGACAGGATGATTCTCTACCATAGTGATCCTCGTGTTGATAGTACTGAGCCAATCCTTCTTTCTCTTCGCGGTAGGCTGGGTGAGATCAGCTCCCTAAAACCTATTTTTCCTTAAATTCATTCATATTAGAAGGCTCCACCATGCTAACATGCGTCGGCATTGGTCACCTAATGGTGGCTGTCCATGCTGCTCGATCTCTGGCTGCTTCCCTATTCAGTCCCTTATAGCTGAGGCCACATTCAATGACTTCGTCCAAGGTCTTTTTCAGTCTACCTCTCGCAACCCTACCGCTAACATTAGCAAATCACTTTCTGCACCCAATTATCATCCCCCTTCCTCTCCACAAGTCCAAAGCATCTCAAACTACCTCTCCTTATCACAGTACTAATACACTCCAGTCCCATCCTATCCCTCACGTTTTCCATAGCGATTTGTTTTTGGATATGGCTGGTTAACAGCCTTCTGTTCGTTATCTATGCAGCGTATGGCGATATTGGAAGAATTTATGTAACACGGAAGAGGAAAGAATAAATCGCTTAAGAACAGGTGTTAGGGATCTTCCTTACCCGATGAGAATACCTGCCTTGGCCACTTGCGAATTTTGGGCTACAAAGAAGGTGAAAATATTGACATTGGTAATATTCATAGTATTAGTGCAATTGTGTTTTAAAAAGAAAAATACCGTGTGACAATAACTTTGACAGTATATCAAGCACTTGCTGAACGATGTTATGGTTCCATTATGCCGTAAATAATGACAATATGATATAGAAGACTGTCCATCTGTTCACAGAGTTTGAGAAATTGTTTATTATTTTCCTTATTACTGGCTTAACTCGCCCCGTCCAAACCACTTTCCCACCACTGACTACCCCCAGTCCCGACCATTTTTGGATAAAAATTTTTTTTGGCTCAAACCTCCGCTTCTGGTGAGAAACAATGGCCAATCACAAAGAAAGTGGTCACTGGGGTCTATGAGTGGCCTAAACAGGTATACCTTCATTACACCTGGTACCGTGTTCTATGGAGGTGCTCTGTGGCTCTCACGTTTTCTATGGTATTATTAGTCTGGGAAACCATTTACAATAGGTAGATATTTATTCATTACAAACAAAAAAACATGTAGTACAAGAGTATACTATTTTTTTTTTACAAAAACGGAGGTGAAATAAACATTGTTCCATCGGGCGAACCTAGCGATATTGCCCAAACTGTTCAACGCTAATTTGCTAACATTGTTGTTTCATCATACATTTCATTTTTTCAACTTACATAATACTTCTTCAATAACATTATACCCTTTCCCACTTTATAGAACTGTTTTCACATATTTATAGGCCTTACGATAATATTTAGCATAATCTATCTATTGCCAGATGCCTCAATCCCGTTTGGGGTGGCCACAAACAAATCGCCTCGAAGTCGCCCTGTCCCCCGCCATTTCACTGCCCTGCTCCCAACTCACACACCCCTCTCTCATATACCTCTCCACCCCATTCCTACATCTCATCCTCGGTCTCCCCCTCCCTCTTCCCCCCTCCACCTCACTCGCATACACTCTCTTCATCAGTCTTTCACCCTCCATCCTCTCCACATGGCCAAACCACCTCAGTGTGTTCCTCATAACGCTTCCTATCACATCCACATCCACACCACAACGCTCCTTTATATCCTCATTCGTCAGCCTGTCTCTCCACGTGACTCCACAGGCTCCTCTTAAATAACTCATTTCCACTGCTCTCACTCTTGACTTGTGTCCTTCCAACAATGTCCAAGCTTCACTTCCGTACGTTAGAGTTGGTATCACATTACTGTCATGTAGTAACTTTTTCACTTCCATGCTCACTTCCCTGTTTCTTATCACTGCTTTCAAAGAACCAGCAACCTTTCTTCCCTGCTGTATCCTTTCAAGCACTTCACCCTCCAAACCTCCATCCTTACTCATCACGCTATCCAAGTACTTAAACGTACTCACATTTTCCAATTCCTCACCATCCAACCTCACTGTACATTCACTAACTTCACCTCTCTCAAAGACATCACTTTACTCTTCCCTACATTCACCTTTAGATTCCGTTTCTTACACACTCTCTCAAACTCATCCACCAAGCCTTGCAGCTCCTCTTCGTCTTCACTCAACAACACAGTATCATCTGCAAACAACAGTACAGGGAGTTTCCAAACACTATCCTCTCTCACCAGGGCCACTCCAACATCCACTACCCTACCTTGTACCTCTTTTATTACCCCATCCATGTACAGACTGATCAACCATGGAGACATGAAACATCCCTGTTTCAAACCAACTTTCAAAGAGAAAAATTCACTTAGTTCACCATCCACACGCACTGCAGCCTTCGCACCATTGTACATACTCTTCACAGCATTCAACAACTTCCCATCTACTCCATATATTCTTAACACTTTCCACAATCCTTGTCTATTCACCCTGTCATATGCTTTCTCCAAATCCATGAAAGCCACATACAGCTTCTTTCCCTTCTCTAGAAACTTTTCCACTAAAGATCTAAGAATGAATATCTGATCTACACAACCTCTTCCCTTCCTAAAGCCTCCCTGTTCTTCTCCAACTAATTTCTCTGTTCTTTCTCTAACTCTGTCTATAAGTATCCTACCATACACTTTTCCTATTATACTAAGAAGACAAATGCCCCTATGATTACCACACACTTCTTTTTCCCCTTTTCCTTTGTACAAGGGAATAATTATACCTGACTTCCAATCCTCCGGGACTCTACCTTCCTCCCAGGCCAATCTGCACATCTTCCACATCCATTCTACTACTATTTCTCCCCCATGCTTCAGCATTTCACCACACACTCCATCAATTCCTGGGGCTTTCCCCGATTTAACTTTCTTCATTGCTTCCACAACTTCTATCCTACTGATTTCTTCCTGTCTTCTCACCACCCTCCTTCTCCCAGCCATTCCCCAGCCACTAATACTCGCATTACTTCCATCCTCTACGTTCAACAATTCCTTAACCCGCGTCGTCCCGGCGACGTGAATTAACGTCCGCATATGATGTACACTATGTCCCGGCGACGTGAATTAATGCGGCAACATTGCAAGTTGCATAATTTTCACATTTTTCAAAATTTGCGCCTGATTTTTGTTTCACCCACCTACGCAAGCCTCACCTTCTCACCGCCAGGCGGATAATCCCCTAGACTCAGATTAACCCCACCTGACCCTGTGATCTTCCACTTACCTGTCAGCAGTCACCCAGGTCAGACATGGCGCGTCGTGGGCTGTCAGACGAGGAGATACAAGTCGCCCTGGATACCTTTACAGGAGATAGTGATTCCCCACTGGACGACGACACCCTCGATGTCGATTACATGCAGCCTGAGGAGGTTACCAGCAGCAGTGATGAGGAGGTCCTTCCCCAAGGAAGGTCAAATACATAACATATAGGAGGGCAGGGGATGGCCAGCCTGCACCACGTGCTGCATCTAGGCAGCAACACATGCCATCAGATGAGGAGGAGGACGAGGAAGTTGTACATGGTGGCGTATTTTCCTGGCTGGGGAAGGAAAAGATATCGCTACGTGGGACTGGGACAGACGTCACATCGCGACTGTTCCACAGGTATGTTCCTTCTATGTGTTCTGTGGCAGGAAGTAGTGGTGTGGGGATGGTTAGGGCAGTAGAAAGTGAAAGTGTTGGGGTGGGAGAGCGCAGACAGATTCGCGAAAGCGAGAGTGGTGTGGGGGAGGCAACACTCTCCCTCTCTCTCTCTCTCTCTCTCTCTCTCTCTCTCTCTCTCTTTCTTTCTCTTTCTCTCTTTCTTTCTCTTTCTCTTTCTCTCTCTCTCTCTCTCTCTCTCTCTCTCTCTCTCTCTCTCTCTCTCTCTCTCTCTCTCTCTCTCTCTCTCTCTCTCTCTCTCTCTCTCTCTCTCTCTCTCTCTCTCTCTCTCTCTATTAGGATAAGGCTTACTGTAAATCGTGTACTACTGTGAAAGCAAATGTCTAACATGGAAAAGGCCAGAATGTAATGTGAGAAGTACTATAAAGGGGGAGAAAGTAAATTCAGAGGTGAAAAAATAATGACATGACATGATTTACCTACGTAAATTAGCGCTACTTCTATGCTAATTCTTTTCATAAAGCATGTACATCTGTAAAAGGAATAGTCTAACATGTAAATGGGTTATATGTTATAAGTAATCACAAAGGTGAAAAAATAGAATCTGAGTTGAAAAAACCATGAAAGATATAGTCACTGTAAAGTTAGTATGTAAGTTGAAAAATAGTCTAAGTTGAAAGTCATAGAACATACAGTCAGTAATTCTGTTCACGGTGTAAGAGGAGTGGGAAACTCCCCAAGGGCTCTAAATTTAGTCACCAATTATGGGATAAGCTGTCTCCCAGTGCACTACCATCCCACCTCACTCTCTCTCTCTCTCTCTCTCTCTCTCTCTCTCTCTCTCTCTCTCTCTATTAGGATAAGGCTTACTGTAAATCATGTACTACTCTGAAAGCAAATGTCTAACATGGAAAAGGCCAGAATGTAATGTGAGAAGTACTATAAAGGGGGAGAAAATAAATTCAGAGGTGAAAAAATAATGACATGACATGATTTACCTACGTAAATTAACGCTATTTCTATGCTAATTCTTTTCATAAAGCACGTACTTCTGTAAAAACAATTGTCTAACATGTAAATGGGTAATATGTTATGTTATAAGCAATCAAAAAGGTGAAAAAATAGAATCTGAGTTGAAAAAAGCATGAAAGACCAAGTTGTCACTTGGTAAATAAGCGCTATTCTTATGCTAATTCTTTTCGTAAAGCAAGTACATCTATAAAACTAATTGTATAGCATGTAAGTGGGTTATATATTATAAGTAATCTAAAAGGTGAAAAAATAGAATCTGAGCTGAAAAAAGCAGGAAATAAAATGATCTCACTTGGTAAATAAGCGCTACTTTTATGCCAATTCTTGTCATAATGCCTCAAAATATGTACAAACAATTATGTAAAGTTGAAAATGGTATGATGTTATTGTGGAAGTAATATGGAACATGAAAAAATACAATAGTTGATGAAATAACGATGTTTGTTATCCATCGGTGACATAATCGACCGATTTTGCTAGGGTCGCATAATGGTTATACCTTATTTCTCATTTTTTTCTGTATAAAACCCAATATACTTCTGGTATACATATTTCCAACATATGAATACATGATAATAAACGTATACTGCATCAGTTCAGAGTACCCGTGCCACCATAGAAAACGTACGGCGAAAAGACTACTCATAGAGCATGGCAGTACCTGTCAAACTTACTTGCTCCAGGTAAGCCATTTCTGGACCCAAGGGACACCTTTCTTTGTGATTTTCCTTGGTTTCTGACCAAAAGCGAATGTTTGAGCAAAAAAAAAAAAATGGTCCAAAAAAGCCGGGACTGGGGCGAACCAAAGCTCAGAAAACGTCGGGATTGGGCAGGTTAAAGTGTTCTCTCCATCTGCTCACTTTTTCTCCCTTCTCCACTAGTAATCTACCATTTTTATCTTTCACTCCCCTGCTAACTTCACTTCCACCCTGTCTTACTCTTTTCACCTCTCCCCAGAACATTTTCTTACAGTCCCTCCACTTTATACTCAAATTCCTTCCAAATTCCTCATCCACTCCCTTCTTACTCTCTCTTACTAATCTTTTCACCTCTCTCTTTCTTTCTACATATAACTCTCTCTTCTGCCTCTCAACTTCTTCCACGCCCATATTTCTCATCCATTCATTGTATGCTTTCTTCTTTTGTGCCACAGCCTGTTTCACCTCTTCAGTCCACCACGCTGTTCCATGCACCCCCCTCCGTCTTCTCTTCCTTCCACACACCACATCACACGCTGCACATATTCCTTCTGTAAATATCTTACACACACCTTCCACGTCTCCCATCTGTTCCAATTCATATTTGCCCAATCGTTCCTCCACTTCTCTCTTATACTCTGCCTTTTTCTCATCCTCTTGTAACCTTTCCACTCTCTTTGCAACTACTCCTTCCTCTCATCTTTCCCTTCTCCTATTCCTCCATCTTACTTGTATTCTAATTCTGGCCACCACCAAGTAGTGGTCAGAAAGTCCACTCCCCCAACCTCTATACACTCTTGCATCCTTTACACATCTTCGCACCCTTTCATCCACACACAGTTAATCAATCATTGCCTTCCTTTCATTCAGTTCACCACCCACCCTTCTCATCACTCGCCATGTATACCTGTGGATCATTTTATGCCTGAAGAGGGTATTGGCTATCACCAACCCCCTCCCAGCACAAATGTCCACTAACGCACTCCCATTCTCATCTATCCACCTTCACATTCCCAACTTTACCATTCATATCACTGATCAAAAACACTCTCTCATTCCTTCCAAACTTTTCCATGCACACTTCTACATTTGTCCAGAACTCTTCTCTCACTCTTCTAGCACGATCTTGCGTTGGTGCATACACACACACAATCGCCCACATTTGTATTCCAACTTTCAACTTTACCCACACAATCCTTGACCCAATGGATCCATACTGTCTTATGCTCCTCTTCCATCTTTTACTCACAACTATACATATTCCTTCCTTTGCCCTCTCATTCTCACCTACTCCTGCACATATACCCCATCCATACTCCCATTCTCTCACACTTTCTCCTCTCCATTTTGTTTCAGTTATTCCACATACATCCACTTTCGCACCCTCAAGCACCTGGACAATCTCTCTCTCTTTCACCTCATCATTCGCTCCCCTTACATTCCAAGTTCCAATTACCATGTCCTTTGTCCGGTCCTTGGTCGTCATCATTTGGTCAGTCCTTGTCCGAGGCTTATTGTTTGTTTTTTTAGTTAGTTGTTTTCCGGGGAGGGGCACTAACCCTCCACATAATGTTAGATGCATATTTACGTAGTGAGTGAACTCGCTGTGACTGTTGTTTCAACTTGCACTCTCTTTTTTCAACTTACATAATACTTTTCCAATAACATTATACCCTTTTCTACTTTAGAGAACTGTTTTCACATATTTACAGGCCTTATGATAATATTTAGCATAAGTTTAGCGCATAATTACATAGAGGGTGAAGTCGCTATGACTATTGTTTCAACTTACACACTATTTTTCACCTTATATAATACTTCTCCACTTACATTACACGTGTTTCCACTTTATATAATTGCTATCACATATTTACAGACCTTACTATTCTACTGAGCATCATATTATAGCATATTTACACAGTGAGTGAACTCGCGATATCACTTGTTTCAACTTACGCTATTTTTCAACATATATAATACTTTCCTACTAACGTTACACCTGTTTCAACTTTATATAATTCTTATCACATACTTACAGGCCTTACAATTATACTGAGCGTCATATTATCGCATACTGTATGTACAGGCCTTACTTCTACAGGGCCAAAAATATGAACATCTCAACTAGGGTTATGGGATAGTCATATTGCTGGGAATGCCTGCTCATTGTACCTTGACGCTCACTTTCATGGTGCTGGCTGCTTGCAGGTAAGTTTGTTTGCTCCAATATGTGGCCCACAAACTCCTCCCAAAAGAACAGGTGGAAGAAATCAACCCAGGTGGAGCCCGCACAGATACCTGGAACCATGCAACTAGACCGCCACTCCTCAGTGAAAGGGTGAATGATGGGAGTGAAATTACTCCCATCTCCAGTTCCACTACACACTACCGTCTCCAGCCTCATCCCCATCATCGCCTTCATCAGGGTGGGGAGGGGAGGGTGGTAGGGGAGATTAGGTATGTGGAGAGTGGCGCCCTTCCTCACTTGCACTTCTCTTCCCTCTCCCTTTTCCATTCCCCTTTCCCTTCCCTTTCCTTCCTTTCCCCACGTCATGGGGCTGTGGGGAGGAAGTGAGGGAATATTGTGGGGCAAAAGACGTGCTAGAGAGCAGCTCCACCTCGCCTCCCCGCTCGTCACATACACCACATGCTTGTGCTGCCTCCCTCACACCACTTTCCCTTTCACTGCTCACTCCCGCCACACCACTTTCCCTTTCACCACTCACTCTCGCCACACCACTTTCCCTTTCACCCCTCACTCCCACCACACCACTTGCACCTACCCCAGACAATACAGGACCATATCTGATTTGCCTTCTCGCCACACCTTCGGATCCTCGTGGCGAAATTTTCTCCCTCCCCAGCCATGAGCTTACATCATGTCCTACGCCGCTGTCCTCGTCCTTGTCCTCATCTGACTCTCTGTCTAGGGGCTGGAGAGAGGTCCGTGCATGTGTATGGGGTCCAGGCTGGCCTTCCCTTGCCTTACAATACGTAACATGCTGCACTTTCCTCGGCGAAGGGACCTCCTCATCACTGCTGTTTGTTTCTTCCTCAGGCTTCACATAATCCCTATCCTCCACATCATCATCCAGTGGAGACTCACTATCACCTGTGAAGGCATCCAGGGCGGATTGAATTTCGTTCTCAGAAAGACCTCTACGCTCCATGTCTGACCTGGGTCACTGCTAACAGGTGAGTGGCGGAGACAAGGGAGTGCGCGGGTCATACGGGGTCTGGGAGCGGGCCCGCCTGGTGGCAGTTAGGGTACGTACCGAAAATCACACGCAAAATTTGAAAATTTTGCAAATTATGGACTTTGCAATTGAGGCGCATTTATATAAGTCAATGGGAGTGGCAGTGACAAAACGTGTGGACGTATATATACGTCAATGGGATGCGTTGGTTTAATCAAAGCACTCTTGTCCAGCAAGTACTTGGTATTATGTCAAAGTCATTTCCACACGATAGTTTTCTGGTTTCAAAGGGCTTTATGCTGATCCTATGAAAATTTCCATTGTTGATATTTTTAACTTCCTTGTAGCTCAAAACCCGCAAGAGGCCAATTATCCCTGAAGTTAGTCCATCATACGTTCAGACCTTGCCGGTTAAAACTACTCACTACTTTTTTGGTGGTAGGTGGACTATCATCCACTCACTTTATGTAATGCTGCCCACTTCTTCCTTCATCTTTATCATTTTTTTTCTGTTTCTACCTTCCACTCTTCCTATTTCTTCCATCTTTCCTCTCATTGTTTAGTACCTTCTTTCCTTTTCAGGAGGCTTTACATTTAAAGACAGCCTAATGGTTTCCTGTAAGCCAGAAAACCATTTACATTGCTGGGTGGTAACCATATAATCAGCCCATCCGTGTTCCCTAAGTGTCAACATGTGGGTTGGCAAAGAGTTAGTGCCCCTCCCGGCAAGGTAACTAATTCAAAGATAAACGACCACACCTAGCAGGATTATGGCGTCTGGCAAAATGTAGGCAGATATAGATACTGTAGACTCTTATATCACAGTGACAATGCATCCTGATAACAGAGATAACACTATTGTTTCCACCCTGTCGCAAGGTCACTGGGAGATTGCTTCTATTTGGTGTGATATACCTGGACTATACCCTTCTATCTTGTGTGCTGTGGAGACGTCTGTCAGTGATACGACTGTCTATTATTATTATTATTATTATTATTATTATTAATATTATTGTTGTTGTTGTTGCCACCGTCATTATTTTTTCCTCCGCCAACGAAGTTGGAGGTTATGTATTAGCCTATGTTTGTCTGTTTCTCTACACGATATCTCCAAAAGTTCCCAATTAATTTCAATATATATATATTTTTTTGGAAGCCGTGGGTCAAGAAACAATTGATTAAATTTGCGGGTGGATATGGATCCTATGTATTCCGCACAATATCTCCACAGATCCGGATCTGGATCTTTTTTCATGACAATTGCATTGCCGGAGGGATGCGTTATTCAAGTATTTTCTTCTTATTATTATTATTGTTATTATTATTATTATTATTATGATTGCTACTACTACTACTGCTGCTGCTGCTGCTACTACTACTACTACTACTACTACTACTACTACTATTACTACTACTACTACTACTACTACTACTTTTTTTTTTTTTTTTTAAACATCACCTCCATCCATTGGTGAATTATATTGTGAAGATCAAAACCAACCTTCCTAATACAGTTCACCATTTGGAGTTGTAATGTGAAGGTTAACACTAACCCTCGTATTACAATCCGTTGGCCCCAAGCACGCCAACGGCTGTGGTTACCAACCATATACTATTACTATTATTATTTTATTTTTTATTTATTGATATTACAGTGTAAATAAAGACATTAAACTATTGGAGTCGCTGGTCTATGCGACTCTCGACCACTGTACCTTCGTAATCCATACCCGCCAGAGAGACAGGCCTGAGCGCTGATGATCTTGTGCCCCTGAGAGATAGCAGAGCAGACTTTACAAGGGAGAATGAGAGTTGACATCTCATCCAGGCCATAACAGAACTCTGCGGTTGACGTTTTTTCTCAGATAGAACCTCTGCCAGTCTCGAATAGAATCTCACTGCCTCTGGACCCATCCCACCTGATGTCGTGAACACAAGGGCAGTGAATCGACCATGGTCCACATATTGGAACCTTTCTTGAAAATTTCTATTTTTTTTCTTGTTCATTCCTCTTGTGTGCAGCTTCAAGAGACAGTTCGCGATGACATGCTGCCATGGGATCGAATATCCTGATGTCGAAGAACGCCCTCTGCCCATGTGCCCAGAAACCTCGAGCACTGACATCCACTCTTGCATCATTTGATGTGTTTGCTGTTCTGTGGGTGAAATGCTCGCCGTCCAGGGGTAGCAGAGCTGGCTCAATCGGTACATCATGGCATATTTCCTGCAGCATTTTGGCAGTGAGGTCGCGTACTTCATCGTGTGGGATGCAAACAAAGCCTCCCTTCTTGCATACCATTGCATGGTCTGCATCAAAGGCAGTGCCACAGGCACAGTGTTGAGGTAGGTTCTCTATTGGACACCCATATCTCAAGGCTATGGCGTCAATAAATTCTTGTTTGTTGAAGTGGAAGCCTTTTGCCTTGAGAGGCAGGGTTGTTAGCCAGTTCGATGCCCCAACCTCCTGTGCAATTTCAACTCTTCTGCACTGGTCTGGTGTTAGATGTTCAATTATGTGCTGCAGCTGGTCTTTTTGTCTTGTTTCACGCTCCTTGCTTATCTGTGTCTTTATGTCTTTCTGCCTTTGGTGGTCGATTTCACTCGTCTCAACCTGGGCGCAGATCTTCTGTGACAAGGATTCGGTGAGCCTGAGTGAATTTCTGTGTTCATAGCTTGCCACGGCAACTGGATTTATAATGCCAAGGCCTCCCATCCTGGGTGGCAGTGCTAGAAGGTCCCTCGCTTCTGGTGTGGGGATGTGGCCATTGGTTAGAGATGGGAGGAATGAATCCCTGATTGTATCCTCCAGTGGTTGTAGCAGCAACTCGATGTCTGGTATGGTCCTCATCACGAAGGTCCACTTGTGCTTTACACCATAGGTAAATGCACTGTATGCTGCATGGGGTTCTGTTTTTACGTGGCTGGATAGTGTAAGAATTTTTTCTACCCATGTCTTTACCTTATCACTCACATATTTGTCTTTGAATTCCTTAGTTCCAATCACAGCCCCTAGATGCCTCTGACCTTCCTTGGTCACTATCACGTTTGTGCCTCTAAATGCTTTTTGTGCATCTTGATAGTAAGCTGGTTTCACGATCAAGATGGACTTACTTGCATTAGGGTAGTAACCTATTTCAGGGCCATGAGATGTTACAAGGTCCCACCATTTCCTCACATCCTCAATCTTGCCAGCACCCATGAGATCATCTGCATCAGCTACCTGTTTTACATTAGTGGCCTCGTATTTGATCTGTTGTTGCAGCACTGTCATCGCCAGGGCGTGCATAGCCATGGCAACTGGGTATCCCTGGGTTGTTCCTTCTGTGGACTAGATTACATTGGCATCGTGAGCAGCTGTCTTACCCACAATGTAGAGGTCTGCTGGTTCTTTGTAGGTGTTTTCCACATACTGGGCAAATGCTGGGCATTTAACCTTGATATTGTGCAGCATTGCCTACCGGTTGATAGAATTAAATCCATATGAGGCATCAACTAATAATACTGCCTGACAGTCCTCTTCCCCAAATATTTTCCTCATGGAGTGTACTGCTGCCTCACCTCCTGCCTGCTGGCCTGCACACACCTGGAGGTTGCCAACTGCCTGCTTCACATCATCTTTCACCACCTCCATGATGCATTTTCCTAAAATCCTTCTTAAGACTTCACCCACCCCGATAGGCCTGCATCCAGGATTCTTATCAAGGGGGATTAGTCTGCAAGCCGGCAGTGCTTCGATGTTACTGCACTGACTTGAAGCCAGCTTCCTTGCCAGTGAGGCAATGGTGTTACATAGGTCTGTTGCTGCCTCCCCAAACTTGATGTTACTGAATATTACTCGCCAAGATTTTGCATCCAGGCCTGAGGGTCCTGCCCCTCCCTGTGTGTGCATTGCCTTCCGCCACACCATATCTCCAGTTATCCTGTCATATATGATGGGATTGGGAGGAGTGTAGTTGCCGTCAAGCTTTGACTGGGCACTTGCTTGTCGTGCAATCGGGTGTTTTTCTTTTAGTTGTTGCATTGTTTCATCTGGCAGGTCAGAGACCTTCCCCTGTCTCATCTTGCTGCCAAAAATCCTTGCAACATCGTTGGTATTTTGATTTCTTCTGCCTCGGTTGTTTATTCTCATTTGCAAGGCCCTTGCTTCCTCAAGTAGGTTGTTGATTTCACCTCTTTTCCATGTTTCAACCCGCCTTTGGATGGCCTTAATATTTTCTCTTGGGCGGGTCTTTTTGAGGAAGAGATGTGGTATTAGTGCAAGGACCTTAAGAGAGAATGAGGCAATGGATGTGTCATTGTTACTACTACTACAATTTATATTATTATTAAGAATTCCATATTCTGTGGAGTTCTTATTTGACGTTGTAGATATTATTATTATTATTATAATTATTATTATTATTATTATTATTATTATTATTATTATTACTGTACTGTTGTTTGCAGATGATACTGTGTTGTTGAGTGAAGACGAAGGGGAGCTGCAAGGCTTGGTGGATGAGTTTGAGAGAGTGTGTAAGAAACGGAACCTAAAGGTGAATGTAGGGAAGAGTAAAGTGATGTCTTTGAGAGAGGTGAAGTTAGTGAATGTACAGCGAGGTTGGATGGTGGGGAATTGGAAAATGTGAGTACATTTAAGTATTTGGTTAGTGTGATGAGTAAGGATGGAGGTTTGGAGGGTGAAGTGCTTGAAAGGGTACAGCAGGGAAGAAAGGTTGCTGGTTCCTTGAAAGCAGTGATAAGAAACAGGGAAGTGAGCATGAAAGTGAAAAAGTTACTACATGACAGTATTGTGATACCAACTCTAACGTACGGAAGTGAAGCTTGGACATTGTTGGAAGGACACAAGTCAAGAGTGAGAGCAGTGGAAATGAGTTATTTAAGAGGAGCCTGTGGAGTCACGTGGAGAGACAGGCTGACGAATGAGGATATAAAGGAGCGTTGTGGTGTGGATGTGGATGTGATAGGAAGCGTTATGAGGAACACACTGAGGTGGTTTGGCCATGTGGAGAGGATGGAGGGTGAAAGACTGACGAAGAGAGTGTATGCGAGTGAGGTGGAGGGGGGAAGAGGGAGGGGGAGACCGAGGATGAGATGGAGGGATGGGGTGGAGAGGTATATGAGAGAGGGGGGTGTGAGTTGGGAACAGGGCAGTGAAATGGCGGGGGACAGGGCGACTTGGAGGCGATTTGTTTGTGGCCACCCCAAACGGGATTGAGGCGTCTGGCAATAGATAGATAGACTTTATTTGGGGGGGGGGGAGATCTAGAAGCCTGGCATTCCGAGACCGTTCGAAATAGAGACTTGAAATTTTCAAGAGTGGTGCATTTTGGTTAAAGGCTTCTTTTGACACAAATTCTTTTCCTAGTACTAGCCTCCTCCATGTTATTTTTTTAAATTTTGTTCTCACGCTCAACAAAAACTACTAGATCGAATCTTTTGCAAGTGTTCCAGTATGTAGTCGTCAACATATACTAGTGCACTTGGGTATTAATACTGAGATTCAATAAATACATTTTGAGACATGTCTCATGCCTGGCAGTGATAAATAGGAAAGTATTTGACAGATTTTGACTAAACTTCGGTGGAATTGTAGTGGATCAAGAATGAACATAATTCCATAGTGTGAAGGACCTTGACCTTGACCTCAAGGTCACAAGTCAAAATCCGTATGAACTTTTGAGTCATACAAAGAGTCCCTCAATATCAGGTGTACAATACTAAAATTATTCTCAGATTCCTAGGAGTGTCATGACGCTTATCCCTACACATTCAGTGTATGGAGTATTATTCAACTTATGATGTATTATGACGTATTATCAATAATGGTAATTTGTGGTCGGTGGGGGACGCCCATCATTCACCCACTTAGTGTATCGGTACTATATTTCAGGGTACCTATACACTGAGTGGCAAACCAAATGATTTCCTGTAAACCAGGAAATTTAATATTCTGGGTGGTAACCTTATAACCAACCGACACATGTTCCCTATTTTTTTTTTTTTTAGCTAGGAAGAAGGAACCAAAGGCCATGAGCCCGCAAACTGTTCTTTCCAAGAGTAAATCAAAATATAAGAGAGAGCCAAATTCAAGATCCGATCATTTGGAGATGCCTAGAAACACTGCATTTGAAAGACTGGAGATCATAGCTAGCAGGAAATACAGACATAGGGAGACAGTTCCAGAGCTGACCTGTTGCATAAATGAAGGACTGGGAGTAAAGGTTAACACTTGTATTAGAGAGTTGGATGGAAAAGGGATGAGAGTTTGCTGCTAGACTGGTGTTACACACCTGTTGTAGAGGTGGAGGGATGCAAGCAGACAGTTCAGACGAGCAGTGACCAATGAAGTTGCGAAAGAAAAGAGATAAAGATGCAACAGTGTGGCAAAGAGACAGAGGTTGAAGGGAGCCAGTATGAGGAGGAGAGTTAATGAGTCAAAAAGCGTTTGCCTCCACCCTATTGAGAAGAGCTGTATGCGAGGAGCCACTCCACATATGAGAATTGTACTCTACACAGGGGCGGTTAAAAACCCGTGTATAGAGTCAACAATTGTGCAGGGGCAAAGAAGGAATGGAGTCAGCTTAGCACACCTAGTCTCTTGGAAGCAGATTTTACAAGAGATGTAAAATGATCTTTCCAAGATAAGTCCTGAGTGAATGAAACCCCAAGCATGTTCAAGGATGATGCAAGATTAAGCTGAATATTATTAAACATTAATGGGCTCTTCTGTAGAAGATTTTGTCAGGTTGATAGGTGTAAGAGCTGAGTCTTTGATGCATTAAAAACAACAAGATTATTTTTACCCCAGTCAGAGATACGAGCCAAGTCAGATATTAGGTGTTCCATAGCCTCATCCTTTGTTTGTTGAAGCAACGGCTGAGATGGTCGTTGTGGGAACCGAATGGAAAGGTGAAGGGTGGAGTCATCAGCGTACAAGTGCATAGGGTTAGATGTACAGCATAGGTCATTGATGAATAAAAGGAAGAGAGTTGATAATAGAATAGAGCCCTGAGGAACACCACTGTTGATAGATCTAGGAGAAGAACGATGGCCGTCTACAACAGCGGCTATAGAAAGACCAAAAAGGAAGCTGTAGATGAAAGAACAGAAACCGTAACAGGGTAGTTTGGAAATTAAAGATTTATGCCAGACTCGATCGGAAGCCATAGAGACGTCAAGTGCAATGGCAAAGCTTTCACCAAAGTCCCGAAAGGAGGATGATCAGGAGTCTGAAAGGTAGGTGAGATAGGTGAGAAGATCACCAGTGGAGCGTTCCTGACGGAACCCATACTGACGATCAGAAAGAAGGTTATGATGGGAAAGATGCTTTAAAATTTTTCTATTAAGAATAAACACGAAAACTTTTGAGATGCAGGATGTTAAAGCAATTGGATGATAGTTAGAGGGTTGGGAATGGTCACCCTTCTTTGGGACCGGCTGAATGAGAGCAAACTTCCAGCAAGAAGGAAAGATACAAGTTGATAGAGAAAGGGGAAAGAGTTTACCAAGGCAGGGCGTAAACACAGAAGCACAGTTCTTGAAGACAACAGGGGGGACTCCATAAGGCCCGTATGCCTTGTTAGTACTGAGGCCTGTGGTGGCAGAAAATACATCAGCTGAAAAAATTTTAATATCAGCCATGAGGAATTCAGAGGGGGGAAGTGATGGAGGAACAGCACTGGAATCGTCTAAGGTGGAGTTGGAGGAGAAAGTCTGAGCAAAGAGATCTGCATTATCAGTAGAAGAAATAGCTACAGAACCATCAGTGTAGAAAAGAGGAGGGAAGGGCGATGAGATAAAGTTGTCAGAAAAGTTTTTGGCAAAGTGTCAGAAGGAGCATGAAGAATTCAAGTTGGAGAGTTGAGAGCATTTATTACGGATGAAATCATTTTAGCAGAGCGAAGAACAGACTTAGCACGATTCTGGGCAGAAAAGTAAAAAAGATTTGATTCAGGCATGGGTTGGCTCCAGTATCTTTTATAGGCCCTCTCCTTGTTGTGGACTGCTTTACAACAAGCGTGATTAACCTCTAAAATACTAATCTCATCGATCGGGCTTTTTGCGCAATTTTTTAAAAGGATGAGCAACACCGATCGTGCAACATCCACAAAAAACTGGCAGCAGCTGGCCCCACCCCAACTGTGACGCAAATGGCTTCTAACCAATCAGAACCAGGTGTTGGACACACAGGAGGGGGGGCCCAGGCCCGTACCCAGGCAGTGGGGGGTGTAACCCTACCTCCCTCTCGCCACGTCCCTCTACCCCACTACCTTGTTGCTACCCTACCTCCCACCATTCTTACCACCACCACCACCACCACTTCTACACCCTCCTCATGCATCACCCCCCCCTCCCATGTGGATCCCCGCATGACTGGGGGAGGGTATTTCCCCCCTACTGTCCCTCCATGGCCCTGTGCTCCACTGGGGCCCCTCTTGTGCGTCTTGTGGTGGTATCCTGTGTAATCCTGTGTAATCCCCTCCCATCCCTCAATCCCCATACTCCCTCTCCTGGCCTGACCACCTCCCATCACCACCCCTAACCCCCTACCCTCACCCCCACCCCCTAGCACGCAGTATCTATACCTCCCCAGCCTCGAATATTGCGTATTTTTTACGCTTTATGGCGCGTGTTCTTGAATCATTACCTGTAATTTATTCGTGTCTGCATACAGATATGCACACGACAATTATTTTGCTGTCTTTATTCGAAACCCACTCGAAAAACAAATTTTATTTTATGCCGACGAATGCAAACATGTTGGAGCCTTCAAAAACGAAAAGAAACGAAACAAAAACTTGCTTGATTTGACAGCTCTGAGGGGAGGGGAGGAGGGAGGGATAATGGGGGAAGGGAGATTAGGCGAGGGGAGGGAAGGGAAGGGAGGAAAGAGGAGGGGAGGGAAGGGAAGGGGAGGGAGGGGATTGGAGGTATGGGGAGGGGAGAGGAGGGGAGGATAATTTTTACTATTTATCGTATTTTTATTAGGGGGTTCATGAACATTTTCCCTAGCTTGATTTGACAGCTCGGCGGGGAGGGGAGGGGGGAGGGGAGAAAAGATGGAGGGGAGGGAAGGGAAGGGGAGGAAGGAGATTGGAAGTATGGGGAGGGGAGGATAATTTTTACTATTTATCATATTTATTGGGGGAGGGGTTTGTCACCATTTTATTTTTTTCTAAGCTCATTACAATGGTTTATAACATCAATACACACCAAAAAATAATTGACTTTGGTGATTTTTGTACGTATTTTTGTGAAGGAAACAGGTGCAAGCGGCGTATTTTCTTTCTCACCGGGGCCGTGACAGGTAACTATTATCAAATTGGACGGGTCATAGCTCGGTAACTATTGGGTGTAGGAGGGTGGGGTTTGCGTTTTCAGGTAAGTTGAAGCTCTAAATCGGGCATAAAACTTTTAACCTTTGAGAAAGTCGAAAAATAAGCCTGTTTTTGCGTCCTGGGGGGCAGTCGAGGCTGGAGAAATGCGTACCCGAGGGGTTAAACCAAGGCTTTCTTGCATTAGTTAAAGGATATGAGAAAGGAATGTATGCTTCCATAACCTCCGTAATGCGCAAGGCACACACAGATGGCTCCCGGCCATGGAAGCAATAATCATTCCAAGGAAAATCAAAGTATTGCCTGAGGGCCTCCCAATCCATAGCTTCAAAGTGCCACAGACGACGTTTCTTTGGAGGGTCCACAGGCTGTACCGGAACAATAGGACAGGTTAAAGTAATATGGCTGTGATCAGAGGAGCCCAGCAGAGAGGAAAGATTAAGAAATGGGTTGGCCCCTCCCTGGAAAACAACTAAAAATACAAACAAGAAGCCTCAGACCAGGACTGACCAACAGGTGATGACGAAAGACCGAATAAAGGACATGGTATGGATTGCAACATAGAATGTATGGAGTGCGGAGGATGAGGTGAAGGAAAGGGAGATTGTTTGAGGGAACAAAAGTGGAAATACATGGGTTGACTGAGACTAAATAGTGAACTGAGAGAGTAAGAGAGTGGAAGTATGGATGGGGTATGTGCACGGGAGTAGGTAAAAATGAAAGGGCAAAAGAGGGAGTATGTATCGTTGTGTGAATGAGACTGAAGGAGAATATAAGAGATTATGGATCAGTTGGTTCAAATATTGTGTGGGTAGGATTGAAAGTAGAATTACAAAAGTGGGCAACTGTGTGTGAAAGAAGAGTTCTGGGTAAATATGGAAGCATGCATGGAAAGAATTGAAAGGACTGAGAGTGTTTTTGACTGGAGATATGACTGGGAAAGTAGGGAATGTGAAGGTGGATGCAGTAGCTTGTGAGTGAGGTGTGCCTACATGAATGAGAATGGCAGTGTTCTAGTGAACATTTGTGCGGGGAATGGGTAGGTGATAGCCAATACCCTCTTTAGGCACAAAACAATACACTGGTATGTGTGGCGAGTGATAAGAAGGGTGGATGGTGAACTGAATGGGTGGTAGACAATGATTGATTATGTGTGTGTGGATGACAAATTGAGAAGATATGAAATAGATGCAAGAGCATACAGAGGCTGGGAAAGTGGACTTTCTGACCACCACTTGGTGGTGGTGAGGTTCAAGTGCAATGGGGGAATAGAAGAAGAGAAGAACAGCAGGAAGTTGTATATACATGGAGGGTAGAAACGTTCCAAGAGTATGGAAAAAAGGCAGAATATAAAAGAGAAGAGGAGGAGCAATTGGGTACTTATGATCTGGAATAGATGGGAGAGGTGCAAGGTGTGTTCAAGATATTCATAGAAGATATGTGTGAAGCATGTGGGGTGGTCTGTGAAGTGAAGACGAAAGGGGGTGCAAGAAACAGCATGGCGGAATGAGGAGGCGAGACAAGTTGTGGAGCAAAAGTAGAAAGTATTGAGTGGATGGGAATCAGAGATATGGAGGAAGTTGAAAGAAGAAATGTAGAGAGGAAGAAGAGAGAGGGGTGAAAAGATTAGTAAGAGAGAGTAAGAAGACAATGGATGGGGAATTTGGAAGGGATTTGAATGTAAAATGGAGGAAATGTAAGTAAATGTCTGGAAAGAGATAAAGAGAGATAGACAGGGTAGTTATGAAAATAGTAAGGGAGCGAAAGATGAAAATGGTTGAATGTCAGTTGAAAAGGGAGCAAAAGTGAACAGACTGAGAGAACACTATAAGGAACTGTTAAGCATAGAGAATGAAAGTAATGCAAGTATATGTGTCTGGGGAATGGCTTGGAGAAGAAGGGAGATGAAAAGTGAGGTAGAGATCAGTCGGATAGAAGTAGAGGAAGGAAGGAAGAAAGTTAAAATGGGGAAAGTTCAAGGAATTAACGGAGTGTGTGGTGAAATGCTGAAGCATGGGGGAAAGACAGCAGTAAAATGGATATGGAAGATGTGCAGATTGGCCTGAGAGGAAGGTAGAGTCCCGGGATATTGGAAATCAGGTAAAATTATTCCACTGTACAAAAAAAATGGGGTCAAAGAAGTGTGTGGCAATCATAGGGGCATTTGTCTTCTGAATGTCATAGTAAAAGTATATGGTAGGATACTTGCTGACAGAGATAGGAAAATAACAGGGGAATTGGTTGGGGAACAGGGGGGTTTTAGGAAGGGAAGAGGTTGTGTAGATCAGAAAATTATTCATTCTTAGATCTTTAATGGAAAAGTATCTAGAGAAGGAAAAGTTGTATGTGGACTTCATGGATTTGGAGAAGGCATATGCCAGAGTGGATAGACAAGAAATGTGGAAAGTATTAAGAATGTATGGAGTAAATGGGAAGCTGTTGAATGTCGTGAAGAGTAAGTATAGGGGTGCTAAGGCTGCAGTGCGTGTGGATAGTGAACTGAGCAAATTTTTCTATCAGAATGTTGGATTGAAACAGGGATGTGTTTTGTGTCCATGGTTGTTCAATCTGTATATGGATGGGGTTATAAAAGAGATATAAGATAGGGCAATGACTGTTTGAGTAGCCCTAAAGAGAGAGGGCAGCGTTTGGAAACTTCATGTACTCTTGTTTGCAGATGTTACTCTATTGTTAAGCGAGGACAAAGAGGAATTGCAAGGCCTAGTGAATGAGTTTGGGAGAGTGTGTAAGAAAAAATCTAAAGGTGAATGTAGCGAAGAGTAAAGTTATGGTCATCGAGAGAAGTGAAGTCAGTGAATGTACAGTGAGGTTGGATGAGGAGGAAATGGAAAATGTGAGTGTGTTTAAGAACTTGGGTAGTGTAATGATTAAGGATGGAAGTTTCGAGGACGAAGTGCTTGAAAGGGTACAACATGGAAGAAAGGTTACTGGTTTTTTTAAATCAGTGATAAAAAAATAGGGAAATGAGCTTGGGAAGTAAAAAGTCCCTGCATGATATGATTGTAACACCAACTCTAACGTATGGGAGTAAAGCTTGGTCCTTGTTGGAAGGACACAAGTTAAGAGTGGGAGCAGTGAAAGTGAGTTATCTGAGAGGAGAATGTGGAGTTACATGGAGAGATCGACTGACAAAGGAGGAAGTGAAGGAGCGTTGTTGTGTGGATGTGGATGTGATAGAAAGCATAAGGAGAAATACACTGAGGTGGTTTGCCACGTGGAGAGGATGGAGAGCTAAAGACTAATGGGGAGAGTGTATGTGAGTAGGGTGGAGGGGGGTGAGGGAAGGGGAGGCCGAGGATGAGGTGAAGGGATGGAATAGAGAGGTATATGAGAGATCGAGGTGTGAGCTGGGAGGAGGGCAGTGAGTGGGGGACTGGGCGACATGGAGGTGATTTGTTTGTGGCCATCTCTTACGGGAGTAAGGCGTCTGGCAATAGATGCATATAATAATAATGCACCATTTACAACAAGCACTCTTAATACTGTGTATATTTCAAAGACTGTACACCATATTTGATGTACATGTGTGGAATTTTTTTTTGTCATTCTAATCTGAAATGTGGCATTATCGTCGCAGTGTAGAGTTCATTGAGTATTGCTTCGGCAGTTTCAGAATTCTCGTTATTATTATTATCATTATTATTATTAGTATTATTTTATTATTATTATTATTATTATTACCATCATCATCATCATCATCATTATTATTATTAATACTATTATTATTATTATTTTATGTATCAGACTCTGGGCACAGGCTTAAAAGCTCTTTCCCTGAAACCCACTCCGCCTATGTGCCACACCCCTTCACATGTCACCAAATCGGAACTAGTATGTACCGTCTATACTCTCCTTTCTCTGATCCACCTGGTGAACAAGCCTACACCTCTTCTATCTTTAATGACCTAGAGCAGCTTGTACAGCACTCTACCCGTATCCCTGGCCGCCTTGGAGAGAGCTCCAACATACTTGACCTCTTTCTTACAACTAATCCCTCTGCTTATGCTGTTAATCATTTCTCTCCTTTGGGCTCCTCCGGTCACAACCTTATTACCTTAACCTGTCCGATGGCTCCGGTACAGCCTGTGGACCCTCCAAAGAAACGGAGACTGTGGCACTCTGGAGCTGCAGATTGGGAGGCCCTCAGGCAGTACTTTGATTTTCCCTGGAATTATTATTGCTTTCATGGCCGGGAGCCATCTGAGTGTGCCTTGCACATTACAGAGGTTATTCTCTCGGGTATGGAAGCATACATTACTTTCTCATATCCTTTGACTAATGCAAGAAAGCCTTGGTTTAATCACGCTTGTTCTAATGCTGTCCTCAACAAGGAGAGGCCCTATAAAAGGTACCAGTGCCAACCCACCCCTGAATCACATTTTTTATGTTTCTGCCCGGAATCGTGCTAAGTCTATTCTTCGCTCTGCTAAAAATAATTTAATCCGCACTAAATGCTCTCAACTCTCCAACTCGAATTCTTCCCGCTCTTTCTGGCACCTTGCCAAAAACCTTTCTAACAACTTTACCTCATCATCCTTCCCTCCTCTTTTCTACTCTGATGGCTCTATATCTATTTCTTCTTCTGATAAAGCAGATCTCTTTGCTCAGACTTTTTCCTCCAATTCCACCTTAGACGATTCCGGTGCTGTTCCTCCATCACTTCCCCCCTCTGACTTCCTCATGGCTGACATTAAAATTTCTTCAGCTGATGTATTTTCTGCCATCACCGGCCTCAATACTAACAAGGCATATGGGCCTGATGGAGTCCCTCCTGTTGTCCTCAAGAACTGTGCTTCTGTACTTACACCCTGCCAGGTAAACTCTTTCTTCTTTGTCTTTCAACTTGTACCTTTCCTTCTTGGTGGAAGTTTGTTCTCATTAAGCCAGTCCCAAAGAAGGGTGACCATTCCCAACCCTCTAACTATCGTCCAATTGTTTTAACATCCTGTATCTCAAAAGTTTTTGAGTCTATTCTTAACATAAAAATTTTAAAGCATCTTTCCTATCACAATCTTCTTTCTGAGCATCAGTATGGGTTCCGTCAGGGACGCTCCACTGGCGGTCTTCTCACCTCCCTTTCAGACTCCTGATCATCCTCCTTTCGGGACTTTGGCGAAAACTTTACCATGGCACTTGACATCTCAAAGGCTTTCGATCGAGTCTGACGCAAATCTTTAATTTCCAAACTGCCCTCCTATGGTTTCTATCCTTCTATCTGTTCCTTCATATATAGCTTCCTTTCTGGTCGTTCTATAACCGCTGTTGTAGACGGCCATCGTTCTTCTCCTAGATCTATCAACAGCGGTGTTCCTCAGGACTCTGCCCTATCACCAACTCTCCTCCTTTTATTCATCAATGATCTTCTAAGTTGTGCATCTAACCCTATCCACTCGTATGCTGATGATTCCATCCTTCACCTTTCCATTCGGTTCCCTCAACGTCCATCCCAGCAGTTACTTCAACAGTCATGGGATGAGGCTATGGCACTCCTAATGTCTGATCTGGCTCGTATCTCTGACTGGGGTAAAAATATTCTTGTTGTTTTTAATGCATCTAAGACTCAGTTTTTACACTTATCAACCCGACAGAATCTTCCACAGGAGTACCCACTATTATTTAATGTTATCCAGCTCAATCCAGCATCATCATTGAACATGCTTGGGGTTTCATTCACCCAGGATTTATCTTTGAAACATCATATTACATCTCTTGTAAAATCTGCTTCCAAGAGATTAGGTTTGCTAAGCCGACTCCATATCTTCTTTACCCCTGCACAGTTGTTGACTTTATACACGGGATTTATTCGCCCCTGAAGGGAGTACAACTCTCATGTGTGGGGTGGCTCCCCGCATACAGCTCTTCTTAATAGGGTGGAGTCAAAGGCATTTCATCTCATTAACTCTGCTCCTCTTACTGGCTCCCTTCAACCTTTGTCTCTTCACCACGCTGTTGCCTCTTATCTCTTTTCTATTGCTATTTCCATGGTCATTTCTCCTCTGAACTGTCTGCTTGCATCCCTCCACCTCTGCAACGGGTGCGTAGGACCCTTCTAGCAATAAACTCTCATCCCTTTTCTGTCCAACTCTCTAATGCAAGAGTTAACCGTTACTCCCAATCCTTCATTTATGCAACAGATCAATTCTGGAACTGTCTCCATCTGTATGTACTTCCTACTTCCTATGATCTCCAGTCTTTCAAACGCAGTGTGTCCAGGCATCTCGAAATGAACAGATCTTGAATTTGGCTCTCCTTTGTCTTGTTTTTGTGTGTTTTTTTCTTAGACGGAACTGTTTTGCGGGCTCGTGGCCTTTGGTTCCATCTTCCTCGCATAATATATATATATATATATATATATATATATATATATATATATATATATATATATATATATATATATATATATATATATATATATATATATATATATAGCGGGGTTGTTTCACTCATGGCTGGTGTATTGGTATTAACGGAAGTGTTTTCATGCCATGCAGGTGGGTCGTGTGGAAGATAAAACCTGCTCTATCGAAACTCAGTTCATCACAGTGTTCCCTGTCCCAGCCTGGGATCAAATTCGCGTCATTTAAAAAGCAGACGACTACTCCAGCCACTCGACCACCGCCTCCTGCATCATTCTCAGCTCCCCACTACCCATTTCATATCAGTGACTGCAATGTTGATCATTTATTTCTTGAAGAAGCAATATTTTATGCATTACCCACACCAGCAGACAGCCGTCCCCGCAACACACAAGAGAGAGAAGGGAACAATACATGGCCCACCCTGCACTGAACTCGATTGTCTTGTGTGTTGCGGGGAGGCTCAATTTACTGGCATGAAGGGTGCAGATATTTGGCTGTCTCTTGAAAATACTGCCCAACCATGGAATTAAAAGGACATAAACAGCCGTTTTCTCAGTCGCCTAAGCACCCGAATCGGACATCCGCTCCCGAGCCTCGGACGCCAGCACCCGTTAACTGAGATTGGTTTTCTCAGTCAATGAATTTCTCGGGTGCGAGCGCCCGAGCCTCGGAACCTAGCGCCTGAGTGACCAGCACTGAGTTGGCAATACTGACCAGGCCCGCCTGTGGTAGTTAGCATTACATTACTACCAAATACTGACCAATTACATTTAATTTTGCATAAATATAGGTACAGTCACTCATAAAAGAAACGACCCCCCCGGCCAAGACACCTTTCAACCAATATGATATCTGTCCTGGTAACGCTGTAAATGACGTCAGGTGTGGGGGTGTGAAGCTGCGTTCGGGGGAAGTTCATTCAAAGTTCATTCTAAGTGTGTCGAGCCCATTCATTTAACCCTTGAGGCCGGGGGTTTCATTTGCATCATGTGTGGCATTAATGCATAAATGTTCGGGTATGGGATTGTGTCATCACCTGAAAGTTCTTTGTTCTTGTAGCATAAAGTTAATTTTGTGTGAAGGACAACATAACAAGTCAGATATAAAGTATGTTTGACTCGAAATGTGGATTGAAGCAGTGTTTCGTGCAGATTAACTCCGCCCTCCTCTCAAACACCCCTCCTCATCCCCCCATATGGCTGACGTCAAATACACTGTTACCAACACTGAATACCCCGAGTTATATTGCCTCTAAGGCAGGGGGGGTCTTTTCTTTTATGAGTGACTGTACATTATATTTTGGGTAGTTTTTTGCGTGGCCAACATCATTTTAAAAATGCGTTTTGAATGATCGGTCAGCAAGAGGAGCCAAGGTCACTTACTTACGGAACATTTACCCACATTACCAATGGATTAAGGTATCTTAATTAAGGCAGGAAACATGATTTGGTATTGTTTTAAGCATATATCTGAATGTACAATAGGTACATATTTTCCAACCGCCTGCAGTGGTGACTTTTAGCCAAGGCAGACGATGGAACTGGTTTGTTGACGATAGCTAGTATTATTGTGGCTGCACCATACTCTTGTAAAACATTTGAGAGTGTACAAATTTTTAACAACTCTGCACCAAAACATCGAAATAATATGTACTGACGTTACCCAGTACATACCACACGTATTTTCATATATTATTTTTAAAAATAAACATAAATTTTACAGTAGCCTGCCCAGCTCGGACGGTGTACCCCGCCCGATTAACAGTCGGGTGCTTCCACCCGATTGTTCCAATAATGGCCGTGTCACAGGCCTCGGAAACGCCACTGAGAAAACCAAATCGTTCTCGGGAGCTATACCTCATACCAATTAATCTGGCCAGGCATGTATGGCAACAGTGTTCCTGCCGAGGTTCTGATTGGCTGGAGGTGTTTGTTCGATTTCGTTGTTGCTTAAACCGATACACTCTTTATTATCAGATATGATACTGAGTTTGTCGACAATGCAATCGTCAAAAGCAATACAAAATCCGTTATATACTTAACAACAATGAAATTTGCGTAGGAAGATAGAAATATGAGTCAACAAAGTATTATAACAGTCCAAGTCAAGGTCAGCATTCGAACAATTCTTTTAAATCTCCGACACTCGATAAAATTACAGAAAATTAAGGAAACCTGCTTAATCTAAGCGCTGGTGTAACACATTTAAATTTTAAGTTCAGTCCGTACTATCACTTGGCCTAAAATGGACATCTTTCCATCATATGCTGAGCTGTGAGACGCCATTAATATCAAACATGACGGTAGTCAAAAAGACGTGCTTGGAAAAGATGCATAGCCACAGATTTTTTTTTTTTTTCTGAAATTAAGCTATGAGAAAGCTACAAAAAGGTAAAATCTCAAGGCGAGAGTATTATAGGGATTTGGCCCAAATAGTGTGTTAGGGGAGGGGGAGTGCTTAATAAAAGGGTTGTTGAAGGGCACAGTTCAGCACCCAGTTTCATACTGTATCTCCAGAGCTGATTAAAAAGTGTATATGGTAGTATATGTATAGGTGTGGGAAGATGCCACAAAATACTTAGCCACAATGCTCATATTTGTAACCAAGGCCTCTGTATTATCCAGATTACCACATTTAACTCCCCTAGGTACTCATTTCACCCACAGACACACATAGGATGTGTAGAGTAACTAGAGAGGAAACAAAAAATCTTATATATCTCTCTGCTACAGCCAATATAATAATAACTGAAATTAAACTAAACATGACTGCCAAATTTCACCATGCTGCCTCCATTGTAACACTGAAGGGGAAAAAATGTCCACCGACTAACAAATTTTCGATACTCTTGTTGTGTGATACAGTATGACCCACGAACCAAGGATTTTGAACTACCAACAGTACCAAATGAATGCATTTTCACTTTAACAAATCCTTTCAAAGCTCATCGCACCCAGGAAAAATGCATACATATATATATATATTTTTTAGTTGTATGGCCTTGTTAAACAGACTCCATCCAATTGGGTTATAGTTTACTGGGTCTAGGGTAGCCAATTGTTCACACAGGACACACCCTGGTACTGGTAACTGCCGATATCACACACTGTATCTTGCCACACGATCACTTCCATAGGCCAGATGGTATTGATTCGAACTCAGATCCACTGAAAATCCTGGCATTCCCCGACCTTGAACTATCTTGCAAAATGCCCCCACCTAGAAATCTGGTATTGCAACTCCCTAACTGGAAATCTAGCCATGCACTCCCCAACCTGTAACCCTAATATGAGGGGAAACTCAAGTAACCTCGTATCGGAGCGCCCAACCACTGCTCAAGCACACTGACCTCTGACCAATGCTCCTGACAGGAAACCTGAGCTGTCCGGGCCGTACCATGCAGCTTAGCACACAGTCTCGCATAATGTTGGAAAAGTTAACCGTTACTCCCAGTCCTTAATGTATGCAACAGGTCAACTCTGTAACTGTCTTCCTCTGTCTGTATTTCCTACTGCCTATGATCTCCAGACTTTTAAACGCAGTGTGTCCAGGCATCTCGAAATTAATAAATCTTGAATTAGGCTCTGTGATTTTGTCTTTAGTTTTTCTTGGAAGGAACAATCTGGCAGCCTTCTGGCCATTGGTTCCTTCTTTGCATAAAAAAATAATAATAATAATTTGTAGGAATTTACATATCGAAGTTCACCGATCGGTTTCCACTGACAACACAGTCATGTACAGATCATGTACAGACCTCCACACTGATCTCTAGTAGCCTCTCTGTTCAGTCCCTCATCCATGACGTCATACCATCCGACCGCGTCCCGTCTTTTTTGGACTATCTCTTGTAACTACCACTAACTTTCACGCCTTTCGCCCTCCGCACCCAGTTGTCATCCTCCATCCTCTCCACACGTCTAAATCATCTCAGTATACTCCTTCTCATAACGTTAATAATGAATTCAACCTGGCCAAATTTTTGTGCAATACCAGCTTATTTTACACAGTTTAGTGGCAGAAAGAGATAAGGTTATGGTTCTACATCTCCCATAACACTTTTTCATGACCTACATCATATTTCAGTGTTAATCTACTGTTACAGCTCCGCAATTACAAAGGACATGGAAAATATGAGAAGTTAAAATAGAGAGGGTAGGAATGCTAACCATCTTTGTGAGCGATAACATGGGAAAAGGGTAAGACATTATTAGGTGATCAAAGGCAGACCAACATGAATCCCTGATAGCATTACATGATTAATAAAAACATCCTGTCACCTATGGGAGACACAGGTAAATGAAAACAGACTGTGTAAAAAAAAATAATAAAATAATGGAGTGCTGTGTGATGGGCTTGAATTCCTTTGCATCTCCTCCTAAACAGATTACTTCAGCAAATGGCACGTTATCACTTGCTTGTGCTACTTATACAGCAACAACTTATGCTTAATACTTCCATATAAAACAAAATAAACACGTCCAAAGGATGCACACCCAAGTGGATTACATTTACAGAACAATTCTCTAGCATCCTTGGAAATATCAAGGGGAGGGGGTGGCTGTGTGCATACGTAGTGCAGAAGTCCTGTTGCACTCATGCTGTTTTGACATGCCAGGTGGTCTAGAGAGTTAAGATACTCTAACCGGATGTGGCCCAATGGGTTTTCTTCTGAGGAGTGGTTGTGGGATTATTATTCATGTACCTATGTTGTGGGGTGAGCAACTGGTCTTTATCACCTCAATTTTTTAACTTATGGCATCTCTGTCTTGTGTCAAAGCATTTATAAAAAAAAGATACACAGTTCCCTCAGGTGAAAACAACCTGGCTACAGCATTTTTTTCCCCATGTTTATTTTTTTCCTTCCTCTATTTATCTTCAGAAAAAAAAAAAAAAAATAGTGCTAAGTCTTCCTTTGCGGCAGCCTTCATTCCTGCATCATCCCTGACAGTCTTTTTTTCACTGACCATTTGTTGATAATCCCTGGTATGCTTTGTCATTCTTAAAATCTCTTTTCTTCCTCCCACATCATTTTACTTTGTCATTTTTATTCACACCATCCCCCCACATCTTTTTACTGTCATTTTTATTATCTCTTTTCTTCCTCCCATATCATTTCACGTGTAAGCTATTTCCTTCTGCCCTAGTTTTTCCCTTTCATTCAAAGCCCTACATTTGCTCACCAGAAACAGCTCGCTATCTATTGGTAAAGGTAAAGGGGAAAGTAACGGATCGATAAATGGTTAGACAGACGAATAGGTAGACTGACAAAAAAAAAAATACATAGCTTCATAGACAGATAGACAGACAGCTTCTTGTCTCCCATTTAGCAAAAAAATGATTAGAAGCCAAGATGCAGCTGCAATGAGGTGTTAAGCTGCAGTGCTCGTCTTTTTAACTTGGACCTTTGAGCCTATGACAAACTTTTCATAAGCCATCTTGGTATATCGGGTTAACCACACTAAACTCCTCTAGGTACTCATTTTGACTTTTTTATTGTCATCTCTCTCTCTCTCTCTCTCTCTCTCTGGTGCTAACAGGCTGGCAGCTTCCTACCAGCATTGCTAACCACTCTTCATCCCATACAAGAAAGAAGTGTTGAAGGGGTTAAGGGTGAACCAACATGAGACTCTGATAGCATTACGAACACTTAGAGGAAAAGCAAGATAAACAAGGGCCCCAGAGATATAAATAAATGATTATAGGGCAAGTGGAGGAGGGAATAATGACTGATAACGTATAAAGAACTGTGTTGTGATAGACTTTTGTGGATGTTGGAGAGGATGCCTTCTTGGGGTGGCACTCTATAACCTGTCGACTCCACTGCCAGGTTATACAAGCGTCCATAAACTCCCTATGTATTTCCTCGACTAGGTGCACATTTCAGATGAACCCGGGTCTACTACTACTACTACTACTGTAACTACTGAGATAGTGTGCGTGGGTGTCTGACCATATCTTTTTCCTTACCTTTTTATTGTATTATTTCTTTTCATGCTGTTTCCTAGTTTTCCCTTTATTCCCTTTCATCGTTTTCACTTACTCCCCTCACGTTCTTCCTTCCTTTTTATTTTGTTATGATTTTCCTGCCAGCACACATTAACATACTTTCTTGCTCAGTCATCTCCATTTTAATTCATTTTATTATTTTTACTCTTACCTTGTGACATCTTTTTTTGTTATTCTGCCTGCCTGCTATTGTCTTCAAGATAGAGATGTAAAACTTAAGTTAAAATGAACAGCGTATAGCCCTTGATGCGTGCCTGTTTTAAACTTCCTTGCGTGTGAAGCTTCTTTTTCTTCCTCTTCACTGCGTGTCTACTTATCTCCATATTTACATGCCTGACCTTCTTGTAGCCTTAGATGGAGAGACAGAAATATTAGGCTAAGCTAAACTGGACATGCAGAGCTACCTCGATATGTGCCTATTTCTAGTTGCGCGCGTGCGCGTGCGTACGTGTTTGTTTGTTTGTTTGTGTGTGTGTGTGTGTGTGTGTGTGTGTGTGTGTGTGTGTGTGTGTGTGTGTTTCTCCTGTGCATATCATCCTACATCCATAATTATGTGCCTGACTTCCTCGTGGTCTTACTAACCTTCCAACCTACCTACCACCTTTGGATTTTTTCCTTACTACCTGCTTCTCTCCTTTCCATCCTTGCCTACCTGTATGTTTTCCTTCCCTCTTTCTCTGTATGCCTGCCTCTGTATCAAAATGCCTGACCACCACCTTCAATGCCTGACTTCCGACTACCTTGTAACTTGTCTGCTACCCTAGCCATCGTACCAAGTCCTTGTTTGTCCTCTTTACTTTCCTGCTTGCCTACCTACCTGCCTGCCTTTCTTATATATATATATATATATATATATATATATATATATATATATATATATATATATATATATATATATATATACGGTATATATTAGTTTTTGTCTCCTTGTTTCTCTCTGCTTTCCTTTCTTCCATCTTCATTTTTTGTCTTGCCTGCCTTCGTGCTTACTCTCATTTCTCCTTCCGCCCTTTCCTTCACATATTTCTTTTCCTTCCTCTTTCATCTCATTTTTCACTTCACGTCCTCCCTTTCTTCATATTTTTTTTTTTTTTTCGGTAAACTATGCGTGTGTGTGTGTGTGTGTGTGTGTGTGTGTGTGTGTGTGTGTGTGTGTGTGTGTGTGTGTGTGTGTGTGTGTGTGTGTGTGTGTGTGTGAGACCCATTGCTCCGGAGGTGAATGAATGTAGATTCCAAAATTGTGCACATTGCGGATATGTGTGTCATGGGTGAAGGAAAAGTTAATTAAAATTTGGTGTTTGTATACAACGTATATAAAAATATTATTAATGGATTTCCATGAAATTTGTGGATATATCGGTCATGGGCCAGGGCAGAGTTAATTAAATTTTGGTGGAGATGTGTGTTGTATGGTATAGGCGTTGACGGAGGTATGCGCCCTCAGAGTGCTGTCTAGTTACTTTATTGCATACCGTACTCTTCATACAAGATAACTTATATATTATACTAGACGTAATTCATAGTACCCCACCATTGTTCTTAGTTGCCTGATATGCAAACAAAGCATCAATTTTGTAAAAGAAAAACAAAGCCATCCTCTTCGTAATCCACAGTCAGTACAGTACTTAGATTTAATTATTGCTTTCGTGATGCTGAGAGGATCATTCCTTTGGGTTGTATAAAAGTCAGCATTATACTGACCAACCTGGCTGATTCCTTAACTGTACCAATAAATTTTCCAAAGACAGTATATTAAACATATAAGACAGTAGGATCCAAAAACCTTTTTAATATCAGAATTCTTTGACATAGAAATCAGCAACACTACGTCAAAAATAATTTTTCTAAGTTATCCACATTATTCAAGTGATATGAATATAAAATTTTTAAAAATGTTTATTATTGTAACTACAATTATAACCCGGTTCATATTATGTTACTGTATTACAGTCTATCCACCTATCATCTAATCCTCTACCGACTCATCAGGAGCATAGGGTCCCAGGGCTAGGTTGCTTAGTACATATTTCTCAAGCGAGGGTGACCTGTTGCATACCTCTGAGCGGTATCATGTGAGCAGTGCTGTACATGAGTAATGATGAAACTATACAGTATAATTCCGGAATAGTAAATGTGGTATCATACTTTCAATGAAAAATTAACTATAAAATTTACATTATTACAGCACTGCACGCATAATACGGTATAGCACTGAGAGGTATTAGTTCAACATAACATCACTGAGAACAGATCCATAGCAGAAAGCATTCTGATTATCAGCCAGAGTAACATTGGCAAGCTGGTGGTAACGGCAACGCAGAACGTGAGCAGCCATTTTGGGTTGTCGATTGCGGGTGAATACTCCCTTCCTGTTTCTCCCCGCACGTGGAAGGCCTGCAGAATAGTAGATAATCTTTTAGAGAAATTCCATAGACTTTAACTTTTCCATTACAACATGCTCTACCGAAGGTTATTATTATAACTAACTATAAAGTGCCCAAAGAGCATATACCTCCGCCAACGCCAATAAAATTCAAGATTTACCGCTGTAGTTCGTCTTCCTTGCCAGACGAATAATTTTACGGTCTCACATAGTCAGTCAGTTAATTCTACGGTCTTAGTCTGCTTTGTTACAGAAATTCGGAGAACGCATATGCTACCTCCGCCGACGACAAGAAATTCATTATTTATTTCCGCATTCGGATCCGGATCCATCAAAATATCAATTCAACTCTTAATCGACCCACTGCGCACCTATACACCAGAATTAACTGAAATCCGGTAACAACTTTTTGATATACATACAGTAGTTCACAAACACACAGATAGGCCGACAGACACGAGCGAATACAGGCCGTAACTTCGTTGGCGGAGGTGGTGGTGGTAGAAGCAATAGTAGTAGTGGTGGTAGTAGTAGTAGAAATGAAAACAAGAATTGTAGTAGTAGTAGTAGTAATATAATAATAATGGTAATATTTGTAGTAGTAGTAGTAGTAGTAGTAATGGTAGTAGTAGTAGTAGTAGTAGTAGTAGTAGCGATAGTATTCATCAACATCATTATCATCATAGCCAAATCCTGAACTCTTTTTCCCACCTGCAAGTGGGGTGAGGTAGGACCCATAAAACATGGTAAGAGAAGACACGCTGGAGGGAGAAGGATCAACAGGAAATGGGTCAGATACCCATTCACTTGCTATTCAAGACTCCAGAATCCTGCCTTCACCTCACAGGCCTATCCATCTGCACATTATGTTGGGGGATATTTTTCGTTATAGATGTTTTTTTTATGACCTACTATATAAAACCAATATTTCACCTATCCGGTTAAAAAAACGGGGGGGTGGGAGGGTACCAAATTCTCATCATGTGGGCATCTGAACGTAATTCATCCAACCAGCATGATCCCCCTGTCAGTTACCTAGTTATACCTCACTTTCTTACACACTCATTCACTATATCCATGTTGGTAATAGAACTACCTGAAAACATAGAGCCTACCCATTCCTCATCTGCCGCGTTCGATTTTGAAAGTCATTGTTTCTTTCTTTCTTCAAGGGGAGAGAGAGAGAGAGAGAGAGAGAGAGAGAAACTATTTCTTTCAGCACAATACAAGTATTCTCTGATGCCCTAGAAATAAGGTCGTGTTAAAAATATCCTTGTCATTTCTAACTGTAAAACAACTCAGCGTATTGACTTACTTAGAAGGGTATTGCCACCACCTTTCGGGGTATGAAAATTTCCTTGAGGGGTAGAGAAATCAGCAAAATTCCAAATCATCTCTCCCACAAAGTAGCCCTTGGCACGCAAGATGTCAAATGCCTCGAAATTTTGAACCATGAGCGCTGCTTGATACTCCTCAGTCCATGCCCATGTTGGGTCCTGAAATGCAACTCTTATGAATCGAATATTATATTAGAGTCATATTATCGTTATCATCTCCAGTATTATCTCTGATGCCTTGCTTCTTTCTGAGATCCTACATAAATGGAATGGTTAGGGCAAAATAATCCCCAAGCTCTTTTCTCCCACTGACTTTTGTCCTACTGTCTTAGTTACATATCTATTTCTTCTTTTATTCTAACTGATGCATTGTTCCCACTCTTGATTTACGTACCACAAATGATGCTTCCCATCCAGCATTATCCTAAATCTTGTTTTAAGATCCCAGAACTTAACCACATCTTTTTTAATATGTTAACATCATCTCAAACTACTGTCTTTCCCTTCATCCATTTCACTACATCTCATTGTGTTTTATTCCTATGAGGCTTCCTTCCATACGTAAAGATTTATACAGAGTTTTAATACATAAGTCATCCGTCCTGTTGATACAGTCTGTTAACTCTATCATTTTTTCTAAGTTAAGCCATTACTCGATCTCTCATTCCACGGCAAGCACACTTTGACCTTCTTCACGTTCATAGTTATCCGTTTCATGATATCGTCCAACGAATTGCTTGTAGAAAAATGGATGTTTCATCCACTCCACATCTTACCATGATATGCATCCTTACTATTCGGTCATCTGCTCCCAAACACTTCTTCACATGACATACTAGTGCATCTTTTTCTTTCTCTCTTCTCATCCAATCGTTTTCACCTCTGACACAATTTTTTAAATTATGAAATGATTAATCTGACTTTTACCACCACACTATTCCTTATTAATACATCACAAAAATTCGAGCAGGTTGTCACCATCCACAGTCCCAGTGTGGCTTGCTGCCCACCATGTATCGCCGAGTACAATTAGCTTGTCCTGCCATACCATCAGTTCAGATCACCACCCGGCATCCAACCTCACGATCTCTCTTATTTTGTTCTGACACCACAAGTAACAGTTCATCCCAGTCATATCCTGCACTTCTTCACATAGCCCAGTCTGGGAGGCATATGCTTAAATATTTTCAATACCCATATAATAACCAAAATATGCCAATGAACAAAGCAGAATCAGTGGGAAAGATCACAACTGGAAAACACTATACAAAAGAGAATGAGAAGACACCAAACAATATAGTGTCTTGCTGCACAGGTGGCCAGATCATGAAAGGTGTTGTTGAGGGAGATTGGCTCCTGTGATATAGCTGGAAAAGTTTCTTATAGTCGTCAGAAATTTCAGGCAAGTTCCCTTCTCCTTTTTTCTGAATATAGTAAAGTTATAGCACCTTTCCCGTTAATTATGGCTTTGCTGAAATGACTCTTTCACCAGTAACTATGTCACTGTGATAGACAGGTGCTACCGAGAAGACATTTCTTTCCCTGCTGTAACACTCTCAAGTACTGTCACACAGTAGTTAGCTCTGTAAAAATTATTCAGTGGGTCACATTTTAAACCCAACGCACAAGCCAACATCTATTAATTTTACTTTGCTAAAACTATCTTTCATTCTGTGATTAGATTAATGGCAGAACAAAAGTACCGTGTGCATCAAGTTATTTGAAGTATAACTCCCAAAGAACATAATCTTAGTTGCGCACTCACCATATGAAATCCAGCCAGTGAGTCAGCCCCATACTCTGAGATCATGACAGGCTTGTTATGTAGGAGGTGCCACTCTGAGACGTCCTTTACAGTCTGTTGTTTGATGAGCTCAAGGTGGCCGATGTTTATGTACCAGGAGAAAAACCGATTCACCATGATCACATCAAAGTTCACAACCTAGGAGATGCAATATATATATATATATATATATATATATATATATATATATATATATATACACGGTCAGATTATCTTTGAGACATGTAATATAATTTATAGGTATTTTAGAAATTTATTTCATTATCTCAACAGACTCAGGAACATCAACATGCTGTACAGTAAACTACTAAAGCTATAGCTTATTACATTGTCAAATCCATAATGTGGACCTCACCCTGGTATCAGCTGCAGCACTGTCTGCCCAGGTGTTCAAACGCCCGGTGATTGACGATGGTCAGCTGTTTTTTCTTCATTGTTCTGAGTTTGCCATCGGGATCTACCTCAGGGAAGCAGCTCTGTGTTTTGGCCCTGATTACGCCATGCTAGGATACGTTCGCGAACACGTCGTGAGTTCCTCTTTTGGCCTGGTCTATGAATTCTGGGTGATCTTTTTATGTGCTTTTCCTTCATTGTCTACAGCCACTGGGTTGCTCTGTTTTCTCTTCTTTCTCTCTTTGTCTTTCCCTTATTCCTCCACATCCTGTAAACTCTTGTTCCTTTTATTTTAGTTTTGATTCCGTATGTTTACGTTCCTCCTTTTTGTTTTCTGAGTGCAGACTCGGCCTTTTGATTTCGTGTATGTGCACTCGGATGGTCAGCATGGATTCAATTGGATGCATCTCACCTCCTTCCTTTTTTTAAATGCAAGGAAGAGGGAACCAAAGACTAGAAACCTGCAAGATTGTTCCCTCCAAGCAAAAAAAAAAAAAAAAAAAGCCAAATTCAAAATCCATTCATTTCGGGATGCAGCGTCTCCCGTTTGTTGGCTGTCCCTGCGATACTTGCAACTTTTGTCCGTGGAGTATGTCTCCTGTGTGCGATGTTTGTTCCTGAGTACTGCCTTGCCGCTTGTCACTGTCCCGTTTTTATGGCCCAGTCGGTGTGCCGTTTCTGTGGCCTTATGGAGCTTCGTTTTTTTTTTGTATAGACTCTTCATCATGTGTTCCTTCTAAGTGGGACTCCCTTACTTCAGTGAGACATCTCCACTGACCACTGATCAGCCTGGGATCGGCCTGTCGTTAGTGCCACAGCAACAGCCCCTTCCATGTGTCTTGCTATTGCATCCCGCCTCTGCAGTCTGTCTTTGTTGTAGTCCCTGCCCTTGGTGGCATTCCTAGGCCTGTCAGCAGTGAGTTCCAGGCTTCTTCTGGTATTATGCCCTATACAACATACTCTTTTCTGACCCATTTTCCTTCCAAGGCATCCCTTTTTTAAAGTATTCCCCTATTGCGTTTCCCCTTAAGACCTTTCCTCCCGTTTAAACACATTTTAAAACAAAAGCATCCCTTATTAAGACGTCCTTCTTTCATATGTCCATTCTAAGATTTCCCTCATTAAGGCTCATTCTCTTACGCCATTACGCCTCAGACGTTCCACCCATAGACGTTACCCCAAAGTTGTACATCTCGAGCATTTTCCTACCACAATAATCCATGCTTCATTATGTCTCTTAAATACTGGTGGTGTTATTGCCAACATTCAGGCCATCAGTTCACTGTGACATATATTGTGGTGGACATGAATTTCTCAAGAAGTGAATCCAAGCTCCTCTTCCAAGTTCTTAAGGTTTATTATTGCCTTATATATTACTTAATCATTACGAGCGGACCAGACCAGCAGTGCAGCTAGTGCACTGCCTGATGGAAAGGTGCATAGCTTCATTTTGAAACACTGAACATCAGAACTGAATGCCGTGCTCCTTCTGCCATGTCTGGAGCCATTTTAATCTTGAGGTGCAATGGGTGTAAGTGGCTCCTACCAACAGCTGTGGCTGTTATGCCCCTAACTAAGACATGGGCCTCTGTCCATTATCTGCTGCTCAGACATAAGTGATGACCCTTATGTTTTTTTTTTTGTCCACTTAACGTAATAATGTGAAAGACAAAAAATGGACCTCTCTATCTTGACATCGATAAAAACATCCTTACCTTTGCTCAGTCTGTATACATTATCTTCACCCGGAATCAGTTGGCCTAACTGCTTCCTCTGTTTATAGGAAGAGACAAAATTCTGAAAAGTATGCCTAAAACTAGGAGCAAACACTGGCTTGGACTAACCCCTTCACTCCTCGTCTGCGGACTGGCCACATAGTACCTGGACATCAAGGTAACAGTAATCACAAACGTCCCATCCAACACAGTAGCATCATCTACCTACCTCAGAGGCTGAATACAGTTCAAGTACTTCGCATGTTAAAGTTCTAGATCTAAGGTGTTGCGTCTTTCTAAACGACAGGCAGCTTGTACCTTAGTAAACGTATGCCATGATGCTAGTGTCCAAAAGGAAAAGAAAGCAGACTTTTTCATTAACTGTCTTCATTCATCCTTATTCATTTTCTCGGCCAGCGACAGTTACAGTCTTCACCACTCACCTTCACCTTCATAGGCTTCTGTCCCCACCTTACCTCTACTGTCTAACCACTTCCATGTGGAGGCGGCTTAGTCCCAGTCCCGGGATCCCTCTCTTCCCGATCTCTCTCATCACTTTCAGAAGGCCTTGACTGATGTCTCGGACTTGAACTTGTTGGACCGTATACCCGGTCTTTACTCCTTTCTGGATCCCATCTTGACCCCAGGTTCCTATTCTAGGCCCTACCCTTTCCCGGCTCCGCCTCCCCAAACAAGATCTCCTTACTTTCGTTCTAAGCATCCATCGCCTCTCCCTCCTGATTCCTCTTCCTAGTTGTTCGATTCGGATCTGGAGAGAGAAGCAGACTTTCCATTCTTCTCCCAAGAGCCATTTTTTCAACTCTGGTGGGGCTTCTTTATCATCGTCCCTCTTCATCCCCTTCACCTCAATTGTCTCTGCAGAAAATCATGGATCTTTCATTTACCCCATCTCCTCCATCTCTTCTTATCTTTGACTTTTGTACATGGTCCTATTTCTGGTGGCTTTCGCCTCAGAAGCCCGAATGTCAGAACTCCATGCCATGCCTTGTGAGTACACTAACAAAACTTCTCCCCATACTTATCGTCGGTCACAGACTTTTCTATTCCAGATTTCACTTACAGATAACGAACAGGTAGTTTTTAGTCGAAACCTATCAAAATTCTGACCCTCGAATCAGATCCAACTCATCATTACTTCTATCAAGTTCAAAAATTTCATTGTATTTTCAGACGGCTCAACCAATGAATCCTAATGGATTTTGGATTTGACCATAATCACATACACTTTGCCCTACCTCTCAGTCTCAAAGCTATTGTGTTCATTTATAAAGCTGGCCAGCTTTGCGGCTACTCCATGTGCACATGATGTCAGAAAATTCATGTCATCTATTTTCATTTTGGATCACTTTTCAACACATAACCTATTCGATCAGAGAATATGGGCATCACCCAATTCTTTCTTTAGATTTTACGTGCATCCCAGAGTTTTCCTATATTCCCTCAGACTTAAATGCTTGTCGTCTGCCTGTTCATGAGTGTATATGTCATGAGATCATTTTATTCAGCGTTCCTAGTAGATATAACAGTTTTTCTCCTTTATACCGAAATCCTAATCATGACAACAGTACTTATGATTGTCTTTGACTGCTACAGTCAACATCCAGCCATCTGACCCGAAAGCAGCAGTCATTTTTGTAGGTGAGCTAAATGCTCATGATTCAACGACTTGACTCACTTTCGCCTACAGATCAGTGCGGTCCAGCTACCCTGGATTTTGCTGATTTGTCTGGATGTGAACAAGTTGTATGTGGTCTAAATCATGTTTCGGACAACTGCCTAAACTTTGTTCTCAGAGACGTGCCTGGACTTATTGATGCTGATGTGGACTCTCCTTCAGGCCCCTCTGATCACTCTGCTTTATTCATTAACTTCCAAACCGACTTCATTCTTCCTAATCTTTTCATCTCCTGTAAAGTATTGAACATTTCACAGATCAACTGGGCTAGTATCAGTACTGGCTCTGAAGACATTAGCTGGTGCCCCAGTTACAATGCCCTCTGCTCTATTGAAGTTCTTAACAGTGCCCTATTAGATATTACAGGAGATTCCCAAATAAGATACGCCATCTACACAGACTCCACGTCTACTACGTTTTTAGTTCCTTTCACTGTTTCCTAGTTACCCACCACCCCCTATCCCTCTGTCAACATGCATCTCTGACACTCGTGAGAAGTGGGGTGAGGCCAAGAAGAGGAGCAAAGGAGAAAAGATGGGAAGGGAAATAGAAAATGAGAAGACAGGAAAGAAGTACCGACTCTTAACGAGGATACAACAACCTTGTTGGATGCATAGCAATCAGTGCAAACCCCGTAGAGAACACTCTGGTGCCAGGGCAAGTGCTAGAGTACCACTCCCCTCAGTGATCCTCACGGGCACTGTGTTGTTCATGCATCTTTCTCTTCAACAACTTCTGGCTGTATTAAAATGAATCCAAACACCAATTTGTGCACAGAGGTGGATATAGGGGTTTTGACCCCTTCCTAAATATGTTGGCAATAACTTACCTGGAGTGGTAAAAAATACCAGACTGTAAAAAGCAATAAGCTATCAAAGATCATGCCTTACGTGTGAAGCTAAAGACTCAGGGTAAACAAATACATAGCAGATACTAACAAACAAAATTAATCATTATAAGCACTGCAATTGTTCACTTCCTGTACAAATTCCTTGTTTAATATAAAAATAAAAGTTATCACTGGCATGCATAACCTTGCACAAGTGAAAGAAAATAAAGATTTTGATTTCCATTAAGCAAGAACTCAAATTACCAGTACTTAACCCATTCTGCAGTAACTAAAAAAACATAGACTGTATTTAATTCATTCAGTGCCTGCGAGCAAGAGAGAGACATACGGGCATAGTATGATGCTGTATGGTTATGAAACGGGTAATATAAGAGGAAGATGTTCACAAATTAAGCATAATGAAATGGGAATGGCATGCTGGAAGTGTATTGCCACACTGAGGGAAAGGCATCTTGAACTGGAGGGGTTGGATGTACACTATACTGACCCTTTCATTGCATGAAACGTCATTTGAACTCTGTGTGTGTGTATATATATATATATATATATATATATATATATATATATATATATATATATATATATATATATATATATATATATATCATCTAATCCTGTACTAACTGTTACAAAAAAAAATGTCAGTGGGCTGAAGCTGTTGATGTTGTTGTTCTTGCTGTTTTTGCCCCAGGCTCATCTAGACGTGATCTACTCGTATATGAACTGTAGACTGAATTCTCATGAAGTTCACTATCCTCCTTTTCGGGGACAGGGAGGGGGTTGAGGGGCGTCTGTATAGCCGAACAGTGAACTGCCCGGTTTTATCAATGTCACCACGTGAAGACGTCCCTCTCCAGCACCGGATTGAAGGAGCTATGAGGACTCCTAAGTACTGAGTGATAAGTTGTTCACATGGGTTGGTTAAGATGGAATGGACATGGGGAGAGAGTGTGAGAGAGTAACTGGATAAAGCATGGTCAGGCATGGACATGGGACTGGGAGAAACCCTGTTGGACAGACCATGGAAGAAACGGAATGAAATCATACGAGTACAAAGGAAAGCAAACTGTAACATAATTATTGGTCCTTTCGAGGCTGTTTGCTATAGAATAGTTTATAACTAATATAACTATTCTTCGGGTTTAAGACAAGAATAAAGGAGTAGGAAAGGTCTTGAGAAGGGACCTCAGACTAGGGAACTTAACTGGAATGCTGCAGGAGACCGTGCAGTTTGGAAAGCATCTATCAAGTAGTGAAAAATGACTCATACAAATTGTGTGTGTGTGTGTGTGTGTGTGTGTGTGTGTGTGTGTGTGTGTGTGTCTTGTTTTGCTAAAATTCTTACGCAGCCACCATCTATTATTGCATTGAGGGCTGTTTATCAATTATGCATCATTCAAAAAACATTCTGTTCTACAGAATCATGAATTCAGAAGTCCACAACACTCAAGTCAGATTCAACCCCCCCTCAGAGATACTCGTAATTTGAGCCTGGGAGCATCAACCCAGTCTCTGATAAGCTAAAGCCTTATTTTGGCATATCGATTTTTAGCAGGGGTGTCTCAAACCGATTTAAGAACGAATCAAGCCCCCAGTCCAGCTCGAGCCTCGTTTTAGTACTGGGGTTATAGATCCACCCAACTCCTGTATTTGGTACAGAACCACTGATTACTCTCCACTAATATGCCCCTGTTCACCCCCATTAACTATAAACTCTGTCCTCTTCATCTTCACTGTCAAATCTCTCTACTGCGTATCCTGTAAAATGGAGAGAACTGCAGGATGTTGAAAAGTACCTTACAAGATGTAAAACTGTGCAGTAATTTCTTTTAATTATTATCATACCAAAATTATTTCATATTTACCCTGCTCAGTCACTGCGCTTGCTATTTTTCCTTATACAGCATGACCGCATCTTACTCTCACTTTTTTTCTGCAAATGTTTCGACATACTAGAGTGTAGTCAACTTTCATTAAGTACTCCAGAATGGGTTAACAAAATGTTAAATTCTACTGTATAAACTCTGTAACCATAATATGTACAAAAAGCCACAACCAATATTTAAATAAATGAGGACATACAGCGTGCTCTTTCCGACTGAAGTGTTTAATGGTACCCGTAACTGGACGAGAAGAATCAGCAGACTTAGTAGCAGAAACAATTGCTCTGGGGGTCAAAGAGAGAACTATCAAGAATGGTTACAGTTACTGTCTCACAGCAAAAATAATAATTATTATTAGGAGAAACTACCATGATTTTTTTTAAAGTCAATCATTTCATTGCCATATGAGAGACTTGGGAAGACTACAAAAGAATATACAAATACAGTATCTATATTGGAGGGGTTTAGAATAAAACTAGCTGCTGTATTTGAGAGCCCTAGGTATGTAGTGCTTTGGTAACTACCATTCTTCTCCAAGCCATCTCCTTTCCTACTATTTGGTAAAAAAGAAAAATGTAAATGAAATTCATCAAATTTACACTCAAGGCACCTACACCGTGTGCACCTCTTCCCTTAGTGGCTGTGGCATAGCTAGTCAGGGCATTTAGATATACTGACCCTGGCGCTTTGCTATGCTAATACACTGGTTGTCATTTGTTATACCCAAGACAAAGTAGTAGATCAGAGTAGAGAGCGAGGTGACATGAAGGAGGGTGGGAAGGACTCCTTGTCTGGGAGGGCATCACAGGGGCATTACCTTCTTACAATTCACAGCGAATAAAATAAATGGTGAAAATTAAACTCGGTACCCCTCAGTATTGCTTATGGTCAGCTAGAGTAGTTGACAAATTGTATGAGTGTGTGCCACAGTTATGAAACTGGATCATTAGAGAATTATTAATATGAAAATCATTCAGTATTTTGGGGTTCATAAGATATAATAAATTTATAAGATGTGAGTATGTACCGTGACAAATATCGGTAAGGTTAACCAAAGTCAATTAAGAGTAAGTTTGGTTGGCCTCCTGACCTATCCTCATTGAACTCATTGTATAGCTGTCCCTTAGTGATTTTATTTAATTATTTATTTATTTTTTTACTATCAACTTCTGAGCAGTGTAAGCTGATCATGAAGTGGGTCTTTCCTGTATTGCTAACCATTAAGACTGGGCTTAGTATGGAAAGGTCTCTTGGCTGAATACCATTCTACTTCTGTAAAGGACCCTGGTATCTCCTCAAGAAGAAACTGGGAGGGACGAGGATTGGGTCAGTGTGACTCATCAATGAGGCTGGCAACTTTTGGTGCTAATAGCGCAGCTCAAGCCGTATGTCGAATGTAATGTGCTTGAGGTTGACAACCCAGCTACTGACTCTTAAGGAATGGATGGGACTTGTTTAGGTAGTAGTTTTGGTGATGCATTGGCGACTTATTATACTGTAATTCTTTGGATAGAAGTACTCCCCCCTCCCACTTCTGTACTTCTGGGTAGAAGTCCCCCCCCCCCACTTCTGTACGTAAGTATCTTAATGTACAGAAGTGGGAGGGGGAGGGGGACTGTTATCACTGACCAGTGATGCTAATCAGTCACTGAACTTTAATCAAGCCCCTCCTAAGACTGACGACAACATCAAAAGGACATTAATAGTAGACAGCTGTGAGTATGTGAACCATAGGCAGCGAGTGGCTAGTGGTTAGCTGCATCAGAAACTACTGAGGCAGGTCAACCAGTTGTATACTGACTTGTGTCGGGCATATTAAATGGTTTTACCCTGAGGCAAGCACCTAACTGGAGATTTATATAAACCCAGAGAATGTGGTCTACTGATAGGCTACATAAAGGTAAGATGAAGAGACGGATAGCAATTAGAGGCGCTTATGGTGTAGACACACTAGAAACAAGATGAACGCATTCAGAGAGAGCATACCTCCTACAACGCCAATACCAAAGAACTCAGATAATTTCCATCAACTCTTTTTTGGCACATGATCCACATATCCACAAAATTTAACTAAAATCCATCAATAACTTTTTGAAATATCTATTGGGTACACACGCGCGCACACACACACACACACACACACACACACACACACACACACACACACACACACACACAAACACACACACACACACACACCAAGTCCTGAACCGGGAATCTAACTCAGAGCAACACCAAAATTAAATAAACTCTTTCACGGCTCATGACCCATATATCCCCCCTCAAAAAAAAAAAAAAAAAAAAAAAAAAAAACCTACATGAGTATCACAGTGGAGGAGAGGTGCAAGAAATATGGGTGGGGTGAGCATAATGGAGGAGTCTCAACCAGCACAGTAAATGCCCATGTCTATTCTATGTTCAAAACGAACAGTAATATTCAGTCGGGAAAGCATGAACATCCTAACTGCACTATCCGCAGAAGTGAACCATTTCTTCCCCACTGCCATCCTACTGGCAAGGTGGTATAATGATGTTCTGCTATGACACCCATGGCAACATTAGCGGTCTGAAATGGCCAAGCTGTGAAATTAGACAAGGAGCACTCTAAAATGTAACAACTGCCTTGTGACCTTGATGTATGACCGACTGCTCTCAAAAGTGAATTCCATACTTCATTCTTGCCTCAAACTTAACACATGCACCAAGTTTGATCCAAATCAGATACGAACTGACTGAGTTGACCTTGCCTGTGACCTTGGCCTGTAGCCCTTATCTGCAAAGTTTACTTCAACCCCTGAACCCTTCTACAAAATATGGTGCAATTCGTATAAAAGCTGTTTAAGTTGGCCTTGATATGTGACCTTGACGTTTGACATTGTTCGAAAAAAAATAAAAAATAGGCAACCCCCCTTGGCTGTCCCATCTACCCCTCCACTGGATTTTGAGCTCGGATAAATGTTGTTTGAATTATTTTATTCACACACACACACACACACACACACACACACACACACACACACACACACACACACGTCCATCAAAACATATCCCCTCTCGTTTCGCGAGTGCAAAAACTACCTAGCGTTATCTGGTTATATGGTGACCATCCATTGTACTAAATGGATTGCTGGGTTACAGGAAATCATTTGGCGTGTCATTCAGCCTAGTCACCCGAAGGCAGCACTACATAGGGTGAGTTAATTGTGGGCGCTTCCACCCCTGAAATAATGCTACAAATGCAGCTAATTATTACGTACTGCCAGGTCCTCATTTTTGTCAACTGCGAGAACACCAGTAATATGGTGCTGCATCAAACCTCAGGGTGGCATTAACTACATTACTGCATATACATTCTTTTAAACCTGAAACCCAACAGGTACAGGAAATATGAAGTAAGCTGAGGATTATACCTTACTGTATACAAAATCTGGTACACAACTGAAAAAAAAAAAAAAACATAATTTGAAAGCCATTACTCATGCCAGTTGTATTTTATCTGTAGTGTGCTGTATACACAAATAAGTACTCAATAATTTCTGAATGGGGATATTTACAGTTGACTATAAACATCTCTAGACAGTGGCATCAAAGCTAACAATTTTTAAAACTGCATAATCACTTAATTAGTGGAGGTAACTAACAATTGAAGTTGGGGAACAATCAATGATAAGTGAAAGTGCTGGTATAACAGCTACATTTACGTTTGTCATCCTTCTACATATTATAAGAAATAATATCCTTGTTTATCACAGGTGGGCAGATCGAATTACAAATACTATAGATACCTGTCAAAGAGATTTTTCCAAATCACACAACTCATGGTAAATACGTTGATTCTGTCACATGATAAATACAACTTCTTTGCAATCATCCATATAATCACCCACCTTTATTCCGTAACCAAATCACCACCCCAGCAAAGAATTATGCTGTACTTCAGTATTTAATTACAATAATTTACTAGTTGATATAAAAAAAAAAAAATGTCATCCCATAATATACTGCACTGTAATAATACATAAATGGCATTTCTCAGTAATTCCTAACCACTGGAATACATAACAAACCGGCACATGGCCTGACTGTCTTCCACTGCAACAAGGAAAAATATCACCCTACCTGAAGTAATCCTTGGAGGCAAGCTGTTTTGACTCGGGTTCGTTGGCAACACTCCACATGATCACGCTAGGCCGGTTTTTGTCACGCCTTATTAGTTCCTTCATTACTGAGATGTGCTTCTTCATCAGCACCTCCCCAAATCCACTGAAAAAATAAAAATAAAAAATCGAGACACCCTTCCTCATCTTCTAACTTATCTCATCACTCTACTGTTCCGTCCTAAGCTCTTGCAGAATCATACATCATACTTTACATGTATACTGTTATTTAATTACCTCTTCCAATTCATATGATACCGATATACTTCATAAGCCCGCAGACGGGTGACTACCATCGACCCTGGGAGGTACTACCATGAGTGAAATATGACTACAGGCTTGGTAACTAGCCCCACAGCCATCACTAGCACAAATATAGTCAAAATACAAACTAAGACTAATATTGTTGCAGATGTTATTAAGGAAGAGAAGGCAAGAGAAGAGAAGAGAGAGAGAGAGAGAGAGAGAGAGAGAGAGAATAATATCGTATCAGTACCTCAGATGAAGTCTTACCTGAGGCCAACAGCAGGACTCTCATCAATGACCATGATGCCCTCTTTATCAGCCATGTCCATAATCTCTTCAGCATAGGGGTAGTGTGAGGTGCGAAAGCTGTTAGCGCCTAGCCACTTCAACAGGCTGAAGTCCTTCACAATTAATGGGTAGATAACACCTCTCCCTAGAATCTAAGAGGAAGAAAGATACATCTGTCTTACTGGGACCTGGTAAAATTATGGATGGTACCACGGAAAGTTTCAGTAGCATTCAAATTATGTGTCCGTTGAAAATACAAAAAAAAAGTAAGCGTTCTTCAGTGTAAAAAAAAAAAAATCCCTTTTCATTTGGACATAAATGAGTTGAATCTATCCATCAGAATGAAATAAGTCTTTCCCACATACATCTCATCATTCTGGTTGAATGAAGCTTGGGAATTTTTCTCTGACCTAAAAAGGATGAGGCAAAGGGTGGTACTGACTGCAGGAAACCAGAAACATATGAAGAAACTTTGTTTTCACAGATTATTATCTTCAGTGGTGCATGTTGCTCCATCTGCAATTGCCTCCACATAAAAGTACTACGACGTGGGGGTGGGGGATATTAGAGGTCTCATGTGGCACTGGTGTATTTGTTTATGTCTCACGTCTGCTGTTCGAACAGTCCCATAACAGTGGTCAGACCACAGTACACACGAGAAGCAAATACGTAAATGATACCACATAAGTCCCCAACACACCAACCTCTGTAGTACTCATAAGCGAAGGTAGCTGTACCTGTCACTGATCTACAGTTTACAAGGGGTACTGTTTTCCCCTTCTCTAAAGGACATAGAAGAAAAACTGGCCATCTGAAGCATGAGGAGCAAAAACGAAAAGGAACTTTAATTAATGGATATTGGATGGCTGCAACTCTTACCATAGTAGAATTAAAATCTTCATGACAGAATTTTTAAAAATGCAGCTCTTTTCTTTCCAAGATCTACCGGTCCATCATTGGATCCTACCAAACGAAAAGATAGCAGAGATGGAGGCAAGTTTGCCGCGTGAACTTCAGTAATATGAGGACCTAGATGAGTCGTGGACAGTGCACATCATAGCCAATGTAAGAAAGAAATCAGAAACAGAATATACAAAGATCAGACTTGATGTCACAGATGGATCCAAATGCACCAAAGAGGCAAGACACATAACTCCTCATCCTTCCCGCTCCTTTTATTTCAGCCTGATGTGCTGAAGGAAAGAGAGGAGAGGGTAACAGCTGTGGTGGAAAACAAGTGTCCCTATCCACTCATCACTTAGTGCGTAAGCTCACTCAACGCATTCAGTTTAATCAATGTACCAATGGGGTGGGGGGGAATAATGAAGGGAGAGACATTATCAAGGAACGCTCTCTCAATAAGGAATTTGCAGTACTTTGACCCATGAAGAAAAAAAAAAAACTTGCACAAGGCCTTATTTTAGCGGAGTGGTGGTTTCATTCTTTAACGCCTACGTAGCCTCGAAGAAGGAAAACAGAGAACTTGAAGTAAGAAGGGAAACTGAACAGGTAAGAGAGTCATTAAGGTCACTAAGTTCTTCTAGTCAGCAAATGAAGGATGTTATTGTAAAATCCACCATTGCACTGGTCTCTCCGTGCTGAGTGCCTAGTTAACTAAGAGTTTCACCAGAAAGGGAGGTTCGCACCTAAGTAGTACGTTCACTAAACCGGGAAGAGGTTATCTCAACAATACCGTAAAACGAAACACAGAGCCCCAATCTCAAGTAACCAAGATTAAGATAATTCCTAGATAAAAGCATGTTTTTTCTTGCCCTTCTGTGGCTTCCTGGAGCCAATGACCACCAGTATCTCAGCCTTTCTTCATCTGAAATATATTCCCCAGCATCCACTAGGCAAGATTTTTTTTTTCTTTAGATAATGAATGGAGGAAGGAAAAACAAAGGAAAAAAAATAAGTCCATATGCCTAAAGGCATCCTCCATTCATAAAATATTTATAACAACTGCATTTTAATTGAAGTGGATTAAATGTTTGTGGGAAGCAACTCCCAGGAAGTGAATTCCAGAGAGTAGTAGTTCTGGGGATAGATGAATTTTGATAAGCAGAGGTTCTGCATTGCGGGGGAGAGAGTGTGAATTCATGGGCGCTCCCAGCTGCCCGAGTATTTCTGGAGAAAATGTGAAAGGGAGGCACAATTGAAGCCAGCTTGTCAGAGCACTTACGGTAAAAATATCGATAAAATAATGCTAAAGAAGCAACATCTCTACGTACCGATAATGGAGGAAGGTCCTGCATAATGGCAGGATTATTGATTAATCTAATGGCTTTATTTTGAATTTTGTCCAACTGCCTCATGCAACCGCTCCACATCCACTCCACAGTGGTGAACAGTATTCGATCTGAGAACGAACATGACTTTTGTATATTGTGGCCATCCGCTCGTCAGTGAAGAACTCACGAACTCTGTACATAAGTCCCAATTTTTTAGAAGCATTTTTAGCAAGGAAACAAGCGAGCCAGTTAGAAACTCGCTCGCTTGTTTCCATCGGGTGATTCCGGTAGTTAATGACAAATAGAAAATAACTGTTCTCAAAGTAGTGCAAATCATACAAATAAATACTGAGAGCTTCATACACCAAATATTTCATCATGAATCAGGTTTAGGAAACTCACATCAGCATCTTCATGTTTTCCACAGCCTCGCAAATACACTGGCTTATTGTTGATTGTCAGAGTTGTCGAATTCCAGCCAAGAGTACGAATTCCAACCTTCTGTGGGTACACGTCTAAGTTGCCCTCAGCGTCAGACACCATTACCTGTACCAGTATAAAGTCATATGAATGTCAGCAATAGAATGGCACACGAGAACTTATGAAGGCAATGTGTGATAGGATGGACTGTGAAGAGGGCTGGAAGACTGTGAAAATGAAGAATGAGAAGTAGATAAATAAACAGAGAGAGGAGGGAAGGGGAAGGTGGAGGGAAGGGAAGTGGGGGGAGGAAGCGGGGGAGTGGAAAGGAGAAGGGGAGGGAAGGAATTTCCTCTTTCGTTAGCCCGTTCGTTTATGAAGGGTCCAACATGCTTGCATGTGTCAGCCATGGCCACCTAATGGGGGCTCTCCACGTTGCTCGATCTGCAACAGCCTCCCTGTTCAGTCCCTTATCAATGAGGTCAAAGTCTATGACCTCGTCCTAAGTCTTTAAACTTAGTAAACTCATTTGATGACAGCTAAATGCAGTGATATGCCATCATCATACTGTATGGGGCAAGTAGAGAGTGCTTATATCCCCTTAGGACTGAGGGATCTCTCCTGAACAGAGTAAAACCATGTGGCAGCATTCAGAACAATGTAAAATAAAAGCTGTCATTGTACCAAGTAATTAAAAAAGTTCCGTAAAAAGGTAGAAAAAGCAAGAAAACAGTGGATAATATGGCAATATGGGATAGTTTATGCTTACAAACGGAACACAGGTTACAGGAAGAGCAAAGAGTTTTAATAAAAACAGCTTCGAAAGGAACAACAGGTCTGCTACTGTATGTTTTTTCTTGTGATTTCAAAAACTGCAATTTGGGCATTGAAAATATAGATGTATAAGAATTTAGGAAGTGTTAAAGGAAAAAAAAAGAGGGCGTAAGGTGTATATTGTCCATTTCCTCCAGCCTTCTGCTTATCAGTGTAACTGGGTGTGGAGGAATGAGATATGAACACGACAGAGGACACTTTTGATAGTCGGAACCATTCCTGCAGTATTGTAGGGGGAAAGTAATAATTACTTACGTGGGAGGCGAAGGAACGATCCCCAAAGGTCCCACTATTTATGAAATCTGGTCCTGGATAAGGTGTAAAATTTCGTGTGCCTACGTCAGCAATTTTGGCTTTGTCCTCCCTGGAGGCAGTTCACTCGTGGAGGGTGGCCACTGGGGAACAGTCCCTATCTAAAGTTTGGCTGGGCTGAACATCTACCAGTATGCTAAATTTCGTGTCCCTAGCTTAAAAATCATGGCCGTGCATGAAGCCTTTGGACAAGACCCTCAGGGGTCACCGCCAGTGTTGGTGGCATTTGGGGGGGTCTCATTCTGCCTAAAACGTGGCCCTTGTTATGGTATACCATTGTGCAAAATTTCATGGTCTTATGTAAAACAAAAACTATGGCACCGTCCTCACTGGGAGTTGCCCCTCCTCACTAGTCCATCGGGGGTAGTTATCTGGGGTCCCACCCTGCCAAAACGTGGGTGAGGGTAAGTGCCTACCATTATGAAAAGAAATTAGTGGTCCTATGTTAAAAACTATGGCCATGCATCATGACTTTGCCAGGACCACCGGAGGCTGCCCCTACCCTTGTGAGGGACGATCCTCTACGATTCCACTCATCCCAAAACGTGGCCGGGGCGAACATTTATCATATAAAAGACTGGCCTTGCATAACGAATTTGGCTGAGACCAACGAGATCGTCCCCACCCCTCCTGCAGGGGACGACCTTCGAGGTCCCCACCATGCATATAATATGGAGGAAGAGAGCTTCATCATTGGGCAAAAATTCATAATCTTAAATAGAAAACTGGCTGTACCTAACAGCTTTGTGTGGGACACACGAGGGCTACCACACCCTTGTGGAGCAGCCCATGGGCGTTCCATTATGCCTGAAGCCTGCCCTAGGGGGAGGTTTACCAAAATGCAAAATTTACTTTTCCTAACACTCCTCCCATAAGGCTGGATCCCATTCAAGAAAGTACAATAACTCATTGAGTGAGTGAGGGAGGGAGAGAAGAGTGACACAGTTATTGACAAGTACTATATTGACCGTCCCTGTGGGTGAAACAGAAAGTGACAAAGGATGAAAATCAATGTAATGCAAGATTCTTTTTTGGAAATGGTTGAATCCATTATATCATTCACCCTAATGCAATGAAATACTTATCTTCTAAAGGAGGGATGTTGGTTTTAAAAGTCATTAAGTATTCATCACTCGAAGAAATGCAGAAAAACAAAAATTTCATGCAAATAAAAGATACGTATAGTAAGAACAGGTACTAAAGTACTTACCAGTAAAGTGTACAAGTAGCCTGGATCTTGTGACATAAGGTACGGCCACCACAGCTGGGCATTTGTTACCACAATGGTGCCCTGGCAACCGACACCACTGGCAACATGAACTCCCGTCTTATTCAGTAACTTGATAGAACATAAAACACCTTTCGCTTGCCGGCGTCCAGTCAAGGTCGAGACATGTTGAATGGAGTACTTAATAATTCCTGCCAGTGTACATACAGCTTTGGTAAATATCAGTATATACAAGATATGGGTAAATCATGAATACTTGTGGTATGGAATATAAAGTGTTGGAAAAATGAAAAGTGGAATCCTCAACCCATTCATCAAGTTTCATCATCATCATCATCATTATCATCATCCGGACCTCCATTCCCACCCTAGGTCAGGGTAAGACTGTTGTAGTTATTTTCTTAACATGCCGACTAACAAGTTGAATTTCACCTTATTCTGTAACCTTGATCTTTGATTGATCGTTCTAAAGATGAAGTTCCTTCGTTTCTGACTGACCTTTAGCACTTTCACCAAATTTGGTTAAAACACATCAAAAGTATTTGAGGTAACCTTACCCTGTTACCTTAGCTTTTGACCTTTTCCTGTGACCTTGATCTTTGATTGTTCTCAAAACGAATCCCTTTATCCTTCCCTCACTTTGAACCATTCCATCAAGTTTGGTCTATATGGGAGAAATACTAGTTGACCCAGCCATGTGGCCTTGACTTTTGAAGTATTGATACAAAACACACACACACACACACACACACACACACACACACACACACACACACACACACACACACACACACACACACACACAATGGTCACTCCCTTGAGTGGCCCCTCAACATATCCACAACGTTTGATTCAACTCAAAAAATTTCTGGGTACACAGAATCAGCACTGGCGAGATTAAAGTGAAATGAAAACGGAAGGATGATGATAATAATAATAATAATAATTTTTCATCATTCATTCATTGCCAGACGCCATGTATCCCAAACAGGGTGGCCAAGGGCTCAGAGTTAATTGTTTTACAGGGAGGGGCACTAATCCTCCACCAACCCCACTTGACACGTAGGGAGAACGTTATGCCAACAGCATCTGGTGTTCCCAGGCGGTCACCCATCCAAGTACTAACCAGACCCAACGTTGCTTAACTTCGCTGATCGGACGGGAAGCGGTGTACTCAACGTGGTATAAATAATAATAATAATAAAATAAAGAAAATTAACAGCCAAAGAACCGAGGAATATTACACAAAGAACAAAAGAAAATGGAATAACTTAAATACATATTCCATATGCAGGGGTATATAACACTTCTATCAGAACAGTATATCACAAGCTGTCACTCCGACATCCATAATTGAGATGACTGAGTTCACCTCGCCATGCTTAGACAAGACATTACCCAGATCTTCTCAGTTACCAGCTCATTTTCGGGCTGGATGAAACCACAGTTGACATAATTATGCCCCGCACATAGAATAAACTCACATATTATAAAATACATACTGGAGCCCTGCACAGCACATGCCATAGTAAGATGCACACAAAACATAAACGGTGCAGGAAACCTATGGTATAACCCCATTGGACTGGAAGTTACTTACCTGCAGTCGACCGGTCTACTTGGCCAGACAGACTAAGGTTCAGCAACAACAACAACAACAACAACAACAACAATTCCTCACGATACTATCACCCTACACCACCGTCCCACACCTTCATTCCATTCTATCATCCCGCATCATGACCCTACACCACCAGCCAGACCACACCATCCCCTACACCATTATTTCATGCTGTCACTCACAAGTTCATCCCACACCATCGCCCAGACCACACCATCACCCGAATCATCACCCTACACCATTATCCTACACCATCATCCCACACCATCACCCCACACGAATGTGCCTCTGAGCAGTTCGTGGTCCATACTGTGAGGGAAAAAAAAAAAAAAAAAACGTGCAGTAGGTGCAGTGGGAGGAATTGCCATATCTGGGCATGTGTGGACCTGTGTCCCGTGTTATAATGGATCTAACAGCGTTGTGATAACTTTTAGAAACTAATATACAGTAATGTCAACTGTGTTATAGGCGATTCGCACTTTGGGAGAGGGTATTATAATATGCAAGCTGACTGTACAGTACTTTACCAGCATCACTGACTTCCCAAATTATTATTATTGTTATTATTATTATTATTATTATTATTATTACTGTTATTATTATTATCATTATTATTATTATTACTGATGCCTTATTTTTTTCATTCTCACAAAAGAAGCAAGTCAGTAGTTTTCATTTCTCACTGTGATCTTGCTAGCCACATTAGTTTAATCTCACTGAATTGGATCTCCGTATCTGAAAACATACAGAACAAAAACGATATAATATAATAGCTGTCATTCATCAAAAGCAGTCTTATTAGTCTTTCCATTCATCCTTCCAGTAACGTACCGTTTGTTCCATCAATGTCAGTAGATATTAAGATGTCATCAACGTATGTCTGAGGAGTGGTGTAGATGTAAACTGGTCGGTGTAGCCCAGCGTAGTTAGTGAAGTCAAAGTTGTAGGTCTGAATGAAATAGCCTGGAGGGTACCTGAGAATATGATAAAGCTGATATAAGCACCTTGGTGAACACTATGCTCTGTTCACTTTTAATTGCCATCTTCCCATCTTGAATGTTGAGAGTTAACAAGAGATTAATATTAGAACCTGATGCTAATTAAAAAGAGCTATAGTGAGGATGAAGAACCATAGTGTTGTCATAATCAACCACTGAGCTACGGGAAATAACTGGAAACGGACGATAATCTTCTGGTTAAATGGAATGAACTATACAGCAACTGAAAATTTCCCACCACACAGCACATATGACCACTTCACCGACAACGCACACGTTTTAATTTGGAGGATGTATGTGTGAGGAAGAGAGGGCCTAAAGTTGAGAAGACAGAGGAATTTATTTAGGATTAAGATGGCTGAGATGCACATGACATGGACTGCAATTCTTTTCAGTTTTGTTATTAACGTAATGGTCTCAGTTCTACGGGCAAGCTGAAGAACATTTTTGTTTGAACTATTTGACGAGGGAAGTTGAATATGAATATTCAAAGATAGTATTAATGTGAATCTCGTTTTATTTTGGCACTCTTTCAAAGGCGCTCTAACTTCTGTGCTTTCCTGTTTATGTTTCTGGATCCTTCACACCCCATATAATAGTCGGGAAGTCAGAATAGTGATGATTTAAAAAAGAACCACAAAAAAAAAAAAAAAAAAAAAAAAGAGAGAATCTGTCTGATAATGAAAAGAACAAAAAGGATTCCAAAAGGTAAAAATGCAATAAAAGATTAAAATAAAAGAAAAAACTTTGAGTAAAGGAAAAAAAGGCAGTTTCACTTAAGGCGATCAAGCTTGGAAAGAGAGCCCAATGCAAGGTTCCCGAGGCCCAGATATGAGGTTAGTGAGAGCCTGCTCTTTGCCACTCTTTCGTGATGTGGGCAGTGCCACTACTGTTTAGTGTGGCCTTACACAGTGTGACACCAGGAAAAATCCTGAAGTACTGCCTGACAAGCCTGGTGTCTCCTAAACTTGTAAGCTAAGAGTGAAAAATGTTTTTTATGGCTCTACAAGAAACGACTTTTCACTCTACGCTCCGTCCTTTCGAGCATACCCTCTTAAGAGTACTCAAGATAGATACAGAAAAGGAACCTCCCGACATCGTGCATCTGGGGAGAGACAGTTGACGTTCATGTCTGACGACCTAATGCCAGCAAGACGAATACCAGTTAACTCTGCAAGGCTCCTTTCTTCAAGTACAAAGTGGTTCATTCAAAGCAGTATGCTTTGAGCTGCCTGGCAGTAGTTTATAAAGGTCATACTAAATGAATATACAATGATGAGATTGACCATCAATCCATATCTTTTTAGGCTAGTCCAGGCCTATCATCTTGCCCGCTTTCACAAAGTGCAAAAAGGTAGATGCTGGGGAGATTCTTGTTTCAGTGAAATAGTTTTAGATGAGTGGTGCACATGAACATGGAAAGGTTTCGAGTAACAGCGGTGTACCTTTTTGGTAACATAAAATACGAGTATATCACAGGCAAAGAAAATAACTATTCAAACATTACTAACATTCCCAAGGAAATGTAGATGGTCTCCACAGAGCTACAATACACTGACATACTTCTGAGTAGATTGCCATGATGCTTAATGAACTTGCAAGATCATAAGATCAGAAAAATTATGTGTTAGCATGGCTTGACGTTTTGACCCCTTAAAACCACATAAAAGGCTAGGGAGAGAGAGAGAGAGAGAGAGAGAGAACGTGTTTGGAGGCATGTGCCCAAGGAACAACAATACTAAGTCTGAAATGAATTGGTGAAGAAATGATGGAATGGCACCACAATAAAAAATGTAAAAATGTTTGGAAGGAGAAGAAGAACAAGAAGAAGAAGAAGTTTTGAAGCCTTGAAAATAACAGCATTTCCAGTGAAAAGACTAAGTATTTTGAAGATAACTGTAGCTTTAGTTTTGTAGTTTTCTGAATGACATTAATTGTTACGTGGAGGGGGGATGTTTACGTAAGAGATACCTCTCGATCCAGTTGCAGAGTGGATTTAACTTTCCAACCTCCCCATAGGGTCTACGCCTCTGAGTGTGTTCTTAGCACTATTGTTTAAACACAGCTTACTAGATTTATAGTTCTGTGTTCTGAGCAGTTAGTGTCTTCTTAGCTCGTGATTTTTCAGTAAGGGCTGTCATAATAATTTTCACAAAGTCTAACCTCCATTTCCTGTTGTCATAGGGTCTCATGCATAAACTATGTATTTTTAACCGACACCTTTGAGTCATTTTAATAATTCTACAGGGATATCATCCTATCTTAGAGTTTTACTATTTTTAGGTCCTTTGTAGTACCCCCAACCAATCTCTCTCTCTCTCTCTCTCTCTCTCTCTCTCTCTCTCTCCAAAAAGAATTGACACAAATCATCATCGTTAACTTCACCTTCTTTCTCAAATATCAATATTTATCGGCTTAGTATTTTTCATAAAGGTCTTCAGTATATTAATATAATATACTATAGCAGTAGCCGTGTGTGTGTGTGTGTGTGTGTGTGTGTGTGTGTGTGTGTGTGTGTGTGTGTGTGCAAAACTACACATTCAAATCGCACCAAAATTGGCACAAAAATTGCAAAAAATTTGCTGATGTGAGAAAACTTGGTTCCATGACGATCGAAAAACTTTTACTATATTTAACGAGCGATCAAATTTTGACTAAAAAACGCCTCTCCCGGCGTGAGTGCGTGACATTAGGGTTGCGTTCACCGTAGAGTTTTTGATGGCTTTCTCGATTGATGATTTTTTATTAGAGTCAATAGCGATCAAAGTTTGGTTCGGAAAACAATTCATTCAGTACCGGAACTTTTAGATTTTGAGTCTACTCGAGCCATGTGCCACGACCCTATACTTTTTAGAAGATCAGAGCCGCCGAATTGAGCATTTTTACTGTGTGTTTCTTGTGCTGTTGCCTTGGTGGTTGTTAGACTAGAACAGCACATAAACGTTACTCAAATTACTGAAATGACTACAACGCACGCGCGAAGCGTGAGGAAATGAGTGCGAATCACAAGAAAGTGAGCAAGCAGCGCGAGAGCTCTCTGCAGGAGCAAGTGCGAGAGGGCCCAAAGGGCCCACGAGCACTTGTCTTTTCTCTATGTACTTTTTTTTTTTACAGTTCTCCATTTCTAGCTTTTATCCTTTGAAGCTTGACTTTATTCTTGCTTTCCTTGCTAGTTTCTCTTATTTTCTGATGCAACAAATCAGTTCTTCCCTTTCTAATTTCTCTATTTCACTCCACTGGCATTCAGACCATTTTCAGCATGCGCTATCAGGTTCTCTTCTCTTTTAAATAGTCAAGCATCTGTAACATTTTCATCCATTATTTTTGCTCGCAGTTTTCCACATTTTCTTTCCTTCCACTTTGTCCCACTTTCCTCTTGCTTTGGCAGGCTCACGTCTCATTTCAATATTCGGGCGTCTGTAATATTTCCTCCCCTCTACTTTGTTCACAATTTTCCGTTTTCCCTTTTCTTCCATTTTATCAGTCATATCCGGGGTGAGCCATGGATTTTGTGATTCACACTTATCGTAATCTATGTTATCTGCACTTCTCTTCACACAGTAATATCCCTGAGGCTGGTCCATCTCTCGCCAACTGTCCTATAGACATATTAACCCCTTCACTCCAGTGACGCAATTTATATCTTATTATTGCTTTCTTTTGACGATTTTATTCAGCTTAGGATAGATTTTTCGAACTGAAGGGGTTAGCTATGGCCTTCATTGACTCCTTTACTACTATATATTTGACCTAAGTAAAATTGTCTGTTGGTATCAGGAGTAAAATATTAAAACATACGTCACAGAATTAAAAGGATTAACAGACAAAAGAATGGAAATAAATTGACCCTACCTCATTTAATAATTATATCTCGAATTATTATCTCATGTTGTGAAATCCAACCTCGACTTATATAAAAGCGGGAAAACAAAGCTGCACAATACTTTAAATAAGAAATGTAAATGCCCTAACACAGTAGAGGAGAGCAAGTGAGTGTGGAAGAGTGTATGTTGATACGAGCGAGGTGGAGAGGGAGAGAAGGGAGTGGCTAGAGATGAGATGGAGTAGGGAAATATATGAGAGAGGGGTGTGTGAGTTGGAGGGAGTGCAGCCAAATACCAGAGGACAGGGAGACTTGGAGGCAATTTGTCTGTGGCCACCCAATGCGGGATTAAGGCTTCTGGTAATAGACGGATACTCGTAGACAGATAGGCAGATGGATAAGTACCTTTCAGCTAAGTGACTCACATGGTTGGGTAATTGGTGTACACAATGCTGCCCTGAGGGATGGTTTCTGGAGTAAGTGTGTTGTTGATGGCCACAGTTATCCGGTTCTCTTTCCCATACACCAAGTTTGTTGTCATGTCAGCCATTATAGGAAGATGGCCGCCTTCATGTGATGTCAGTAATTTACCATTTAGGTACTGCGAAGATTAAATGATCATAATGTCACAAAATAAATAAACTAATACTGTATTCAAAGATCTAAAATGCATGGTTACCATCCAACCCGAGAAGGTACTACCGTGGGAGTGGTGTAGAACCCAAAGCCTTGTGCAACACTCCCTGGTAGGGGACTAAATCATATTTACGCAATCAAAGCTGAGACATCTACATTTGCGAATCTCTTTTTAATATATCTTCTCTGGGGTAGACTGGATTCATTAGCCTTGGGTGGCAGTTGGCCTAGAAGGAAAATTCTGAATTCAAAGCCGAGGCCTTAGGTAAAAGCTAGTGAAAGTAGAAGCATACAGCCATTACAAAATTCTCCCAGGCTACTTGTTGGGGCAGACCATTGATACATGAGCTACATGGCACCCAGTCTTGCTGTTATCCTTATCAATGGGCGAAAAAAGGATTACACAATCATGCTTGGTCAAGACTCTTAAAAAAGTAACGTGTTAAGTAAATACTATGATCAGTAATCTCTCAGGACATTGATTTTTTTCTACTTCTATTGCTGTACAGTATTCTTACATCTACACTCTCATAACAGTGTCCCCAAATACTTACAATAATTGACCTGTAGTGAGCAGACCCTAATCGTAGCACAACTCGCTTCTTGTCTGTCTGCCATCTTGTGGGCACAAAAAATGTGCGATCATACCTGATAAAATATTTGTACAGCGTCAGTAAACAATGATTTTCATGAGCAAATAAATATTAGCACTGAAATTATGCTAACTGTTCTGGTGAAATACTGTTCAATATTAAAAAAAAAAAAAAAAAAAAAAAGCCGCTTACTTCTTTGAAACTAAAAAAAAAAAAAAAAAAAAAAAAAAGAAAAGACTAAACATACGGCACTGACTTTCCCAAAGAATTCATTCCTTCAATCTCATGGTATATTAATCTCTTCTTGCTTCTTCCAGATGATTTTATTAAGATTTTTAGAGGGACCATTTGTTATGACGGGATTGGGAACAGTTTTCCACGAGTGCTTTGTAGTTCCCTGCTGTGTGATAGTCGCAAAATTCTGTGTATATGATGAACTTTGGATATTTGAGGGTCCGTGCGGATATGGCAGATCATGATAGTTGATCAAGCAGATACCATGATCTCTTATGAACTTGTTCCACTTGAATTAGTACCATTCCAAAAATATCAAGCAGAGTTATTTGTGCTAATGTGCTGTAAACGCCAGTAAAATACCCGTACAAGGTATGTAAGTTTACTTTCTTATTCAGTTTGGTTTATTGTATCACGAAGCTCAATGTGATTTTTAAAGGGCTCAAAAAATCCCCATGTGGCAGGACAATTCTGTCAAAATCCCCAGAAGTACCAACGAAAAACTGCCTCGTATATAAATGAAGATTTAAATCCATGGTGAAACCTCAGCCCGTTTGGAAACTTTCAGCCTCCATAGCTGACAGTTTCTATGCAGTATCACAAACACTTAGTTGACTGTTCTTTTGAAGTGAAGAGTAGAGATTATGTTTCAAACGTATATCGATAGGAGTAGGCTATATGATTATGTTTATTTGCAGTATATTGTTTGGCTCAGCATAATATATATCTGCTTTTCATACTGAAAGCAGGGAGATATGCCCATTTCAGGAACTGGTAATGGAAACAAGCTGATGTGAAAATAATGAACCTTTTAAAAATGAGCATCCTTTTTATCTAAAACATCATGTGGACTGAAGAGTGAACCCTTTAGAGCAAGCACATATATTAAATGACTATAATACCCACACACGTAAAATCAAAGAAACAACCATCTTCCCAGTTTCGTCTGAAGAAAATCTACAATTGGCTAAATGTTATGAAAGTCCTATTTCTACTAATGTATGTTTCATATGGTTCGATTTTTCCGCTATGTAGCCTATCCGTCAGACTTTGGGAAAATACTTATTTCTCTGTCTGTACAAACATCAGCCGAGGATTTCTGACCTTACTGCCAAAAACTTTATTATGCAGAAGAGTCCCCAGGTGTACATTATGAGAGCAATGTCCTTTGAAACTGAACTGCTGAAAAAATGGAAAATGAAAAATAATAATATACTTACCACGCCCACCCTATGTGATCCCTCAGAGTCTTGTCTTGCGTTACATCATTATAACTACTTGGGACAGCCATTGAGATCACTGGTCCTGTCTGTTAAAGCAGAGTCAGTAATAATTATCAACAAACTATTAACTTTCAGCTTCATAAATTTCAACAGTGAGATTTGTGGCTGCTCTTATACCTAAAGGTAATTAAAAGTACAATACATCATAGCATTTTTACAGTACAATGCAATAATCCCTCATCTTTCGCAGGGGGTTACGATACGGTGTCTGGACACTCGTCAGAAAAGATTTCTTCGAAGTAATGACACCCTTAAAAATGGGCTCCCACAGTTAAAATATATGAAATTACCTAAAATTCGCTGTGGTGCCACCAAACAACACCAATAGAAGCTACTGGCTTAAGGTGTATTCTGAGACTATTTAAGCGCTTTTTCTTTCTTTTATTTTTTATCATCCCAAAATACATCTTAAACTAGTGCATTTACTGATGGCTTACTCACCCGCGAAATTCGAGTTGTGCGAATGACAAGGGCTTATCGTGCTATTTCACTCATATTACAAAACACCAACATCAATAATACCATATCTAGTGGCTGAGCAAACCACTCTTCCCGAAAACCTTGATCCGGGTCTTGGAGTGGGGCAAGGCGAAAGTTCCACAATCCGTCTAGTGATCGCATTTCCCGGCTCTCAGACTCCCGTGGATAAAGGCCACCCCAGTTATTGTCACTGGATTCCATCGCCAAACACAAGGAAACTAGGCCAGTGGCAAGCAGGTTCCATATTCTTATTGTCCACCTCATCTGGAAAGTTAGTTGAAAAAATAGATCAGTGTTATTATTGCAGTGTAATGTGCTTGGTAGCAGTGTAAGGTTTCAGTTGATTTTTTTTTTAACTATGAGTATCCAGTTAGACTACACTAGCTACAGTACTGTATGCATAATGGAGATTAAAAATAAAACGACCAAACCACTTTAACAAATGCTCAAACTTACAATTTCACTTACCCTGTCACATACTTTCGCTCTCTTGCTCATTTTCACTCATTCTCTCACTCCTCACAAGGCTACTAAATCCACATAGTTCTTAAAGCACGTGACCAGTTGCTAAATCCTGATAGGTAATATGTGGGCAATAAACTCCAACCACTACTCGGAAGTAATCCTTTCTGGGCCACTGCTGGTTGGAGGTCTTTAACCCACTAGACCATCAGGTATCCATTTGGAAATATGGCTACGAAGCACTGTGGCAAATGGTTTCCTGGGCTGTAAGAAACCACGTGGCTTGTCACTCAGTGCAGAATCACCTAAAGATAACATTACATCAAGTGATGGTTAATGGAGGTGGTGGCGACCGTCATCCACTCACTTCATACAGTGATGTCTACTTCTTCCGTCGCGTTTATCATTCTTTTTCTGTGTCTGCCCTCCACTCGTCCCATTTCTTCCATCTTTCCTATCATTTTTATTACTCTTCTTTCCTTTTCAGGTAGTTTGACATTGAGTGGCAAGCCTAATGGTTTCTTGTAAGCCAGGAAATAATTTACAACTCTGGGTCGTATCCATGTAACCAATCCATACATGTTCCCTACGTGTTAACAGGTGGGTTGGCGGAGGATTGATGCCTCTCTTCGTAAAACAACTAACAGACAAACGGCCACCCCTTACTGGATTATGACGTCTGGCTATTGATAGAAGTAGCCTTTCCATGTGCCCCTTATACTATCCTTAAGAGGCAATGGGGGATTAAATGATAGAGTATATACAGTAACAAAGAAAGTTTTTGTTACGAAGTGATGATGTATGCCAAAATACCATTCCCCCCCCTTTTTTTGTTCATACAATGCATACTGTAACTTACGAGAAGCTGGCAAATCGGGATTATAGGGTGCAATGAAACTGTGCTGAGCATATATATATATATATATATATATATATATATATATATTCAGTGAATTACTGTGCAGTTGATAGCAAAAAGGAACAAAGGAATATACAAAAAGGAACATACAAGCTGGCCTTTCTAGATGGACTGACTGATATACAGAGAGAGAGAGAGAGAGAGAGAGAGAGAGAGAGAGAATTAGCTGCATAAAGTCTCTGACTTTAATATTTAGATGGTACTTCCTCTATCAGTGTGGTGTGTGGCGTTGATGCTGTTTTGATGATGGCAGGAGGGTGTGTGTTAGGTGCGGAAGAAGAGAAGCGAGAATATTGATTATCCCACTATAATTCTTTCACGTTAACCTGACCCAGATTTTCGACTTTTTTCAGCTCATGTCACGTGCCTCACTAGCCACTATAACTCGGTCACGTTAACTTGGCCCAAATTTTCGTTGTTTAGTAACCTATTTCACGTATCTCACGGACCACTGTATAATTCTTTCGCTTTAGCCCGCCCCGTCCCGTCGACGTATGGGTACGTTGCAACGATTTGCATTTGCCAGTCCCAGCGACATACCGGTACGTCGTGCAATTGAAAAGTGCATAATTTCGACAATTTTCAAATTTCGTGCTTGATTTGCGGTACGTATCCTCGCATGACCTTTCCCTACCTGCCACCAGGCAGGGACACTCGGCGACCCCGCGTGACCCGCGCTAACCCGTCACTCGTCCACTCACCTGGTAACAACGGTCCTGCTCAGACATGGCTAAGAGAGGTCTCTCAGATGGCGAAATTCAAGCCGCCCTGGACGCCTTTACAGGCGACAGTGATTCGCCACTGGACGATGAGGTTGTGGATAAAGATTATGTGCAGCCAGAGGAGGAAGAAACCACTGGCAGTGACGGGGAAGTTCCGTCTCCCAGGAAGCGGCAGTATGTGAGGGGCAGCAGACAAAGAAGCCACGTGCAACATCCTATGCCTATCCCCAATGTGATTTGGAACCAGAATTTCAGGACGAGGACGAGGACGAGGACGATGACGGAGCCGTGGGACGTGCTGCCACGTGGTATGGACGTGAGGTCATCACTCATCGTGGCCCAGAGTGCACACCACGTCGGACGAGCAGGTATGGGCCTAGCATTTTGTTTGGGGAGTTAGGAAGTGCCGTGGAGGGAGTGGGGAGTGAAAGGGAAAGTACATGGAGGATTAGGGAAAGTGAGAGTGACATGAGTGAGTCATTGCTCTCCCTACGTAGTGTGAGGCGGCGTAGTGTATCACGTGGGCGAGTGCAGGTGCGTTCATTATCACGTGGGTTTGTGAGGGAGGGGGAAGGTGGGGAGGAACCACTCCCAAGCACGTCTTATGCTCCCCAATATCCCCTAACACGTGGTCGAGCTAGGGTGCGTGAGAAAGCATGTGGTGTTGTCATGGAGGGGGAAGATGGGGAGGAACCACTCCCCAGCACGTCTTCTGCTCCCCAATATTCCCCTACTTCATCCCCACAGCCCCTTAATGTTCCTCAAGGCCGTAAGGGTAAGGGAAAGGGAACGGGTAAAGGCAGAGGGAAGAGAAGTGACAGTGGGGAAGCCCTCCACACTCCTTCTCCCCCACGTCCCCAACCAGGATCTCCTCCTCACCCAGACGAAGGCGGTGATGGGGATAATGGGGACGAGGGATTTGTGCATGGAATTGGGAGGATGGGAGTGATTTTTCTCCCCTCATTCACCCCTTCACTGAGCAGGGGCGCTCTGGCTGCATTGCTCCAGGAATTCACCGTAATTCCACCAGGTTGGATTTTTTCCACCTGTTTTTAGTGAGGCATTTGTGGAGCAGATTGTATACCATACCAACCTGTTTGCAAGCACCCAGCGCCTTGAGAGTGAAACACTGGGAACAAGGAGTAGGCATTCTATCATATATGATTACCCTGTCTCCCTTTCAGAAATGTTCTTATTTTTTGCCTTGGTCCTTTTGATGGGTGTTATACGAAAGAACAGAATTCCTGCTTACTGGACTAGGGACCCTGTCATGTTTACCCCAATATTTGGTCAAGTGATGAGCCGTAATCGGTTTCAACAAATTCTAAGTCGCCTCCATTTCTATGATGCTCATGATCCTGCAAATGTGAACAACACTGATAAAATGAGGCAAATTAGGTTGATCTTTGATCACCTGAGGCAAACCTTTCGTTCCTCATTCTATCTCTATAGAGACCTCGTCATAGACGAGAGTCTCGTGTTGTGGAGAGGCAATATTTCATTTAGGCAGTATATACCCAGCAAAAGGCACCGTTTTGGGTTCAAGATCTTTGTTATGTGCGACTGTAGGACTGGATACGTGCAAGACATAGTCTTGTACACCGGTGCACAGACAGACATAATAGAAGATCGAAGTATTGGACTGTCGGGAGCAGTGGTAAAGACGATGATAGAAGATTACCTTCATCGTGGTCACGTCCTCTACCTTGACAATTGGTACACTAGCCCTCTTCTCGCTCGTTATCTTCACACACATGAAACTGGAGTCTGTGGAACCGTGAAGGTGAACCGGCGTCACATGGCCAAGGTAGGGCGGAAACTTGCAAGGAATGAGGTTGTCTTCTTCAAAGCCAACAACATCCTTGCAACTGTGTGGAATCACAATAGAGAGGTAAGCCTATTGTCAACGGTTCACCGCCCCTTGATGCACCGTACTGATTCAGTTGATTACCGTAGCGAGAACAGGCGTCGTATTTGGAAACCTGAGTGTGTCATGGACTATAATATAAACATGCGCCTCGTGGACCAGTCAGACTCCATGATATCGACGGTAGAGTGTGCCAGGACCACGATGAAGTGGTAAAAGAAACTGTTCTTTCACTTGCTAGACATCACTGCTCTGAATTGCCACCACCTTCACGCCATGACAACAGGAGTTTAGGAAACCTTTGAAGGGTTTGTGAGGGAGCTCACAAGAGAGATGTTTGCACGGTATGCTGTAGAAAGGCCCCAACATCGCACCCGCACTGCCCCTATTGCCCAAACTCCCCTGAGAATATCCGGCCGCCATTTCCCCACTCCTATCCCTTCCCAGCCAAACAGACCTAGGCCCCAACGCAGGTGTCACGTGTGTAGCAATTCCCGGGTGAGACTCACGACACAGAGGAAGGACACCCGCTATGAGTGCTTGGAGTGTGACGTGGGTCTCTGTATTCACCCATGTTTCAGCGAATATCACACGTTGATGCAATTCTGATATGGTGTGAATGCGACAGGACGCTGAAACTATGAAGGAAATGCGACAGGCAGACGCACAGTGAAATTATCAGTCATGTTGATCTCCAAATATTAGTATAAAGTGCATACGGGTATAACATAAGTGCAAAAATTGTATGTAAGTGTATAAATATGCTGTAAGTGGAAACATACATAGCGAGGGTTTTATGATGCGATATTCTGTCTCTCAGTGCAATAAATACGGCCCGTAATTATATAATTATTATTAATGGAAATGCTTACGGGTATAAGTTCAAATTATTGTAAGTGCTGAAATATATTCTAAGTCAAATATTCATAGCGTGTGTATAGAGATGCGATATCCTGACGCTCAGTTGAATGAGTAAGGCACGTAATAGTGAAAATAGAAGTCAACAAGTGGTAAAGTGTGTAATATATGTGAAGACTTAGTATATAAGTGTTTGAGTATTATGTTGGTCGAAACATTCATTGCGAGGGTATTTTCATGCGACATTCTCATGCTCACTTGAATAAATAATGCCAGTAAGTATGTACAGTGCAGTATAGGGGTGTAAACGTGTGTAATGTAAGTGGGAAATTATAATTGGAGTGAATAAATAAAGTAGAAGATAAAACACGAGTGTTTGAGATCGTGGTTGCTACGTGAATATGCGCTAGAATATTGCTAAATGCCCTCGTAATGAATGAAAATAATTGAAAACATTTACAGTGGTGGAGGAAAAGTTCTATGTAAAGGGAAAAATAATAGGAAAGTGATAAAACAATTGGGTATGTTGAAATACGAGTCATAGCGAGTGCGCTTACTAAGCTGATGTGCGCTAGACTTATGCTGCATGTCATCATAATGAATGAAAACATCTGAAAACACTTACAAACAGTTGTAATTGGTAAAATGTCATTGAAACAGAAGTATACAAGTAGAAAAAATTATATGTTGACTGATACAAGAAACTTAGCATATAGCATGTTACGACTCTGACCAAACTCGCTATGCTCGCGCGATGGTACAATGCTTATTTTTCATATATATGTGTCTGAAATCCATTATATTGTTACTGTTATTGTTTATTAGTTCAAATTCAATAAATATAGAGGTGTTGTGTGTTGTTTCTCCCAGTATTCCTTACCATAGAAAACGTGAGCGCCTGGCACGTCCATTACAGAATACGCTACCTGGCTCGGGGGACCTCACCTGTTCTGACCACTTATAGACCATGGTAAGCTCTTTCTTGGTGATTTTCCTGCGTCTCTCAACCTAAGCGGAAGTTTGAGCCAAAAAAAAAAAAAATCCAAAAAGGCTCGGGACTGGGGGATGTTGGAGGGGCGGAAAAGCTCGGGACGTGACGGGTTAATTTGCCCCAACTTTTCGTTCTTTTGCAGCTTGTTTCACGTACTTCAGTGGCAGAAGAAAACAGTGCTGCGGTTCTACAATCTTTTAATAGCACTTATTCGTGACTAGCTTCATATTCTAGTTTAATCTGTTACATTTTAACCTTGAGGATGAAGAGATGGAGCTTTAGTCCAAATTAGAGTAAATGGCGTATGGTACTTACTTTAATTTCAACACAATATCAGTGGTATGTAGAATACTATATCTTTCGTATCATCACATGTAAAATCGCCAGACGTTAAGAAACAAGAAGGGTTCTGAGCGTGTTCATGGCTGGTGTCTTTAACCTCTTCACTATTATGTCATCTCTCTCTCTCTCTCTCTCTCTCTCTCTCTCGCTCTTCATTCCGTGGTTACTTGGTAATAGTAAACAGAATATTCTGCTCTAAATTATCAAATGCATAAGTAAGAGGGATTTGGAAGTCATGGATTAACCTCCTACCGCGTAAGGCATACTGTCTTTCACGTGAAATAAAAAAGCAAAAAAAAAAAAACGCAAATGAAACATGTCTCAGATCACTGCACTCCTACCTTTATGACAGAATTCCAACTGAGATTCTTCCTCTGCTACCGGTTCAGCCGCTACTACAGATTCTGCTGCAGTTACTGATCGTTTATACGTTGCACTGGACAGCTGTTAGCTGCTGATAGAAATCTACATCACGTTTCTGTATTTACTTTTGATCGAAGTAACAAATTCGCATAGTAGGAAATCTAATGAACGGTAAGGATTATAGGCTGCAGGCACCTAAAATCTTCGTTTATTCAATACAACTAAAAAAGTGCGCCACACAGGTATACCAACACCTATCAGTCAGCCCCCTGCTTCCTCTCAGTCCAGCAGCCTTGCCAACCGAACGATCTCAAACCGTCAGCATAGAGCTTTAATATTCCATGTAAGAATAATAAGACAGTTTTTTTCAGCAACAGCCTGAGTCAGTCTACTGGAGGATGAAGGCCTCTTCTATCCTTCTCCACTCCTACCTATTGGCCGTTAAGCCTGTTTCTTCCAGCCTCAGCACAACTCTAATTTTAATCTCTCCTTGTTCTCTGTTTGCCTCTTCTCACCGCGTCTTTAGGTTACCACTGTTTACCTGCCCTACGAAGTGACCTGCACACTGATGTTTCTGCCAAGTATTAGAGTGATTACATCCTCTACTTTTTTCTGTTCCCTTATCCAGGAATCTCTCTCTCTCTCTCTCTCTCTCTCCTTTTTTTTTTTTTTTTTTTTTTTTACAGAATGCGAAATCTAAAAATATTCTTTTCGTTCCTCTCTAACCACTCCTAAACAGGAAGGTCACACTGATTATATAAATCTCTATACACACAGTCGCTTATCCTTCTCACAGTTACTTGGTTTACCCAAAACCCTCCATCCCTTTCCTTTTCTTCAACCAATTTTGTTGTCATCACATGGAAGTGTCTGAACTGCCTGCCCTGGTTGTACGTATGAGAGAGAGAGAGAGAGAGAGAGAGAGAGAGAGAGAGAGAGGGGGGGGGGTCACTGCAGTAGATTTGTTGGCCCATGATAAACAGCTACAGTAAGACTTGGTATAAAACTGACATCTCTCCATCTTGAATGCCGAGTTGCAACAATAGTCTTACTAGAAAACAGTGCGAGTCATGAAGAAGTGGTATGCATCGGGTGTAGAACTAAAGCATTGTATCTTGCTGCTACTTGAGCTTCGCGAAATAAGCAGCAAATGGACGAAAATCTGTGTCCAGTTAAGGTAAAAGGAGTATAGTATTAAACCATACGTAATGTGCCGAAGACTGAATCCAAGAACTGTTAGATGATAGTGTGGCAGCATTCATCTGACGACGCTGCTTAGTATGACTATTCGAAATGGAGATGTTACATAGAACGGTAACCAATCCTTTCACTATTATAGGTCTCTCCACTGTTTAATAAAGCTTCTGGAAATAGCAGGAATAAAATGAAAAATATGTCACTGGGATAAAAGGGCTATTTATTATTTTTTTTTTTTTCAGTGGCACAATAGGTTTCTCTAATCTGACTAGACTACTTTCCTATGACAGGGATAATGAAGAAGAGGGATCACCCAGTCCACAAAACTCTCCATCCGAAACTGGCAGGGAAGAGAGAAGGAACTAAACATGCCTATTAAGTATAACGTTCGTGTTCTTCATATTCAAGCCCACTTTCAGATAAGCTCGGATCAACTTGTAGTTCCTCCCTTGATTTACCAAAAAGATGTGTCGTCAGCGAATCGAAAAGTTCAATTGCTCACCCTATACTTACTCTTCCATTCCAACCTATATTTCTACAAACGTCCTCCAGGCATGCAGTGAAAGTTTTGGATGAAACTGTGTCTCCTTGCCTAACATCCCTCTACACTGGTATTCCTGGCTATTCTTGTGGAGTCTTATGGTTGAAGTGTTGTCCCTATGATTATCTACCATACTGTTTTTACTCTAACTTGGCCCAGATATAGTCGTTTAGTAGGTTTATTTCAAGTAGCTCGGTGACAGAAAAAGACAATACTGCGGCTCTACATCCTTCCCATAGCACTTCTTCGTGACCAGCATCATATTTTAAAGTTAAACTGTTATTACGACGCAGAATTCAAGATGAAAGTATGGCAATTTTAGGTCAAGTTAAAGTAAAAACAGTATAATACTTTAACGTAAGTTTGGGTTGCTCTCATCAGTGTCACGTTTTCAATCTAGTCAAATGCTTCCTTAAAATCAATAAATGTCACTCTCAAAGGTCTCGTATATTCCAGTGCTTTCTCAGTTATTGTTGTTAAATACTTGAATATGGTTTGTTTTCTACGTAATCACAGCGAAATCCTGCTTCCCTCTTGGCTCTTTTGCACCTACGGTAAAACTAATTCAGTCTGTTAGAATTGTTGTGAAAAGCTGCACGTAACATGGAGCAAACTTACAGGACCGTTTCGGGTGACAGAATTCATAATACAGTTGTTACTGTAGTCTTGCCATATAATTCCAACAACAAAAGGGCATCTTGTATAAATGTTTTGCGCGTCACTTCTAAAGGCTTTCTAAAATTAAGTGAGGCTGCTGATTCAGAATTGCAAATTGCTTAGAGATGCATATAATGGAATAATACAGATGGTTATACCAGTAGAACACATGCAATGGTGAGTTCCTTATAGGAACCAACCTTGGCCAAAGTTAACGAGAAACGTAAATACAGTAAATTGGCATTGTTTTCTGCAGCAACAAACGTTCACTTTCAGTAAAAGAATCTCTGAACATCCTGAAAACTATGTTGATATTCTGTAACCTGGCTAGCACCACATAACTTTATTAGTCCTGGGTGAAGCATCATCAGGATAAATGGGTTGAAAGAAGTCTCGTTTAAGAACCATCCAGCTCGATGGCATTTTTTGTTTTGCTTATGGCTAACACCAAACAGCTTTTGTCAGTTTAGGTAGTCCTCCTCCCTGGCTAAAGAAGCTGCAGCCTTGATAAAATCATAATAACTTGGTTATTTACATTTACATTAAACAAAGATAAACATGTGCAGTATTCAGTGTTCGTAATTCGGTCTTTTAACATCATAATGGAGAAAACTGTCCACAGCCAACGTAATGAACAAAAACATAGTAGAACTATTTATATCATATATCCGCCTCTTCCGGCACACACAACTATTAAAACACACACACACACACATACACACACACACACACACACACACACACACACACACACACACACACACACACACACACACACACAAACTTGTCCACTGGCTATGTTCATACGTTAACACAGCTGTAAAGCCAGCTGTTAACTTACGTAAAAGATGATGATAGTACAAAGCTACGCTGTAGGCCCAGATCAAGGGTTATTAACTCTCAAGTGGTCAGGATAACTACAGTATTTTATCCCAGCAAACGCTGGATGATTTTCTTCAGCTGAGAGGGAGTTATAACAGCCTGAGAATTTTTTTTTTTTCCTGCAGTTTATCCTTTGGGGTTGATATAAACTGGGTTACAATAGCAAAAGGACATTATTACTGTGCTGTTTTTACTTTAACGTTGCCTAAGATTACTGTCTCTCAATCTTCAATGCTGAGTTGTCACAGTAAATTAACAGCAGAATATGATGCTAGTCACAAAGCAGTGCAATGTCAAGAAGGCAATGCTGTAGCAATGATTTATGTTACTGAACTTTGTGAAATAAGCTGCAAAAGGACAAAAATCTGGGCCAAGTTAGAGTAAACCAAACATTTTAACCTTATATGTGTATTTGATGAAGTAAACTGACAACGCAGGTGCTTAATGGCCATGGTTACGTATGCATGGTTTGGACGATTAACACTTACTGTAAATTACTCTCTCCCTTTCCCCCCCACCGCCCTAAGTCGCGTGAGAAGATAGGCAGTCAGAACTTTACCCTTACTACTTCAGCCATTCATACTTCTTTCACCCTCTTATATTTTTTTTCGTCCTCCTACCAGGCTATGAAAACCACCTGAAACAAAGTTGGTGTATTCTCCGTATGGCTGTGTTTCGTGTCCCCCGTCCTTCACACTTCTGAACCCTGTTTACATCTCTCGTCACCGAATGTATGTAGTAAGAACAGTCATTATACCTGCATGATGTAGTAGTAGTAGTAGTAGTAGTAGTAGTAGCAGTAGTAGTAGGTGTTGTTGTTGTCCCCGGATTATCTGAACACGAACCCGCTGGCCTGCAGGCTGAAGCTGCCTTTCTTCTCACTCCACCATCCTGCTTTCGGGGAATAGAGAGAGAAGTGATGGACGTTTGTATAACTGGATTTATCGATGCCACCACGTGAAGGCATTCCTCTCCAGCACCACCTGGGATAAATAGGCAAGGTCTAATATATATGATGGGAATGAAACAATAATAAATTATATTAAGATAGAAATCGCAGGCGGAGAGAAGGTCATTTTAACTCTTCAGCACAATGGCGTATTTAAAATTATATTCTTGCTAATTACAGAAGATTTTTGTAGCCTATGGAAGATTTCTCACAATGAATGGATTAATTAAATCTATATTTGATCTCACTAGCAGGTAAATTTTATCCTAAGATAAAGTTGTCTGTATATAGCATGAATATAAACACCATCGTCGTAAGGGGGACACCTATTATGATCTCATTTTCTTTGCATAATTTTTAAGCATATTTTTTGAAAGCAGCACGGTACTATTTTTTTTCTTTTCTCCTCCTCTCTCTTTTTGTCTCTCTCCTGATTCGTAATGGCTACAATATGTGACTGAAGGATAACTTCTGTGCTTTACATCAGACAAAGTGGTGATACGTAATGGCGACCATCATCCCCTCACTTGGTGATGTGATGTCTACTTCTTCCTTCACCTTTATCATTTTTTTTTCGTCTATCTACTCTCTCCCTTTTTCTCCCACCCATCATGTCACTTTTTATTACTCTTCTTTCCACTTCACGTGGCTCTACACTGCCAGGCCTAGTGGTTTTCTGTAACCCAGGAAACCATTTACAGAGCTGAGTGGTACCCATACAACTAAATGACGGGGTGATGTGGAGCCTATTATGGGTCCCCTGTTAACTGGGTGGAGAGATGTAAATGCGGCGTCCATCCAAGAACGAAACTTCCACATTCTTTCCCGCCCTTCGCCACAACGAAGTGCTGTCCACCGCGAGGGAACTTTGGTTCAGTGCACGGAATGGCCCTGCAGGGATGGTTCCTTGCCTGGGATTGGGGTTGTTCAGCCAGACAGGGATTGCTCTTTAACACCATCTATCTGAGCCTTCATCTCTAGTTTCCTTTATGGTCGCTCTACAGCTGTTCCTGTAGACGGCCACCAGTCTTCTAGGGCAATCAATAATGATGTTCCCCAGAGTTCTGCTCTGTCACTAACTCTCTTGCTTCTATTCATCAGTGACTTTCTATGCTACACATCTAACCCTGACCATGCTTGCGCCGATGGCAACAATTCACCTTGCCATTTGCAACTTCCATCAAAGCAATTACTTCAACAAACACGGGATGAGGCTATGGCACACCTAAATTCTGATCTGGCTCATATCTCTGATTGGGGTAAAAGTAACCTTTTTGTTTTTAATGCATCAATATTTTATCACCCGCCATACTCTTCCACATGTGTATCCGTCAATACTTAACAATATTCAGCCCAATCCTGAACCATCTCTGAATATACTTGGTGCTTCATTCTCTCGAGATATACCACGGAAAAATCATATTACCCCGCTTGCAAAATATGTTTCCTAGAGATTAGGCGTGCTAAGACGACTCTGTACGGTACATTCTTTACCTCCGCACAGCTGTTGACTTTATACAGAGGTTTCATTCGCCCCTTTGTACAGTACATCTCTAATGTGTGGGGAAGCTCTCCACATACAACACTTCTCAACAAGGTGCAGTCATAAGTTTTTCGTCTCATCAACTCTTCTCTTACTGACTCCCTTCAGTCTCTGTTTCTTAGCCGCAGTGTTGCATCTTTATCTCTTTTCTATTGCTACTTCAATGGTCACTGCTTTTCTGAACCGGCTGCTTGCTTTCCTCCACCTTTATGGCGGGCGCGTAGCATCAGTGTGGCAGCAAATTTTCATTCCATTTCTATCCAGCTCTCTAATGCAAAAGCTGACCGATATCGATACTCCCAGTCCTTTATGTATGCAGCAAGTCAACTCTGGAACTGTCTTCCTCTGTCTGTATTTCCTTCCGTCTATGACCTCCAGTCTTTTAAAATTAATGTGTCCAGGTATCTCTAAATGAACGGATCTTTAACTTGGGTCTCTCTCTACACTTTTTTTTTTTTCCTTGAAGAAATAATTTTGCCGGCCTACAGCCTGTGCTACCTTCCACCTTAAAAAAAAAAAAAAAAAAAAAAAAAAAAAAAAAAAAAAAAAAAAAAAAAAAGCGGTCCAAGCGTACCCGCCGCCAGGCCCACCAAGCCTCGTAGTTATTACATGGATTTTCGGCCGCTGCTCAGATATTATGTGAACAACGGAACGTACCAGATCTGGTACTATGAGATATTTGAACAGTATTCACAATTTGTACGAAGCTCCCTAAATCTGGCTCCGAGTCAGTGCATACAGTATATAATGAAATTTATTGAAAATTTCAAGAATATTACCAACACATCTTTATTCTTTATAGTCCGTATTTATCTTTGCAGTTTTGTTGTTTACGAAATACACTGCATATACGTAATCCTTAAAAATTAATAATCGGAAGTCGTTGAGCTGCTATATACCAGCCTACTTACTACATATAGACTTCTTTGCGAGTCATTCCTTTTTACTTTATTTTTTACTTTACTGTAGTATGAATCATTGGTAAATAACTGTGATTTAATCCTGTACTTTTCCATAACAGTTCATCATGTAGCTAGATATTCGTTTTTCAATGCAAGGATTGTATTTCGGTCGCAGTGAATCAGAGTGTAAATAAAAATGTTTATTAATGCAATACATATTGTTGAGGATCACGTGTTATTATAGGTAAACATAATAATTGTGTTATTATAATAGTTACTAACATACACCAAATCATATTTATTACCTTGCATATACTTGGCAATATTAATATCTGCAAAAGCATTCTATAGGAACATTACCGCGGATCAATACCGAACGCATAATTCGGCCCACAGACTCTGAAAGGCCATGCCTGCTTTACATTTTATGCTGTGGCTACAGGCAAATGCCTGTTCATTGAGTGGTGAAACATGTCCAGCAATAATAACAGCAAGGGGTAAACAGTAGCCAAAAAGTTAATCTTTCCATGGTCGGGACAACTCTTGCATTCTATTCCATTTAACACAAGAACACTGTATCCAAATGCGAGTGAATATAGGAGTCTGAGACCATTAATATAGTCACCATTACCCGCTTCATGGTCGGGACAAACCTCTTGTATTTTATTCCCGCTAACGCCGGACGATTTTATTCAGCTGAGAATGCGTCTCGGGGGGCCTGAGAATGTTAATAATCCTTGACCTACAACATAATTTCATACTCCTATCGTGCTTCAGATAAGGCGACACCTGGTTGTAGGTTCTTCGTGTGTGGGTGTATCGGATCAGCGTAGGTCTATGTGTGTGTGGTGTGTGTGTGTGTGTGTGTGTGTGTGTGTGTGTGTGTTAGCTGTGTTGCTGTGTGGAGGAAGACAGGGATTTCAATATAGTTACCATATTTTGGTTAATTATGGTGAACAGTAACTGCTTTGTGAATATTCAGTAAATATAAACCCTACCCATGTCTGTCATGGTTTCTATATACACAAATAGCCCATCAAACACAATTTAATTTTATCCATATAATAACACAGTACTGTATAGGCTACTGATGCAACGACTAAATGGTTAACGTGGCCATTTCTGCATTATTTATAACCTATTAAATTTGTTAACTGACTTGCCTCGTCTTCTGTGCCCTGCCTACCGTCAACACACACACACACACACACACACACACACACACACACACACACACACACACACACACACACGCGCGCGCACTTACCTTCCCTCTGCTCTTCACGTGTCGTGGTAGTGACTAGGGATTCACATCTACAGATTTCTATAGTTCTTTCGCTTTAACTTGGCCCTTTTTTTTTTTTTGGTCCTTTGTGCAGTTTATTTCACCTTGCTCATTAGCAGGAAAAACAAAGCTGCGGCTCTACATCCTTTCCATAACCCTTCTTTGTGACTAGCGTCAGATTCTTGTGTTAATCTATTGATATAACTCAGTATTCAAGTTGGAGATATGGCAATTCTAGGCCGTCAGAATTTAAAAAAAAAAAGTTTAGGATTAGTAATTCTGGATGGTCGTTGAGGAAGTGGAACCGAGTGTGGTGTACTTTACCTTCCAGAGAAATTGATATGAAACAATACATTTACATGAATGCATAGTACAGGTGCTATGGAGTTGACGATCATGTGACCAAAGACTGCAAAACAAGGAAAAGGATAGTGTCTGGTCTGAATGCAGCTGTGCGTGACATACTTGAAAAGAATGCACCATTCCCTCTAAAAAAAAAAAAAGTCATTTTATGCCCTGTGGGGAAAGCAGCCTTCAGGGGAAAAAAAAAAAATTATATCAAAATATCTTTGACTTATTAGCAAACTTTTTTTTTTTTTTTTTTTATGCGAGGAAGATGGAACCAAAGGCCATGAACCCGCAGTAACAGTTCCCTCCAAGAGATAAACAAAATACAATAGAGAGCCAAATTCAAGATCCGATCATTTTGAGATGCCTGGACACACTCCGTTTGAAAGACTGGAGATCATAGGCAGCAGGAAATACCGACAGAGGGAGACAGTTCCAGAGTTGACCTGTTGCATAAATGAAAGACTGGGAGAAACGGTTAACTCTTGCATTAGAGAGTTGGACAGAAAAGGGATGAGAGTTTGCTGCCAGACGGGTGCTACGCGCCCGTCGTAGAGGTGGAGGAAGGCAAGCAGACAGTTCAGAGGAGCAGTGACCATTAAAGTAGCGATAGAAAAGATATAAAGATGCAACAGTGCGGCGAAGAGACAGAGGTTGAAGGGAGTCAGTAAGAGGAGGAGAGTTAATGAGACGAAAAGCCTTTGACTCCACCCTATTGAGAAGAGCTGTATGTGGGAAGCCTCCCCACACATGAGAGTTGTACTCCACGCAGGGGCGGATAAAACCCCTGTATAGAGTCAACAATTGTGCAGGGGTAAAGAACGAGCGGAGTCGGCTTAGCACACCCAATCTCTTGTAAGCAGATTTTACAAGAGATGTAATATGATCTTTCCAAGATTAGTCCCGAGTAAATGAAACCCCAAGCATGTTCAAGGTTGATGCAGGGTTAAGCTGAATATTATTAAACATTAGTGGGTATACCTGTGGAAGATTTTGTCGGGTTGATAGATGTAAGAACTGAGTCTTAGATGCATTAAAAACAACCAGATTATTTTTACCCCAGTCGGGGATATGAGCCAAGTCAGACATTAGGGGTGCCATAGCCTCATCCCTTGTTTGTTGAAGTAACTGTTGAGATGGGCGTTGCGGGAACCGAATGGAAAGGTGAAGGGTGGAGTCATCAGCGTATAAGTGGATTAGGTTAGATGTACAGCTTAGAAGATCATTGATGAATAAAAGGAAGAGAGTTGGTGATAGGACAGAGCCCTGAGGAACACCACTGTTGATAGATCTAGGAGAAGAACGATGGCCATCTACAACAGCGGCTACAGAATGACCAGAAAGGAAGCTAGCGATGAAGGCACAGACAGAAGGATAGAAACCGTAGGAGGACAGTTTGGAAATTAAAGATTTATGCCAGACTCGATCGAAAGCCTTTCAAATGTCAAGTGCAATGTCAAAGCTTTCGCCAAAGTCCTGAAAGGAGGATGACCAAGAGTCTGAAAGGTAGGTGAGAAGATCGCCAGTGGAGCGTCCCTGACGGAACCCGTACTGACGATCGGAAAGAAGGTTGTGATAGGAAAGATGCCTTAAAATTTTTCTATTGAGAATTGATTCGAAAGCTTTCGAAATACAGGACGTTAAAGCAATTGGACGACGATAGTTGGAGGGTTGGGAGTGGTCACCCTTCTTTGGGACTGGCCGAATGAGAGCAAACTTCCAGCAAGAAGGAAAGGTACAAGTTGACAGACAAAGGCGAAAGAGTTTGCCTAGGCAGGGTGTAAGCACAGAAGCACAGTTCTTGAGAACAACAGGAGGGACTCCCTCAGGCCCATACGCCTTGTTAGTATTGAGGCCAGTGATGGCAGAAAATACATCAGCTGAAGAAATTTTAATGTCCGCCATGAGGAAGTCAGAGGGGGGAAGTGATGGAGGAACAGCACCTGAATCGTCTAAGGTGGAAATGGAGGAGAAAGTCTATGCGAAGAGATCTGCTTTATCAGTAGAAGAAAAAGCTACAGAACCATCAGATTAGAAAAGAGGAGGGAAGGATGATGAGGTAAAGTTGTTAGAAAGATTTTTGGCAAGGTGCCAGAAGGAGCGGGAAGAATTCGAGTTGGAGAGTTGAGATGAAATTATTTTTAGTAGAGCGAAGAACAGACTTAGCACGATTCCGGGCAGAAACGTAAAGATGATGTGATTCAGGGGGTGGGTTGGCTCCAGTACCTTTTGTAGGCCCTCTCCTTGTTGTGGACAGCATTAGAACAAGCGTGATTAAACCAAGGCTTTCTTGCGTTAGTCAAAATATATGAGAAAGGAATGTATGCTTCCATGCCAGAGAGAATAACCTCCGTAATGCGCAAGGCACACTCAGATGGCTCACGGCCATGGAAGCAATAATCATTCCAGGGAAAATCAAAGAAGTACTGCCTGAGGGCCTCCCAGTCCGCAGCTCCAAAATGCCACAGACGACGTTTCCCTGGAGGGTCCACAGGCCGTACCGGAGTGATAGGACAGGTTAAGGTAATAATGTTGTGATCGGAGGAGCCCAACGGAGAGAAAAGATTAACAGAGTAAGCAGAAGGATTTTGTGAGGAAGAGGTCAAGTATGTTGGAGCTCTCTCCAAGGCGCTCAGGGATACGAGTAGGGTGCTGTACAAGCTGCTCTAGGTCATTAAGGATAGAAACCTGTGGGGCCAGAGCTGCTCAGTCAACCCATTGAAACCTGACCTCCACACCTCCTTAAACACAAAAACTACTCACAAACTGCCGTTCTAAACTATATTTGCCTATATGAAAAATATTGCAGTACCTAGCATCTGTGGAAAAGCTGTCAACAGAATCTTATTGACAATGGATTTTCACTTGTAAAAATTCTGTTCAACCTTCCCCCCCCCCCCACATAAATGATTTTCCTAGACCCTCCCGCGTTCGTCGACCACGTACTGTAATCCAATCAACACTTCACGCTAGATCATTGCCGCTTCCAGATGGGTGGCTGAGGCGGTACTGCCCACCCCTGAAATATGCCTGACCACCCTAGTGCTTACCCCAAAATTTCCGAGAGAATATCCCCCTCCCCCTTGAAAAGTTCTTCTTGGACCACATAAGTAAACTTGAATATCCCCGTTGTTAAAAAATTCCAACTTCGCTGCTGCCTCAGATGAAATATTAGCCTTTCTTACACCTGATCACATAGAACTGACCGGATAAAGAGTTTGCCAGTTGATAATTAATGAGTCCACTTTCAAGAGGATTCCTTCAGTAATGGAGATGGGGAAAAAATGTACGTTGAGGTCCATTAGAATATATATAGCGGAGCTTGGTGGGGTGAAATCGGGTTAATAGGGGGATTGGGGTACTTGCTGCGTTCGATGAGACAGAGTGGGGTAATGGTGGGGTTGAGAGGGGTGCAGGTGAGTAAACTTGATAGATGAGGCAGGATAGCGTAGAGTTTGGCGGGTCTAAGTGTGCTGGATGAAATTAATGGCCCAGACGGGTTGGGTGAAGTACGTTAATTTAAAACGGGAAGAAGGATAGAGTATTGAGGGACTGGTTAGGGAGTGGTGAAATAGTGGAGTTCGGTGGGGTGGAGTGGAGTAATGGATAGGCAACGTACCGCAAGGAAAAGTAGGGAGGGGTTGTGTTAAGTGGTGTGGGGTAATGGTGGGGTTGGAGGTGTATCGTGGGGTAATGGAGGTGAAGGGTGTTGTTGGAGTGGGTTAAATTTGCTGGTGAGATTGGGTGAGGTATGTCGGGGTTGGATGGGGAATGGGGTAAAATTGACCGGTGAGGTAAGGAAGAGTCCAGAGGTATAGGAAGGGGAGCAGTGGGGTAATGGCAAGGTTGAAGTGGGTGGAATGGAGTAAAACTGAGATGTGAGGTAGGGTAGAGCATAGTGAGGTTGGGTGGGGTGCAGCTGGGTAAAAAGACTGGCGAGTTTAGGCAAAGTACAGTATGGTATGGGTGCCTGGAATGGAGTAAAAATGACAGGTAACGTAGGGCAGAGTACGACGGGACTGGGTGGTGAGCAGTGGGTTAATGACTGGGCTGGGTGGGGTGAGTGGATTAATGGTGAAGTTAGTAGAGTAGAGTGGCATGAAATTAACGGATGAAGTAGGGCATATAATGAAGGGGATAAGTGAGGTGCAAAAGGGCTGCTGCTGAGGTGGGGTGGGGCCTAGTGACGTGATCTGACAGGTGAGACAGTAAGGAGAATGATGGGTTGGGTGGAGAATATTGGTATGTTGGGGAGGCTGTGTGGGCTGGAATGGAATGATATTGACAGGTGAGGGGTAAGGAGGAACAGGATAAGAATGGGACTGGGTGGAGTGGAATGGTGTAAAACTGACATTGAGATAGGGTAGAGTATGGCTAGGTTGGATGGTGTGGAGTAGGGATAATGGCTGGGTTGGGAAGGGTGGAGTGACATAAAATTGACAGGTGAGATAGTAAATATGGCAGAACTGGATGGGATGGAATGTTAAAAGTGAGGGAAGGGAGAGTTTGGCTGAGTGAAGAAGAATGGGGGTAGCGGTGGTCTGTGGTAAAACTGACAGATGAGGCTGGGTAGAGTATTACGGGGATGGGTGGGAAGGGATGAGGTTCTAGTGGAATGGGGGGGGGGTGGAACTGGGGGAAACTGACTGGTGAAGAAGGGTATAGGATAGTGGGGATGGGTCTGATGGAACGGCGTGATGTAGGGATCAATGGGGTGGAGTGGGATGAAATTGAAAGGTGAGATAGGGTTGTGTGAGGTACTGTAGAGCTTGCTGATGGTGGAATTGTGTGGGATGGAGTCAGGTAAAACTGAAAGGCGGGGTGCGGTACAGAACTACGGGGATGGGTGTGATGGAATGGAGTAATGGTGGGGTTGGCTATGATATCCTGAGATGAAATTGAGGGATGAAGTAGAGTAGAGTAAGGCTGGGTTGGATGGGGTGAAGTGGAGCAGTGACGGGCTAGGTGTTAAGGAGTTAAGTAATCGCGGTGATATGTGGGATGGAGGAGGGTAATGGCGGGGTTTGGTGAGATGGATTGAGGTAGTGATGGGACTGAGTGGGGTGTAGGGAGATAGTGGTGGGTATGGGTGGGGTGGAGCGAGGTAATGGTAGAGTTTGGTGGGGTGAAGTGGGGTAAAACTGAGATGAGATAGGTGAAGACAGGTTTGGGTGACTTGGAGTGGAGTAATGGTGGGTTTGAGTGAAGTGGAGAGTAGATATGGTGGGGTTGGGTGGTGTGGAGATGGGTAATGACGGGGGTGGGTTGGATGGAGTGAGGGTAAGACTGGAAAGTGATATAGGGCGGAGTAAGGCAGGGTTGGGTTGGGCGTAGTGGAATTATCGTGGGATTGAGTGGTGTGGAGTGGAGAATTGAAGGGATTGGGTCGTGTGGAGTGGGGCAGTGACGGGACTGGGTTGCGTGGAGCGGTGTAATGGTGGAATTCGTTAGTATGGAGTGGGGCAACTTTGATAGATGATCCAAAGTAGAGTATAACTGGGTTGGATGAGGTGGAGTGGAGTAATGATGACAGGTGAGGTAGGGAAGATTATGGCAGGGGGTGGTGGGGCTGTGTGGGGTTTTTGCGGGGTTGGGTGGGGTGGAGTGAAGTTGACAGATAATGCAAAGTAAAGTATGGCAGGTTTGGGCAGGGTGGAGAAAGGTCATGGTGGGGTTGGCTGGGATGGGGTGGGGTAAAACTGATAGCTGAGGCAGGGTAGAGTAATCCAAGGTTGAGTGGGTCGGAGCGGGGTAATGGTGGGGTAGGGAGCGGTGGAGTGGGTTCGTTTGCCAGGTGAGGGAGAGTAGTGAGGGGTTCATTGGGGTGGATTTGGGTAATGATGATGATAGGTGAGGTGGCGTAAGGTAATGGCGTGGGTGGGAGGGATGGGGTGTGGCAGGACTGAATGACGTCGAATGAGATAAAATTCACAGGTCGGGTAGGTATGTGTATGGTAGGATTGAGTGAGTGAGGTAAAACTAACAGATGCGGTAGGTTAGATTATGGTGGTGTTTGGTTGTAAGAAATGGGAAAACGGTGAGAGTGGGTGGGGTGGACTGGAGTTAATATTGCCAAGCGAGGAAGAATACTAGTGGAGTAGGTCGAGGTTCACTTGGGTGGAGATGGTTGATGGTGTTGTTGTGTAGGGAAATAGTGGGGTTGGGTCAGGTGGGGTGGCCTAAAATTGAGAGGTGAGGTAAGGTTGTTGTCGTTTAGCCTCGGTGTGTCTGGCCAGGCAAACTCGTCAACAGGTAAGTAACTGCTTGTGTGGGGCCGTCCTATGTCCTACAGTATGCTGACCATGTAGAGAACCATCACACCCTTGAGGTTGACAAGGCCCCGCCAGTGATGAAAGAGGGTACTTCCCCAAGGCGATGTGCAGTACAATATGAGGAGGTTTGGCTCCCAAATGGACGTTGCAGCTGAATAACCCTACGCAGGGAACACAGTCATCATGTGTAGGCTCCTCAACAGCATCATGTGCATTGGACAGCATATTCAGCTCAGAACTGAGACAACACGAGTTCGCTTCTCCGGTGAAGCAGAGTATGGCACTGTTGGGTGGCGTGGAGTGTGGCCATGGGGGGTTGGGTTAGGTTCAATGTGATAAGTGTGAGGCTGGGTGTGAAGGTAAATAATACTGGGGATGGAGAGGTGGGGTGGGTACCATTAAAACTGACAGATGAGTCGGGGCTGAGTATGACAAGGATGAGCGAGGTGGAGTGAGGTAATGGCAGGAACTGGTGAGATGGAGTGGCCTAAACTGACAAGTGAGGCGGAGTAGATTATTACGGATCGAGTCAGGTGGGGAGAAGTGGCGTAATGATGAGGTTCGGTGGGGTGGAATGGGGTAAAGCTGATGGGCGAGGTGAGGCAGCATATGGCCGTGTTGTGTCGGTTGGTGTGGGGTATTGGCAGGTTTGGTGGGGGGAGTAGGGTAATGATGGGGTTGGGTGGGTGAAGAGGAGTTAAACTGAGTGGTGAGGTAAGGAAGAGTATGGTACGTTTGGATGGGGTGTAGTAGGGTAGAACTGGCAGAAGAGGTAGGGTAGAGTAAGGCAGGGTTAGGTGGGGTGCAGTAAAGTAAAACTGAGTGGGTGAGGCAGGAAAGAATACGCCGGGGTTTGGTAGATTAGGATTGGGTACTGGTGAGGTTGGCTGAAGTGGAGTGTGGTAGAGTTGTAAGAAGAGGTGTGGTACAGTATAGTGGGTCTGGGTGGTGTGTGGTAGCGTGAGTGAGGTTGGGTGGGGGGATTGTTACATAAAGCTGACAGGTAAGGTAGTGTAGAGCATGGAAGGGCAAGGTAGGATAGGATGGTGGCAAAACTGACATACAAGGTATGGTTGAGCGTGGTGGGGGTGGCTGAGGTGGAGTTGGGTAATGATTGTGCGGGTTGTGGTGGGGTGAGGTATGATCTGGATGGATGGGCTGGTGTGAGGTAAAATTGACAGATGAGGTAGGACATTGATGGGTGCGACAGAGTGGGGTCATGGTGGGGTTTGGTGGGATGGAATGAGATAATGGTTAGGTGCGGTGGAGTGGGATAATGGCGGGGATTAAGTGAGGTAGAACTTTTAAATTAGGTAAGATTGAGTATGGCCGGATTTAGTGAGGTGGATTGATATAATGGTGGGACTGGGTGGAGCTGAGTGGATCGATAGTAGTGGAATTTTGCCGGATGGAGTGCGGTAATGGCTGGGTTTGGTGGGGTGGAGTAGGGTATTGACAGAGCTGAGTAGGGCGGTGAGTTTAAGTAAAGTGTATCGGGATTGTGTAGAGTAATGGCGGGATTGAGTTTAAGTAAAGTGTATCGGGATTGTGTAGAGTAATGGCGGGATTTGGTGAGATGGATTATGGTAGTGGTGGGGTTGGGTAGGGTGGAATGAAGTTTAATTGACAGGTGAGGTAGGGTACAGTATGAGGAGTTCGGGTGGGGTCAAATGAGGCAATGGCGGGGACGGGTGGGATGGAGAGGGTTAAACTGACAGGTGAGGTAGGGCAGAATATGGGGTGACTGGATGGAGTGAAGTGGGATAATGGCAGTCGGTAAAGCACAAAAATACCACTTCAAAACGTTTCAGATTGATAAAGTGGGAGGGGGGGGGGATCTTAATTTCCCAGGCACTGCAAACACCAGTGGTTATCGAGCAGCCATTGAAACTGTGACACAGGGAGTTACTTTTAATAAGCACAAATATCAAGATTATGGAATAATAGGTTAGTTCTCTTCCGTATTAGGGATGGCCATTATACCGACATTGAGTTTTGTAGAATAAGATTGGACGACAAAAAATTATTACTCAACGAAACTTCCTCGCTGCCAAGCTGTTGGTGTATGACATCACAAGTAAAGATCCAATGAAAAAACACTCATTAGTAATGTCAGCATAAATATTTGAAATTTCTAAGTTATGTACGCTATCATGCAGTAAAATCTTAACATGAATTTCGTCTTAGATACGGACCACAATGCATGAAGGTCTACATATTGCGGCAACGAGATGTGTATGAACAAATAAAATCGAGGGAAAAAAAAAAAAACAATCATGTGGATTTGTCCTATCATATAGTTTATGCCTGTATGTGTGTTTTCTTGTGCAAATCAATATTTCTATTTTTTTGTTTTTTTAATGAATATTTTTAATTTCCATGATCTTGGGTTGAGATGGCTTAGCTTAGCTTAGCTTGTCGGATGAGCCAAAAAAGACCATCAAGGTAAGTTATATCTCATACCAATTAATCTGGCCAGGCATGTATGGCAACACTGTTCCCGCCGAGATTCTGATTGGCTGGAGGTGTTTGTTCGATTTCGTTGTTGCTTAAACCGATACCCTCTTTATTATCAGTTGTGATACTGAGTTTGACAATACAATCATCAAAAGCAATACGAAATCCGATATATACTTAACAATGAAGTTCTTGTAGGAAGATAGAGATATGAGTCAACAAAGTGTTATAACAGTCCAAGTCAAGGTCGGCATTCGACCAATTCCTTTAAATCTCCGACACTACGTAATATAACAGAAAATTAAGGAAACTTGCTTAATCTAAGCGTTGATATAACACACATTTAAATTTTAAGATCAGTCCGTACCCTTAAATCGTGCCACAACTCTGAATAATTAAAAATTCTAATAAAAAGACGAGTAGTGCGGGGATGGAGGTTTGAAAAAATTGCGAAATTCAAAGTAGGCTAAAGGAAAACTATTTCATTATATCTCCTCTATTATCACAGTACAGACTGATCATAAAACTTAAATGTGTTATACAAGCACTTCGATTAAGCAGGTTTCTTGATTTTCTGTTATATTAGGTAGTGAATGAGATTTAAAGGAATTGTTCAAATGCTGACCTTGACTTGGACTGTTATAATACTTTGTTGACTCATATCTCTATCTTCCTATGAAAACTTCATTGTTGTTAAGTATATATCGGATTTCGTATTGCTTTTGACGATTGTATTGTCGACAAACTCAGTATCACATCTGATAAAGAGAATATCGGTTTAAGCAACAACGAAATCGAACAAACACCTCCAGCCAATCAGAATCTCGGCGGAAACAGTGTTGCCATACATGCCTGGCCAGATTAATTGGTATGAGGTATAGCAGACGACCTCGGGTGTGCAGTCCGAGGCGACTGAGAAAACGGCGGAAAAACCTGGTGAGGTGGCTCCCTAACACCTCCTCCTTAACGATTTATTTTCCAAACTTCTCGTTAATATCTCCTGGTTTGCTTCTTATGTCTTTTCAATATCGCCATAAACTGCATGAATAACACCACTTACGACTATGGTAACGGAGCATAATCAGAAATAAATTGGTAACGAAGAGGTGTCAGTAAGCTTCCCAACCGTGCTAGAATACCCCCCTATGACTCGTACTCTCAGAGGTTAAGGAGGCTCCCTAACACCTCTTCCTCACCCATTTATTTTTGGAATCGGCTGCCTAATATCGTTTTGTACGCTATTTATGCAGAGTATGGTGATATTCGAATAGTTTATGTAACACAGAAGAGGACGGCAATGTGTAATAAGCAAAATAAATCGCATAGGAAGAGGTGTTAGGGAGATTCCTTAACCGACGAGAATACCTGCTTATTAAGCATGGATGGGGTTATGTATATTGCATAGAAAATATACAGGAATCTATAGCTATCACCAGACACCTTAATCCCACCAGCGGTGGCCACAAACAAATCATCTCCACGTCACCTTGTCCTCTATCATCTGGTTGCCCTCTCTCCAACTCACACGCTTTTCTCATATAGCTCTCTATCCCATCCCTCCATTTCATCCTCCGTCTCCCTCTCCCTCTCCTCCCTCCATACAAGAATACTAGACAGGGTGGTCCACATATAACGCTCCTCCTCCACTCCACTGGGCAATTTCTCTTGTGTTTTGGGGACGGCTTGGTCTGCGTTATCAATGTCTAAATTGTATTAGTTATCCATCTCCTTTTCTGTCTACCTTACCCGCGCCCACACCGGCAAACTGAGCCGTCCCAGTAACGCATAAAATGCCGCCAAGTGAGTTGCTATGGTTCACTCACTTTAGCTTGGTCCAGAGTTTTGTCCTTTTGCAGATAAGTACTGGTAGCTCAGTGGGAGAATGAGACAATGCTACGGCTCTCCATCCTTTCCATAAGGCTTCTTCGTGACTAGTACCACATTCTATTGTTAACCCATTGCTACAGCTCAGCAATAAAGATTGAAAGATGGCCATTTTAAGCCAGGCAAAACTGAAGAGAGTACAGCAGGGCGCTGTTTACCTGACGACTCTACATATCAGCGTAATGAATGCGGAGATAAGAGTTACCAGGGAGCCTCCATGGCCCACGAGAGCACGGGGCTGAGATACAAAAAGGCGCCAGTCTTACATGGAGGAAGTTAGTGTGTGTGTGTGTGTGTGTGTGTGTGTGTGTGTGTGTGTGTGTGTGTGTGTGTGTGTGTGTGTGTGTGTGTGTGTGTGTGTGTGTGTGTGTGTGTGTGTGTGTGTGTGTGTGAGTGCGCCGCATGACGGTTTCTCCACAGGGATATTTAACTCCTTCAGTTCCATGACTACTACCACTAGCAGTAGTAGTGGTAGTAGTAGTAGTAGTAGTAGTAGCAGTAGTAGTAGTAGTAGTAGCAGTAGTAGTAGTAGTAGTTGTTGTTGTTGTTGTTGTTGTTGCAGCAGTAATAGTAGTAGTAGTTGTTGTTTTAGAAGTAGTAATGATGGTGGTGTCGGTGGTGGTGGTAGCCCCAGGTTCATCTGAAACGTGAAATCGGTCAACTGCAATCTTACGTTGATCATCTGCATTCACCATCCCCCGTACGGGGAATAGGGAAGTACCAGTTGAGGGACGTTTGTATAACCAGGCAGTTGAGCGACCTAGATATATTGGTGCCACCACATGAAGGCGTCCCCCTCCAGCACCCTCATCAGATTAAAATGCAGTTCATGCTTAGACGTTCTGAAAGGCTAAGTCAGTGTTTTTCAAACTATTTCACTTCATTCCACACTTGTGGGATCGTAACATCCGCGTGGTCCCCCTTCAGTTTTCTCTTAGGCCCTTTACAAATAATGATGAAAGAAACTGTTTTAGTGCTCTCCACTTATTTTAAAGCCTAGCACTATCAGTCAGAATGCATATTTTGTTGCATATCAATGGGATGGATGACACTGTTTGCTTTCAGTCAGTCGACTGATTCGAGGTTGAGTCACTGATTTGGCACATCTCACATCTGGGTCTACATCCAACCAGCTTCGGGTTTTACTTTTTATGTGTAGAAGAATGAAGAAACCAGATTCTCATAAATATGTATGGCAAGAGAACTCTATGTGCGGTTTCACTAACTTTTGGAAATGGCTGATACATCAAGCACCAAACCACAGTCAGAAATTTTTCTTCATAAAGGTCTCTGGCAGCAGAATCATTCTTGAGGTCAAGGAATTCGTCCTGAACATAATCAAGAATGGCAGCAATATCAAGAATGTCAGAGATAGGATTCCTCACCAATTCCTTCCTTCCTTCTTGAATTCTGGGAAGTATCTTTTGAGCTCACTTTCCAAGGATTTCACGTGCTGAATCATTTCACTTTTGAGTGATGGGTCAAGTAGGTGATCCTCTTCAGTCTCGTCAAGAACAGTTGAAAGATTCTTAAACATGACAATATTTTCTGCCCTCACTTTTCTTTGCCAGTTCCGTTTTTTTTTTTTTTTATGCGAGGAAGAAGGAACCAAAGGCCATGAGCCCGCAGTAACAGTTCCCTCCAAGAGAAAAACAAAATACAATAGAGAGCCAAATTCAAGATCCGATCATTTTGAGATGCCTGGACACACTGCGTTTGAAAGACTGGAGATCATAGGCAGCAGGAAATACAGACAGAGGGAGACAGTTCCAGAGCTGACCTGTTGCATAAATGAAAGACTGGGAGTAACGGTTAACTTTTGCATTAGAGAGTTGGACAGAAAAGGGATGAGAGTTTGCTGACAGACGGGTGCTACGCGCCCGTCGTAGATGTGGAGGAATGCAAGCAGACAGTTCAGAGGAGCAGTGACCATTAAAGTAGCGATAGAAAAGAGATAAAGATGCAACAGTGCGGTGAAGAGACAGAGGTTGAAGGGAGTCAGTAAGAGGAGGAGAGTTAATGAGACGACAAGCCTTTGACTTCACCCTATTGAGAAGAGCTGTATGTGGGAAGCCTCCCCACACATGAGAGTTGTACTCCACACAGGGGCGGATAAAACCCCTGTATAGAGTCAACAATTGTGTAGGGGTAAAGAACGAGCAGAGTCGGCTTAGCACACCCAATCTCTTGGAAGCAGATTTTACAAGAGATGTAATATGATCTTTCCAAGATAAGTCCCGAGTAAATGAAAGAAATGCAAGAAATGCACACATACAGTCCATGAGGAGAAATAAATGTCTTTCTTTGCATTGTGGCTTGAGATTCAGCCTGTTTGGGGGCTCAAAAATGTCGGCTAGGCATGAAAGATTCAATTCCTTCACACCGATGGTGTAGTGCAGATGAGGAACCCAAACATGGTGGTTCTGTATAACTTGGGTGGGGAAAACAGCTGCGACGTCCACTCAGGATCCAAGACTCATATTTCCCAGCCCCTCGTCACAGGGAAAAACTCTGGTCCGACCCTCGCGAGGAGCTGTCTACTACAAGAGGGTGCCTGTATGAACTGTAGTATACCTGTAGGACGGCCTCGCATACGCAGTTGTTCACCTGCGGTAGACGAGTCTGTTAGACCAGACAGACCATAGTTAAGCAGTAACACTAGAAGGTCTCATAGACTTTCTATATCATATTTTTTTTTGTCCCAGCCCATACTCATCGATAATGGGCTAAAACAAAACAAAACATTATCTATGTATGTGTCTACCTGTGTATGCCTACATCTATATCTATATCTATCTGTCTAACAATATCTATATATTTATCTATCTATGGCTGAATCTGTATCTATCTATCTATCTGCCCATTTTTCTGTCTATCTATATACTGTACATATATGTATATAGATAGATTGATAGATAGATAGAGATATAGATATAGATATAGACATAGATAAATACATAGATAATGTTAGACAGATAGATATAAATATAGGCATATACAGATAGATGCTTACATAGATATATATATACAGTATAATTACCCCCTATATATATATATATATATATATATATATATATATATATATATATATATATATATATATATATATATATATATATATATATATATATATATATATATATATATTTGTGTTAGGCGAGCGCGCTCACCATCCACTCACTAGATGTAGTGCTGCTGTCGGGTGTCTGTCCTTTCCTCTCCTCCAACCTTCTTTCCTTCCATCCTCTTCTGTCTTCTTTTACTTCATTCTTTCCTTGTCCTTCTGCCTATGGGTAACTTTACACTTCCTCTTCTGTCTTTCTTTCCTTTATTCTTTCCTCTTCCTTTTGCCTGTGGGTGACTCTACACTGAGTGACAAGCCAAATGGTTTCCTGTACACCAGGAAACCATTTACTACACTGGGTGGTAACCATATAACCAAATTATGGCGCCTGGTGGTTTAGTGAGCAATTATTGCGCTCCAATCGGATTGAGCCGGTGAAGGTTTATATCCAAGGGATGGTTGGGTTTGATTGCTCATGTAATGCCACTCAGGAATGAGTGAGGCTGGTCACTCTCATCTTAAATGTCGACACCAAATGCTTAGCCCCGGACTCTTACGCTCTTCATGGGGCAATGTAGGATTGAATGATGGATGGAATATATATATATATATATATATATATATATATATATATATATATATATATATATATATATATATATATATATATATATGTATTGTTATGGAACAGAGAGAGATAATGAACACTTCAAGTGAGAATACTAAAATCACTACTGTCCCGCAACGTTCCAGGTTCGAAACAAAAGAGTTAGTTAAAATTACAAGTTAATGTTTAATGCTCAAACTGACAACTAAACATTCAGGACTCATAAGGATAATGTAATGGCAAAAAACAGGTTAAATATATGGTTAACTGCAATAGCCTCTATCAACTCGAAATTAGCAAGAGTAAATTTATCTAAGTCAGCCCTGATAAAATGAGAAAACCGGATAATACTCAGTTAATGCAAGATATATTATTACAGATACAAAATATTATTAACAATGGCTGACATCAAAAACTCCACATGAATCACAAAAACCTTACCAGGCCTACGAATTAATACCTTATGCTATACAGTACAAGAAAAAAATGTAATAACACTTATACTCAAATTATACAGCAGCTAGATGGTTGGAGACTTCCTGAGCACTCACAAAAATAATAACAACTGTACAGGGGAGGACAGAGATGTGAACAAAATGAGGAGTAGATCTAAGTGGCCCTTAATGCAGAGACTGAGCTCATTATATAGGGGACGGCAGAGCTTGATACAACTTGTAAGAAGGACGCGCAAATGAAGCCATAGGGGACAAAGAGTTGACACTCCTGCTCTGAACAACAGAAAGAACGACTTACTCTACTATAAGGGAGGAGAAGGGGGGAGTGAGGTAGAACACGGAAGCTTGGTCACTATGGAAGCCACGAGGCGAATCGTGATCAAACATGCAGCATACTGTACGTTAGAATTATACAAAGGATGATGAAATCATAGGCTAACACCTCCCCACAAAAAAAAAAAAAAAAAAAAAAATTTACAAAGGAAGTTTCTTATTACTCTAAAACAATCTGTCTAAAGTCTAGATAAGCAATCTGTAATAACATTTTCTTTCCCCTTGACATGTATGTCTAATGAATACTCCTGAAGAAGTAGACTCCATCTTGTCAATCTCTGATTTTTATCTTTAAACTTACTAAGGAATTTCAGTGGGTTATGATCGGTATAAATGACTATGGGGTCAAAACCAGAACACAAATAAAATTAAAAATGCTGTAAACCCAAAATCAAGGCCAAAAGCTCTTTCTCAATAGTTGAGTAGTTCTTTTGAGGTGGAGTGAACTTCTTACTGTAATAAGATAAAGGGTGTTCAATACCCTGATCATCCTCCTGCAGCAAAACAGCCCCAGCTCCTGCATCACTTGCGTCAACAGCCATCCTAATAGGCTTAGCAAAATTTGGAGTAGCGAGCACTGGCTGACTTAATAGGACAGCCCTAAGTTTGCTGAAAGAGGATTCACAGTTATCGGTCCAGACAAATTTAACTCCCTTTTTCAGTAGGTCTGTAAGTGGTGATACAAGAATTGAAAAGTTAAGAACAAATCTCCTGTAATAACCTACCATTCCCAAAAGTCTTTGTAGCTCTTTCCTACTTTTAGGTCTGGGAAGATCGCTTATAACCTGAACCTTAGCTCCTGGTGGTGCAACGTGTCCATCACCAATTATACGTACCCAAGGTACTGAACTTTAGCTTGACCAAACTCACACTTTGATAAATTAGCTACAAGATTAGCATGAACCAAACGCTCAAGAAATTTACTGACATGGTATAGGTGATCTTTCCAGTTGTCACTGAAGATTAATACATCATCAATATAAACAACACACCCTGCCAAACCCTCTGTTACAACATTCATGAGCTTCTGAAAAGTGGCTGGTGCATTCTTCATACCATATGGCATTACAGAACATGCAAAAGTCTTTCCTAGTGTTACAAAACATGAGATCTCCCTAGCACGTTCAGTCATAGGTACTTGCCAGTATCCCTTTAACAAATCAAACTTACTTATGTACCTAGCCTTTCCGATCTTGTCTATGCAATCTTCCACGCGAGGGAGAGGGTAAGTGTCTGTTTTGGTTATCTGATTAACACGTCTTTAGTCGATGCAAAGCCGCTGTGACCCACCTGGCTTAGGGACTAGAGTGACAGGAGAACTCCACTTGCTCTGACAGGGCTCAATCATCTTGTGGTCCAACAGGTAGCCAAGCTCCTTCTCGATGAGAGGAACTTTCACTGGGTTCACACGGTAAGGAGGCAGTTTAATTGGCTTTGTGTCTCCAACATCGACATCATGCATCAACACAGTAGTTCTTCCTGGAGTGGCACGGAACACTTGCGGGTACTCCTGCAGTAATGCCGAAAACTCCTGCCTTTCCTCGGGAGCTAGATGAGAAAGCTTAGTCTGGAGATCATTCATGATATCAGGATTCTTCCCCAAACTATCACTCAGGCTCATGCTGCATGGGAGAACTTCACTTGCAGACTCGGGTGGAACAGCTACAGTGCAGACTGGGTTATTTTCGTCCCGCCTGTGATATAACTTTAGCATGTTGATGTGACAAAGTTGCTTGTTCTTTCTACGATCTGGTGTGGCGATGACATAGTTGACATCACTGAGTTTCTTCTCCACGAAATAAGGACCACTAAACTTGGCTTGAAGAGGTTGCCCATGCACCGGTAGCAGAATCAAAACCTGATCTCCTGGCTGAAAGTGGCGTAACCTGGACTTCTTATCATACCAAGTCTTCATCTTCTCCTGAGCAGCCTAAATTCTCTCTTGCCAACTGTAAAGCAGTGGACAGCCGTTCTTTGAACTTCATCACATACTCCAGCAGGTTGACGTCATCTTCCTCCGACAGCCAGCATTCCTTGAGTAGCTTAAGGAGTCCTCTTACTTCATGGCCAAACAGTAGCTCAAAGGGTGAGAAGCCCAGTGATTCATTTGAAGATTCTCTTGCGGCAAATACAACGAATGGAAGACCTTTATCCCAGTCTTTCTGATGTTCCAAACAGTATTTCTTGAGCATCGATTTGAGTGTTTGATGATATCTCTCCAACGCTCCTTGGGTCTGGGGATGGTAGCTGAAGACGTGATCTGGGTGATGCCCAACTCTTTCAGAGACTGCTTGAAAACATTTGACATGAAATTACTTCCCCGGTCTGACTGTACCTCCTTGGGCAGACCAAACTTTGTGAAGAACTCTAGCATTTCCTTAATCACGTTCTTTGCTGAGATATTTCTAAGTGGAATGGCTTCAGGATAACGAGTAGCCATATCAATCAGGGTCAACACATAAGAAAATCCTGAAGAAGTCTTAGGAAGAGGGCCCACAATATCCACCAACACACGGGTGAATGGCGCCTGAAAAGGAGGAATGGGAAATAGAGGTGCAACCTTTTCGGTCTGATTACACTTCCCCACAACTTGACAGGTGTGACAAGACTTACAATACCAGGAAATATCTCTGAAGATACCTGGCCAGTAGAAGTGTTTCAAAATGCGTGCCACAGTCTTCCTCACTCCAAGGTGTCCTGCCAAACTGGAATCATGAGGCACTCTAATGATATCCTGCCTACAAACACGAGGGATGACAACTTGATGTACAACCTCCCATTCACAGTTGGCTGATGCTGTTGGGGGGTCCACTTTCTCATAAGTACTCCTGACTTTATATAATAACAAATAGAAGCACCAGCTGACTCTTCCTCACTGCAAGCAGAGTTAGCTAGACCTTTCAACTCAGGGTCAGCAACCTCCAACTCAACCATCTCTTGACGAGACAAATTATCAACACTACGGGGTACTGCCCCGTAGTGTTGATAATTTGGTGAGTGGTCCAAATTAGCAAGAAAAGTGTCAGCTAGGATAACATCATCATTATCCTCTAAGTCACCAGTAACTTTAGACTTAGCCCTAGTGACAGCACATGCAGAGAACACATCAGGGACATCACAAACCTGGGTCGCAGCCACTGGCTCACTAGACAACTGAGGAGCTGGACACACTTGACTTCCACCAATATCATTTCCAAGTAAGAAAGTTACACCTGACATTGGGAGTGTCTCAACTAACCCAACCATAACGGAACCATTAACAAAACCAGACTCTAAATTCACTCTGCACAGAGGGACAGAGAAGTAATTATTCCCTACACCTTGAAAGATTACAGTTTCATCAGAGGAATTAACATTAGAGCCTAGAACACTGGTCAGCATAAGGGATTGGCAAGCACCTGTATCACGATATATTTTAACTGATTTCCTGTCATTACTGTCCAGAAGACTGACAAAACCATCAGACAGGAAATTAGCACATGAACTCTTGAGAGTGTCACCCACGTTACTGCTCAAAAGAGGAGCTTCATCATGAGAATTTAATTTACCCCTCAAAGCAGGTTCAGTTAACTCGGTTAAAGAATTCTGGGAACTCTCAAGGGTGGACACTAGACTAATTGACTGAATATTTAAAGACTCCTTTTTGTTCACATCACGCCGTCTCCTGAAACATTTCTCCGTAGTATGACCAAGCTTACTACAATAAGTACATTTACTTTTCTGAAATCTAGAGGTGGAGCTGGTATTTACTTCCTGAAAAACAACATCTTTATTCTCTTTCCTGTTACCTGTACTCTGAGTAGAGGCAACGTACTTACTCTCAGCTTTCCTTTTTTCTTTAGAATATCTCTTGTGAGTGAGAACATATTCATCAGCTAAAACTGCAGCATCAGACAAATTATCTATTCTTTTCTCATCAAGATATAGGCTTACATCTTTATTAATACACCTTTTGAAGTCCTCCAGCAAAATCATCCGCTTAAATTTATCAAAATCAGAATTTACATTCTTAGAATTTAACCACTGCTCTAACAGATCTTCTTTGATTTTTGCATACTCAACATGGGATTGCTTATCTTGCTTATAAGTTGTCCTAAATTTTACTCTATAGGCTTCAGGAACAAGCTCATAGGCCTTAAGAATCAAGCTCTTAACTACATCATAATTATCAGATTGATCCTGAGGCAAAGATGCATAAGTTACTTGAGCTTTACTGGTGAGAACAGTTTGAAGGAGTACTGGCCAATACTTTTTGGGCCAATTAAAACCTGTACCTACCCTCTCAAACAACTGAAAATACTTTGTTAAATCAGATTCATTAAAAGGAGGGACAAGTTTAACATTTTTAGCCACATCAAAATCATCAGAGCTAGATGATCCAGTTCCACCTTGTTTCATGCGATACTCATGGTCTGCCTGAATCCTAGCAAGTTCTATTTGTGCCTGAGCCTGTGCCTGTGTCTCCTGAATACGAGCCTGAGACCCAGCCTCCTTAGCACGAGCCTGAAACTCAGGCTCCTTAGCATGAGCCTGAAACTCAGCCTCATTAGCACGAGCCTCCTGCAGGGCTAGCTGTAACTTATCTATTTCAATCTGCTTTTTTTCATCTGGAGGAGTTACATTAAACAAGCTTTTATTAATCATATCAACAATTTAATATTTAGACTGATGAGAGCGAACAGCAATCCCCAATTGTTGAGCAACAAGCTTAAGTTCATTCTTTGTTCTGTTTTCTACATCACACACTGCACATTTGACAAAAAATCTATGGCTTCATCAAGAGTAATAATAGTAGACATCATGAATAAATCAGTCACAAAATATCAAGCAATATCCTTATGATAATATCCTGAATATCCTGATAAGAGGTCGCCAAATTTATGTTATGGAACAGAGAGAGATAATGAACACTTCAAGTGAGAATACTAAAATCACTACTGTCCCGCAACATTCCAGGTTCAAAACAAAAGAGTTAGGTAAAATTACAAGTTAAAGTTTAATGCTCAAACTAACAACTAAACATTCAGGACTCATAAGGATAATGTAATGGCAAAAAACAGGTTAAATATATGGTTAACTGCAATAGCCTTTATTAACACGAAATTAGCAAGAGTAAATTTATCTAAGTCAGCCCTGATAAAATGAGAAAACTGGATAGTGCTCAGTTAATGCAAGATATATTATTACAGATACAAAATATTATTAACAATGGCTGACATCAAAAACTCCACATGAATCACAAAAACCTTACCAGGCCTACGAATTAACACCTTATGCTATACAGTACAAGAAAAAAATGTAATAACACTTATACTCAAATTACACAGCAGCTAGATGGTTGGAGACTTCCTGAGCACTCACAAAAATAATAACAACTGTACAGGGGAGGACAGAGATGTGAACAAAATGAGGAGTTGATCTAAGTGGCCCTTAATGCAGAGACTGAGCTCATTATATAGGGGACGGCAGAGCTTGATACAACTTGTAAGAAGGACACACAAATGAAGCCATAGGGGACAAAGAGTTGACACTCATGCTCTGAACAACAGAAAGAACGACTTACTCTAGTATAAGGGAGGAGAAGGGGGGAGTGAGGTAGAACACGGAACTTGGTTACTATGGAAGCCACGAGGCGAATCGTGATCAAACATGCAGCATACTGTACAGTCACGTGTAATAATTTCTGCTCAGGGGTTACCCCTTCCTTCCCCCCTCTACCCTGGACATAGGGAAGGGGGGAATCGCGAACAAGTCGACCCCGCCTTCTGCCCCCAACTCCCCCACCCTCCACCACAGCTGCCAGTTACTGATTAGACGCAAATTTTCTCATGTCCTGTAAACATGACTAAACTGTCGTCGCACACTCTTTCAACGGCCAAGATTTGGACTATATTTTTAGAATAAATTACTACCGTATTGAATTGCATTCTCAAATTGAAAATATTCACCATCATTGTAATCCAGTGTCGTCCCCTGCACAATTCTGGGTTCCAGTGCTTACCTTTTCACTTCCCCCAGCTGTCTCTCTCTCTCTCTCTCTCTCTCTCTCTCTGAATTTACTTTTCCCACTCACTCTTTCTTTTTAAATTTATATAACTTTCTCATTGCTTCTCTCCCCCTCTCCCCTTTCTCTCTCGTTCTTTGTCTTAAGTCTTCCCCGCCTCTCACCCCTCCCCTCCCCCCACCTTAGGCCTGGGGTGGGAAGTTCGAAAGCTCGTAACGGCCGCTAAGATCATCGTAGTGGGTACGAGAATCATAGCGCACTCGTAAACCGCTAAGGTGTATGTTCAAACAAATTTAACGATCCTCCATCCTCCATATTTGCTCGTAGAGCTATGATTTCTGACAAGCACCCTTAAGCTGATCGTAGTGTCGCATAGTGCATGTTTCTTTAATAAACAAACCGAATCATTTGATGCTAAGTTTGTTTATTTACCCTTTTCTGAGAACGAAGATGGAATTACAAGTGGTTTTACAGGCAGAATTGGCATTACGAAGAGCGATGAGATTTGAGAGGAACTACAGAGACATAATGGATCCATTTGCTTACAGTGACGAACATTTGTTGAGATATTATAGGTTTCCCAGACAAGAACTCCTTCACTGGTGTGCAAGAGTTGAACCACTAGTTGGACCAGCGACAACAAGATCCTGTGCTGTGCCATGTCATTTGCAGGTGTTAATGACATTCAGATTTTATGCAAGTGGCTCATTTCAGAGTGTGTTGGCAGACACATTAGGCTTAACACAGGGACGTGTGAGCAGAATAATTAAGAGTGGCACACGTGTTGTACAGAAAATCTCTTAAGGAAGTTAAGATGCCAAGAGGTAAGCAAGGAGGGGGAATTTTTCGTTTCTACTGCTTACATCTGTAAATGGAGAAATGGGATTCCCCCGAGCTAGGCCCTGTTTTGGATCATATAGCCCAGCTAGGTTACAGGAGCGCCCTACCACTCCCGGCACGGCAGTCCCGGGCGAGGCTCGAACTCGCAATCTCCCAATTACGAGCTCGATGCTTTGCCACTGAGCTATCGTGCCCCCTTACATCTGTAAAAATGCAGACCGATGCACTGTTCATTAAAACATTGTTTAAGTCTGTGGGAGTTGTAATGATACAGCCTGAAGCCAATGATATACTGTATAGTTTATTCAGGTAAAAGGGTCTCAGTTTGGATCTCGATATTTTCAAAATTATCACTATGTTTTGTTAATATGATGTAGATCTTTCACCCACACTATAGTTATACCCAAGGTGATGTGATTGTTCTTCAGCACTGTCTGTCTGTCGAGCCAACCCTGTATTAACGCCACCATCTCATGTGTAAAATTTGCTCGACGAATTCGTTTGGTAGGGGACTCGTCACTTGTCTAGTCTTGTATGTCTTGGGATGAATATCGTAGTTGTTTGAGTGATGTAATGGCGCGCTTGGATAAGTGTATTTAACATTTTGAAACTCCATTTTGATTGGCCCACAATCTTTCAAGGTTTATGAAATCTCTCTTCTGATTGGCTCAGCGACTATTAGCTGGGTTGCATTATGAACGATAGGAACGGAACGGAACGGATTTTACGATCGGATCATCGTGAGCTACGAGCGTTGTCGCGAGCGTTAGAAGATACACCTTAGCGGTTGTCGTAGCTCACGATCAAAGATGACCGCTATGAGCGCGTTACGATGATCATAGCGGGGTCTCGCAACGATCTTTTGAACATCCTAGCCCTGATCAGCAGTCAGTTATACCGTGACCGCTCCTTCGTATATCGTGTGCAGGCAACATAATTTTATCACACACACTTAGGTCAGATGTATGGAAAGCTATTTTATATATATATATATATATATATATATATATATATATATATATATATATATATATATATATATATATATATATATATATATATATATATATTGTATTTCTCATTATGTGTCAAGTTCAAATAGAGAACACCAGACCAATATTCGTAATTTTTATTAGAGTGACCGTTCCCCTTCACATAGCTGGGTAGCTGGGCTTATAATCTGCACACACACACACACACACACTCACACACACACACGATTTAAATTTTGCACTGACAGCGTGGCGACTACAAATATAGTCATTCTAACAACTGGATCTGCTGGCTCCAAACCTTCCCTGCCCCAGTCAAACTCCTCATTCAATAATTTTGCACTGACAGCGTGGCGACTACAAATAAAGTCGTGTGTGTGTGTGTGTGTGTGTGTGTGTGTGTGTGTGTGTGTGTCTGTGTGTGTGTGTGTGTGCGTGCAGTTTATAAGCCCAGCTACACAGCTATGTGAAGTGGAACGGTCACTCTAATAAAAATTACGAATATTGGTCTGGTGTTCTGTTTTTGAACTTGGTATATAATGAGAAATACAGTTATATATATATATATATATATATATAAATATATATATATATATATATATATATATATATATATATATATATATATATATATATAAAAATTAACTTACCATACATCTGTGTGCGATAAATGTTGCCTGCACACGATATACGAAGGAGCGGTGACGGTATAACTGACTACTGATCAGGCCTTTGGTGGGGGGAGGGGATGGGTTAGAGGCGGGGAAGACTTAAGACAAAGAACGAGAAAAGGGGGAGAGGGGGAGAGAAGCAAAGAGAAAGTTATATAAATTTAAAATGAAAGAGTGAGTGGGAAAAGTAAATTCAGAGAGAGAGAGAGAGAGAGAGAGACAGCTGGGGAAGTGAAAAGGTAAGCACTGGAACCCAGAATTGTGCAGGGGACGACACTGGATTACAATGATGGTGAATATTTTCAATTTGAGAATGCAATTCAATACGGTAATAATTTATTCTAAAAATATAGTCCAAATCTTGGCCGTTGAAAGCGTGTGTGACGACAGTTTAGTCATGTTTACAGGACATGAGAAAATTTGCGTCTAATCAGTAACTGGCAGCTGTGGTGGAGGGTGGGGGAGTTGGGGGCAGAAGGCGGGGTAGACTTGTTCGCGATTCCCCCCTTCACTCTGTCCAGGGTAGAGGGGGGAAGGAAGGGGTAACCCTTGAGCAGAAATTAGTACGCGTGACTGTACATTAGAATTATACAAAGGATGATGAAATCATAGGCTATGTAACAATATATATATATATATATATATATATATATATATATATATATAGTATATATAGTATATATAGTATATATATATATATATATATATATATATATATATATATATATATATATATATATATATATATATATTTTGTGGTAGGTGGGGGCGCTCACCATCCACTCACTAGATGTAGTGCTGCTGTCGGGTGTCTGTCCTTTCCTCTCCTCCAACCTTCTTTCCTTCCATCCTCTTCTGTCTTCCTTTACTTCATTCTTTCCTTGTCCTTCTGCCTATGGGTAACTTTACACTTCCTCTTCTGTCTTTCTTTCCTTCATTCTTTCCTCTTCCTTCTGCCTGTGGGTGACTCTACACTGAGTGACAAGCCAAATGGTTTCCTGTACACCAGGAAAACATTTACTACGCTGGGTGGTAACCATATAACCAAATTATGGCGCCTGGTGGTTTAGTGAGCAATTATTGCGCTCCAATCAGATTGAGCCGGTGAAGGTTTATATCCAAGGGATGGTTGGGTTTGATTGCTCATGTAATGCTACTCAGGAATGAGTGAGGCTGGTCACTCTCATCTTAAATGTCGACACCAAATGCTTAGCCCCGGACTCCTACGCTCCTCATGGGGCAATGTAGGATTGGATGATGGATGGATGGAATATATATATATATATATATATATATATATATATATATATATATATATATATATATATATATATATATATATATATATATATATATGTATCCTTTTACACCAACACTAACATATTACAGGTTGATCCATATATAATGCTCCTCTTCGACCTGCTGGATGAATTCTCGTGTGTTGCACTAACGTCTTTCTCAGAGTTATGTGTCTACCCTCATTTATGCATTCACTATCCAGACTGCCTCATCCACGCCCACACCAGCTCACTATTCCATCCCCAAAACACAAAAGTCATCGCTGGTTGAGGTTAAGTAGAGAGCTATATACCATCTACCTTGCATATCTCCCTCCCATTCTACAGTTGGTGATGCCGATTCTGGGTCCCTCCTTTGGCGTCCTATTTTCGCCTCAGATGCTGGAATGGCGCGTCTCCAGCACCACCGTAGCCGTCCTCTTCAGTGGGTATATGGTAGTCAAGGAGTTCACGTCAAGTGTATCGGGCACCCTTACGCGTGAGTTTGGTTTCCGGAAGGTGGCCATGACAGGAATGCTCCTCACTTCTGCTAGCCTCACAGTCGCCTCTGCAGCCACCTCGCCAGCAACGCTCTTTGTCTGCTACTCTGTTGGATGTGGTTAGTATTATTTGGTGTGATTTCGTTACATTTTCTTGTGTAGTAGTAGTAGTTGTTGTTGTAGTAGTACTTGTAGTAGTAGTAGTAGCAGCAGCAGCAGCAGTAGTAGCAATAGTAGTTACAACCCTGGGCTCATCTCACTGAGAACCCAGTGAACTGCGGGCTGGATGCACTTCTCGTGTAGTCCACCGTCCTCCATGCATGGGACAGGGTGGGAACTGAGGGACATTTGGATAATTAGGCAGCAGAGCGACTTGACATTTCTTTATACTTGGCCCAACATTGCATACCACCTTACAAACCACACCCATCCTCTGTTACTCTGTTACTCAGCACTGTCTGTTGTGATTTTTTTTTGCATTTTCCTGTGTAACAACCACAGTTTCCACCATTCTTTTACACAGGACTGAACTGTGAAACAACCACTGTTATTAGCATTCAGTTATATGTGACTGAAACTGAAATATCCACTATTTTCAGCACTTCTTTACATGTGACTGAACTGTAAAACTCATTTATACTTGGCTGAACTGTAAAATAAACGCAATTTCCAGCATTTTCTACGTTCTTGATTGAATATTCGATGTCGTTCACTTTTTCAGCCTCTTATGCATAGTTATTTAATGCATTTTTCCGGTATGTGCCGTACTGTCCCTCTCGTTGGTGGAGTTTCCAGGGTTAAGCGTGGATTTAGCCATTTAATCAAGATCCTCTCGTGTTAGCAGGAAAGGAATTGAAAATCTGTCACAATATTGGAAGTGTTAATAATCTCCTGAAGAACACTGACACATATCCTTTACAGGCTTGGGCGCTGGGTTGGCTACAGTTGGCTTTCTCATCTTGGCTCGCTACTTCAAGAAGAGACGTGGACTGGCCAACACCATCCAAACTACCGGTGTTGGACTGGGGCGATTTCTGAGTCCGCCGCTTATCCAGTACCTGCAGGAGGAATACGGAAGCAAGGGAGCCACTATGATACTGGGAGCCTTCATGCTTCAGGGATTCCTAGGAAGCACACTTTACCAGCCTGTGGAGTGGCACATGCGTCAACTGGAGAACCGCAAGCACACGCAACATCCCCAACATGTCGCCAAGCTTCCTAAAATTACAGAGTACCCAAACACCGTATCTAATGGCAAACCGAAGACAATTCACAGTGATGGGAGCACAATGAACGTATGGCGACGGGTGTACCACAAAATTTCCAGTGTTATGCGTGCTATTATCAAAGACATGTCCATTTTAAGATACCCCTCTGCCCTCACTCTGGCCCTAGCTTCCGCTTTTGCCCTCAGTAGTCATGCCAACTTCATCGTCATGGTGTCCTTCGCCATGCAATCGACAGGCCATTCTCTCCAAGTTGTCGCTTGGTGTCTCTTCATAGCAGGCCTCACAAATCTGATAGCTAGGATTTGCGCCTCCTCCCTCTCCGACTTCTCCTGGTTCAACATGAGGATTGTTTTTCTTTCTGGCACATTCACCATGGCGATATCCATCACTGGTAAGAATGCACAATGTATACAGCTTGGTCTATAAATGGCGATCCACTAGAAACTCACATGGCAGTATTTTCTGTGTTGCGGGGAAGGCTCATATTGCTGGTGTGGGTGTGGGTGTGGGTGTGGGTGCAGCGGTGGCAGCAGGAAATAATTAAATGATGCAGGGTAGATGCAGATACAGTAGCCGCTGCCTGCTCTGTCCCCGCAACTCACAAGAAACCGCCCACTGGAGTGCAAGACGAGCCACGTTCTATACAGAATTAAGCTCCGGTGTTCTTGAATGTGGAACTTACTCTTATAAAATATCCAGGCAGGTTTTGAGTTGTGTGTCCAAATCATCAATTTTGTAATTTTCAAGTAACTGTAATGTTCTCTCTCTCTCTCTCTCTCTCTCTCTCTCTCTCTCTCTCTCATTGCATTAAACATAAATTCCTCCTCTTTCTCTTCTATTTCTGTTCTTCTTCCTCTTCTCCTCCTCCTCCCCCTCCTCCTCTTCTTCTTCTTCTTTTCTCCGTCTCTTCTTGTTCCTCTTCTCCTCCTCCTTCTTCTTTATATAATATTATACATGTAACTTCACCCTTCCATGCACAATTACTGACTCCGTGCATAGCGTTTCCCCTGCAGGATTCAGAGGTGTGGGCGGGCATTATACTGGGCTTGTTTGGATGTGGCCATGGCGTCTTCCAGGGACTAAACAACCTCTATCTGGCCAAAGTCTCCGGTCTTGGTAACCTCACTCCCATGTTTGGCGCCAGAAACCTCGCTGTGGCCATAGCTCTCGTCACCACTGGACCCCTTCTCGGCGAGTAGTAGCCTATAAGTTCGCTGTATCATGAAGATAGTTCTAATAACACATATCTAACTGGATATGACGAAGGTAGTATGCTATAATCTGCATCTACTAGGAATATAATGAAGGTAGTATGCTATAACATGTATCAAATAGAATATAACAAAAGTTGTATGCTTAATATTTATGTAATGGGATATTATGAACGTAATTTACTCGAAATAATATGTTTTCCATGCTCACTTCATGTGCTTAGTTGCATGAAAGTTAATAAACCTTAGTTATGTGGATGGACTAAGACTTCTTAGTAACTAATTAAAATTTTCCTCCGGTGTTATCACACTTGGTCATCAAATGAGCTGAGAAGGATTAGGGCTATTTGTCAGTTGACAGTTGAAAGCAAAGCGCCTGTAGTTACGACAATGAATTGATCGTAACTATGCGAATTCATCCTCTTGTGCAAGTTGCGCGTATGGCATGAGGGAGGGCTAAGATGTGGGTCCTGTCTGGCCTCTATTTCACACTTTTTCTACAATAAAAGATCCTACTTACGTCTGTGGATCGATCGTAAATATATATACGTGAAAACCTCTCTCTGCACAGGATGGGTGCGTGATGTGAGTGCGAGCTACTCCGTTTATATGTGGATCCTGTCAAGCCTCATGTCCCTCAGCCTAGTTCTCTGGTTCCTCCTCCCCTTCACCTTCACCCACTGCCGAGCCGTCCCTCCCTCCGACACCGTTCCAGCATAGTTCCGCCTGCGCATCTTGGTATGTGTGGAAGTTGCCATACCCTCTTCACCTTAGCTTGTCCCAAACGGTCATCCTTTTGCAGATTATTTCACGTAACTCCTTATCAACCTAATTTGGCCCCAGGTTTTCGTTTTCTTGTAGCTTATTTCACGTAGCTCCATTTAACCTTAATTTGGCCTTAATACTCGTCCTTTACAACCTTTTTCACATACCTCCTTTTCACATTAACTTGGCCCTGATACTCGACCTTTGCAGCTTATTTCACGTAGCTCCTTTTCATCCTAACTTGGCCCAGATACTCGTCCTTTTGCAGCTTATTTCAGGTAGCTCCTTTTCATTTAACTTGACCCAGGTTTTCATCCTTTTGCAAATTATTTCACGTAGCTCTTTCACCATAACTTTGTCCAGGTTTTCGTTCTTGTGCAACTTTTTTCACGTAGCTCCCTTTCACCATAACTTGGTCCAAATCCTCGTCCTTTTGCAACTTAAATCATGTAGCTCAGTGACTAAGAAATACAACAATACGACTCAACATCCTTTCCATAACATTTCTTCAGGACGAGCATCATATTCCCGTGTTAATCTCTTGTTGCAGCTCAGAATGATGGCACTCAGAAAGATGGGAGTTTTAATCCAAGTTAGAATGAAAGGGGTATAGAAAAAAGTGTGAGTGTGATAGTGTTTCCCTCTGAATCTGGTGACGTGTTGTTTTGTTTATTCTTTTCTGCTCCAATGTTGGAAAGGGATGCCTTCATGTGGTGGCACTAATATTACCATGTGGCTCCACAGCACTGTTATACAAACATCCCTCTGCTTCTTCCCTCGCCCCCAAAAGGAAGATGGTAGCCTGCAGGAAAAGGCAACTTCAACTTGCAGTCCATTGGGTTCACATTCAGATGAACCTGGGGAAAGAACAACAACAACAACACCATCTGCTACTACTTCTGCTACTACCACTACTACTACTACTACCACTACTACTTCTGCTACTACTACTACTACTGCTGCAACTGTTGTTGCTGCTACCACTACAACAAAAACAACAACAACAACAACTACTACTACTACTACTACTACTACTATTACTGCTGCTGCTGCTGCTGCTGCTATTGCTGCTGCTGCTATTGCTGTTGCTGCTACCACCACCACCACCACTACTACGGCTATTACTACTACTACTACTACTACTACTGCTGCAACTGTCGTTGCTGCTACCACTACAACAACAACAACAACAACAACTACTACTACTACTACTACTACTACAGCTGCTGCTGCTGCTGCTACCACCACCACCACCACTACTACTGCAATTACTACTACTACTACTACTACTACTACTGCTACTACTACTACTACTACTACTGCTGCTGCTGCTGCTGCTGCTACTGCTGTTACTTTGCCATCACTATTACTACTATTTCTATACTACTACTACTACTACTACTAGCACTATTCGTCAACTCTAGGCTGTATTATCCAACTAGGGAGACTCTCATTCGTAATGATATTTGGGGAGTGACCCCCAGTGATTCTTGGGGCGATCAGCCCTCCTCCCAAAATAAAAACGACCCAAAACAAGGGAAAGTGAGCACATGGATTTCAACAAAATCCCTCAGGTCAGTTCGTGTGGTTTCTGGTAATATTTTTCACTATGTAAAAAATGTTTCCATTCTTTATTGGGAGGTCAGTCTCTCTCCAAAACTTATAAAGGATACAAAATGGGGGAAGAATGAAAGTTATCGCTTTGTTACCTTAGTACACCTTGCACAATGGACTCTCATCCATAACGCAATAATTGGGGAGAGTGAACTCCCCCAAATGATATTTTTTGGGGGGGTCAGCCCCCCCTCTTAAAAGCAATCAGAAATAGGGGAGAGATATCAAAGAGACCTCCCGGGTAAGTTTGTGTCGTTCCGAAGGTCTTCCACTATATACAGTTTTCCAACCATGATATTTAGGGGTTCAACCCCCTTCACCAAATTGATAAATCTCAGGAATAGTGATAGGATGGCAGATATGGCTTTGATAATTATACTAGTATATGTCATAGGCCTGTAATGGACGTACATCCGTAATGCTATATCTAGGGACCGTGACCCCCAATGATTCTTGTGGGGGTCAGCCCCCCCTCCCAAAAATAAAAACAATCAGAAATAGGGGAAAGTGAGCACATGGATTTCAAGGAAATCGGCATGCATATGGAGTTTTCTTGTTTATTCCAAATGCACTGGAAGAAACTATTTTATTTTGTTCATTTGTCATTTGTAATTAATTAATTTATTTGTTTATTTATTAACTCTTTCCATCACTCACATAATTATTCATAATTCATAATGTGTGCAATTTGTCCACCTACAGCACGAAGTTCACGCTGGGATAATCTTTCGTGTTGGCTTGAAGGACATTTGATTCAGTGACGGAAGGGACACACGGCGCCGCCCATTCACCCTCATCACATTACCTTGGTGCAAGGTCACTGGAGTACTTTGGCTTATGTGCTGCCTTCTTTGGGTCTTCTACGAACTAGCGTAGAAGATTAACACCGCCACTTCTAAGTGAACGAAGATGGAGACCCCCGGATCATCCATATTTTGAGAAATTATGCTATTATTACTCTAACGTGGCCAAAAATAGCCGCCTTTCCATCTTGAGTGTTGAGTTATAACAACTGATTAGGACTAGATATGCTGATAGTCACGGAAAGTGCTATGGAAAGGATGTAAAACAGCAGCATTGTCTTTTTCTGCCACTGAGCTACGTGTTATGATAAAAAAAAATGATGGAGGTTTGGGTTAAGTTACAGTTAAAAGACTATAAGCGACTTCGATGCCAAATGACTGCACATTCAAGAGAAATCTTGTTAGTCCTAACTCCCTTCGACAGTGATTCCTTTATTAAAACACAAAATGTACTTTGTAATCACAACCACTACCCGTCTTCCCTGCATCTAAGCAACAACAACAAAAGTTACTTATTGATATATATTTGTCTATTATTTACGTTTAAATAAAGATGTTTTGTTGTTTGAAGTTTCTTCGTCTCCTTAAATAGTGTAAGAGACAGCCCTAGCATGTATTCAATATGGACGGTGGGTGTTAGCGCCAAAGTGGTGATATGTGGAGATGTAGGAGGACTACTGGGCCCCGAGGAGAACTACTGCGGCCTGGGGATAGGCCATGAAGCATTTGACAAGAGTCGGACACGTAAAAAATAAAGTTAAGTGAAAACGAAGTGGAACTGCGAGGCTCGATGAATGAGTCTAGGAGAGTACGTAAGAAACGGAACCTAAAGGGGAATCTAGGGAAGGGTAAAGTTATGGTCATCGACAGAAATGGGGTCACTGGATATGCAGTGAGGTTGGATGATGAGGAAATGAAAAATGTGAATACATTTAAATACTTGGGTAGTGGGATGGGTATGGATCGAATTTTGGACGATGAAGACTTGAAAGGGTCGAGCTGGGAGGAAAGGTTGCTGGTTCATTGAAGGAAGCGATAAGAAATAGGTAAATGGGCATGGAAGTAAAAATGTTGCTGCATGACTGTATTGCGATCCCTACTCTAACATATGGAAGAGAAACGTTGACCTTATTGGAAGTTCAGAAGTCAAGAGTGTGGGCAGTGGAAATGAGTTATCTGAGAGGAGCTTGTAGAGTTACAAAGAGAGACAGACTGACAAATAAGAAAGTGAAAGAGAGTTGTAGTGTAGATGATGGTGTGATATAAAGTGTTAGAAATAAACTGGGGTGGTTTGGTCATATTGAGAGGATGGAGAGTGAGAAACTAACTAGGAGAGTATATGTGAGTGCGGCAGAGGGAGAGAGAGGAAGGGGGAGACTGAGGATGAGATGGAAGGATAGAGTAGAGAGGTATTTGAAAGAGGGGGTTGTAGGTTCGGAGGAGGGCAATGAAATGGTAAGGAACAGGATGACATGGAGGCGATTTGTTTGTGGCCACCCCTTATGGGATTAAGACGTTTGGCAATAGGTAGATCAATACTCAAGAATAATTTTTAAAACTTTAGAAGTCTATCTATCTATCTATTGCCAGACGACTTAATAGCATAACAGGTGGCCACAAACAAAGCGCCTCCATGTCGCCCTGTCCCCCGCCATTTCACTGCCCTGCTCCCAGCTCACACCCTCCTCTCTCATATACCTCTTCACTCCATCCCTTCATCTCATCCTTGGTCTCTCCCTCCCTCTCCCCCCATCCACCTCATTCACATACACTCACCTCGTCAGTCTTTACTCTCCATCCTCTCCACAATGCCAAAACCACCCCAATGTATTTCTCCCGGTGCTTTCTATCACATCCACATCCACACCACAACGCTTCTTCAGTTTTCTCATTTGTCAGTCTGTTTCTCCTTGTGACTTCACATGCTCCTCTCAAATTACTCATTTCCACTGCTCTCGCTTTTGACTTGTGTCCTTCCAACAAGATCCAAGCTTCACTTCCATACGTTTGAGTTGGGATCAATATATTAGCATGAAGTAACTTTTTCACTTCCATGCTTACTTCCCTGTTTCTTATCATTGCTTTCAAAGAATCAGCAACTTTTCTTCCTTGTTGTACCCATTCAAGCACTTCACCCTCTAAACTTCCATCCTTACTCATCAACTACCCAAGTACTTAAACGCACTCACATTTTCCATTTCCTCATCATCCAACCTCAGTATACATTCACTGACTTCACTTCTGAAGACCTTAACTTTACTCTTCCCTACATTCACCTTTAGATTCCGTTTCTTACACACTCCCCCAAAATCATTCACGAAGTCTTGAAGCTCCCCTTCGTCGTCACTTAACAACAAAGTATCACCCGCAAACAACAGTACAGGGAGTTTTCACACACTGCCCCATCTCATTAGGACTGCCCCAGCATCCACTGCCCCACCTTGTATCTCATTTATAACCCCATCCATATATAGATTGAACAACCATGGAGACAAGACACATCCCATTTTCAATCCAACCTTGAAATAGAAAAATTCACTAGTTCGCTATCCACACCCACGCAGCCTTAGCAACCTCATACATACTCTTCACGGCATTCAACAACTTTCCATTTACTCCATATATTCTTAATACTCTCCACAGTTCTTGCCTATCCACCCTGTTATATGCTTTCTCCAACTCCATGAAGGCTGCATACAACTTGTTCCCTTTTTCTAGAAACTTTTCCACTAAAGGCCTAAGAATGATTATCTGTTCTACACAATCTCTTCCCTTCCTGAAACCTCCCTGTTCTTCTCCAACTAATTTCCCTGATATTTCCCAAACTCTGGTTTTGTTTTGATTTCTTTTTTTGAGCTGATGTTGTAGACTATGTGGACTATTGTAAGTTTTTTACTTGTCTTTGCTTGAACTGAGCTTTATTTTCGGGCGATACAGCAGTTCAGTGTAATTGTAGTGTATTAACAGTAGTGTGGGAACGATTTTTGTGACGATTTAAGCAGTTTGAGGCAATCATCTGTGACTGGTTGAAGCCGTTGTGTTGGTAGATGTACACAACTGCAGTCTGGTACAGTATACTTGGTGTATTTAGCGTTAAGCATTCCCATGTGCACAGTGTTGTGAGTGAGTACTATTCCCTTTTTTTTTTTTTTTCCCACCAGTGAAAACAGTTTATATTCCAGGTTTACAGTTATCATTACAGGTAACTTTTCAGGTGATAATAACCTTATTTGTGTATTGTAAGACTCTGCTGTGACTTCACTGTTGTTGTATTTCAGTATAATTTTAGTTCTTCTTTCCAGATAACGGTTAACTTTCCATTCCTTGTAACAGGTATATTACTACCTAGTAAGGTAGCCATTCCTATACAGTTCTAAACAGCAACAAGTCCCCCATCAGTAAAACCTATAACCATTGCATAAACTGTCACTGTTCTAGCAGGTTTTGTATGTAACTATTCTTGTTCCAATATCTCCTCCAGGTATTAATCAGTATTATTGGATTCTTTTTTCTCTGATAAATCCTTGCAGTAACCTGGATTTCAGAATGCCGCGAACATTATTCTCATAACCTGCTCTGGTAGTTTCACCGGATCTTTTTATATGGACCGCACCTTTATTTGCAGGATGTGCAAACTTAGACTGGAAGACAAGCTGATCGAGGCTACAAACAAAATTAACAGCCTGACCCAAAAAGTTGATGTGCTGGAGGAAATAATTGCGAGTAATGTTGGACATGCTGCAGAGGATATTGTCACTGCTAGGCCAACTGCAGTCTAGGTTGACCATCCTCCTCCCGCTGTAGTTACTTCTTCCCCCACCGTACAGAATGAGTTCCAGCCAGTGTGGAATGGTACAAGGCTTGCAAGGAAAAGAAGCACCATTCCAATAACAACATACAAGTTTCAGATTCTCTCAGAAGTAGAGGAAGAGCCCCATGAGGCTCGGGTTGTGGGGGACTCCATCATCAGTGGTCAGTTGGTTGAATTTTGCGACAGGGCACTCTCTAAACGAAAGCATTTTTGTATCCCAGGTGCAGGAGTGGACGACGTAATGGAGGCTGTGGATGATGTTTCTGAGAATGTGGAAAATGGCATCCGAGTTATCATTCACATTGGTACAAATGATGTGGTATGGACCCGATCAGAGGAGCTGATAGAGAAGTACAGGAGGAGGATTCAACGCTACAAGGAGAAAACTAACATCTTAATTTCAGGAATACTCCCAAGGATTGGTAAAGGGAATGCCTTCTTCAGTGAAGCATTTAGTATAAATAACAGGGTCAAGACACTTTGCCTGCAGGAAGGAGGTGAGTTCATCGACACATGGAACCAGTTTTACGAGCAGCGAACACTATTTGCGAATGATGGCATACACTTGAATGCCATTGGTTCTGCCTGTCTCGGCCATTTGCTTAGTGATGCAGTAAATTTTTTCTGGAGAAAAAACAAGCATCATGGGATGTCATGCGATCCAATGAATCAATAAGTAATGGAAGCTTTACACATCAGAAAGGAAAACACAATAAAGCCCTTCTTGTAAATTCGTGTAGTTTAATATACCAGGCTATCACATTTTCGGTAGTGAAAGGAAGAATCGTGCAGGGGCGGTGTGTTGTTATATATTAAATCAGGATTTCATCCAGTCGAAATTGCCAAGCCATGTATTGAAAACATTGACACTGTTTATATTCAGCTTAGAAATGAATCTTGTCATAAACTCACACTTGGGTTAATCTATCGTCCACCCAGTCAGCCACTCAACATCGATAATGAAACCTACAATCAAACGGTTGAAATATCTTGTGTGCATAGCACTGCAATATTTGGTGATTTTAATGTACCATTTCCAAAATGGGGAGAAACGCTATCCCCACACACAGGATTAGACCTATATACAAACTTGTGGGAAAGTTCTTTGTATTAATTTGTAAATTATCCGACACGTGGAGCTAACATCCTAGATCTTGTCTTAGTCACATCAGAAAACGTAGTGAGTAATATTATTGTAGGAGAAGAATATAGTACAATTGATCATCGCACAGTTACATTCAACATTAAAATCAGTGAACACAATGTCAGGGCCAGTTGCGAGAAAGTGCCTGACTTTAAGAGGGCAAATTTTAAGAAATTAAAGTCAATTGTTAGTGCAGGTAACTGGCATCCTATTGCCGAAACTTTAGATACCAATGATGCGTGGAATTATTTACAGAAACTCTCAACAGTGCTGTCTGTTATGTATTCCAATGCGCAACAGAAGGCCTGCCCAAAATTCTAAACCCAAATGGTGGAACTCTGATATTAAACATTGTCTGGAAGCAAAAAATCTTGCATATAAAAATTATAATACAGCAAAGAGTCAATGCGATAAAAATAAATACGGTCCCCTTCAACATAAAGCCAAAAAATTAATTAAATGCAGTAAGAAAAACCTTGAGGCACATATTGTAAGTATCAGTAAATCAAATCCCAAAGAATTTTTCAGTAACATAAGAAGCTAAAAGGCAATAACTCCGACAATCGGTCCCTTAATCACAGATAACGGAGAGCACACTGATGATGAAACTATTATGGAAAAAATTCTTAATACTTTCTTTGTGTCAGTATTTACAACAGAAAATATACATACGATGCCTGCAATTTCCCCCATTCCTGCTGAAGAGGAGAACATAATCACTGACATTACAGTTACTGATCGTGACGTACTACTTGCAATTAGCAAATTAAAAGAGAATAAAACACAGGGACCAGACAAAATATCTATCTGTGGTGGTAAGGGGTTGGCAATAGCTAACACCTACTTTCAGCATAAGATGATACACAGGTATACATGGAGAGTCATGAGGAGGATGGATGGTGGACTTGTTGAACGAAAGGCAGTGATAGACTACGTGTGTGTGGATGAGCGAATGAGAAGACAAGTGCTGGATGCAAGAGCGTAGAGAAGGTGGGGGAATGGAATCTCGGACCATCACTTAGTGATGGCCAAGGCAAGGCTGCAAAGAAAATGGTTGAAGAGACGAAGGGGAAGACAGGATGAAACACCTCCTCTGAGAAGAATGGAGAAGTTGCAAGATGGTGAGAAAATGACAGAGTATAAGAGCATAGTGGAAGGAAGATTGGGAAGATATGAGTTAGAGCAGATGGAAGGGGTGGAAGACGTATGCAAGAAATTCATGGAAGAGATAGGAGCAGCGTGTGAGGTGGTTTGTGGAGTGAGGAGGAGATGCAGGGGTGTGCAAGGGACAGCATGGTGGAATGATGAGATGAAACGAGCTGTGGAACAAAAGAAGAAGGCATATAGTGAATGGCTAGCGAGTAGAGGTAGGGGAGAAGATGAGAGAACAGAAAGGTATATGTGAGCAGGAGATGGGAGGTGAAGAGACTGGTGAAGGAGAGTAAGAAGAAAGTGGATGAAGAGTTTGGGAGGAATCTGAGTGTGAAATGGAGGGAGAATAAGAAATTGTTTTGGAAGGAGGTAAAGAAAATAAGGCAGTGTGAAAAGGGAAATAGTAGGGGAGTGAAAGATAGGAATAATAGATTGTTGGTGGAGAAGAGAGAGAAATTTAGGAGATGGAAGGAGCACTTTCAGGATTTGTTGAATGTAGAGAGTGAGAGCAATGCGAGTATAAGTAGTTGGGGAATGGCTGGGAGAAGAGATGAGAGGAGGGAGAAAGAGATCAGTAGGGCGGAAGTAGTGGAAGCAGTGAAGATCAAGATAGGAAAGGCCCCAGGAATTGATGGAGTGAGTGGTGAAATGCTGAGGTATGGGGGTGTGATTGTTGTGGAGTGGATATGGAAGTTGTGTAGATTGGCTTGGGAAGAGGGAAGGGTTCCGGAGGACTGGAAATCAGGTATAAATGTTCGTTTAAACAAAGGAAAAGGGGGGAGAGAAGTATGTGGTAACCATAGGGGTATTTGCCTTCTTAGTGTGACTGGAAAGATATATGGTAGAATACTCATTGATAGGGTTAGGCATATGACAGAGGAGCTAGTTGGAGAAGAATAAGGGGGATTTAGGAAGGGAAAAGCGTGTGTAGATCAGATATTTGTTCTAAGATGTTTAGTGAAGAAGTATCTAGAGAAGGGAAAGAAAGTGTATGCTGCCTTCATGGACTTGGAGAAAGCTTATGACAGAATAGATAAGCAAGGTATGTGGAAGGTATTAAGAATATATGGAGTGGAAGGGAAATTGTTGAGTCCTGTGAAGAGTATGTACGAAGGAGCCAGGGCTAAGATGTGAGTCGATTGTGAGCTGAGTGAGTTCTTTGATCTCAATGTGGGACTGAAACAGGGTTGTGTAATGTCTCCATGGCTGTTTATCATATACATCGATGGGGTTGTAAAGAAGGTGCAAGGTAGGGCAGTTGATGTGGGGGTGGATCTAATAAATGAGGGAGATTTGGAAGATTCTGGTGTTGCTCTTTGCTGATGGTACAGTATTGTTGAGTGAAGATGAATGGGAGTTGCAAGGTCTGGTGAATGAATTTGGGGCAGTGTGTAGGAAGAGGAATCTGAAAAGTAATGTAAACAAGAGTAAAGTTATGGTGTTTGAGAGGAATGAGGTTACAGAATGTACAGTGAGGCTGGATGGTGAGGATATGGAGAATGTGAGTGCATTCAAATACTTGGGTAGTGTGATGAGTAAGGATGGAACTTTGGGGGATGAAGTGCTTGAAAGGGCACAGCAGGGAAGGCAGGTTGTTAGTTCACTGAAAGCAGTGATGAGAAATAGGGAGGTGAGTATGAAAGTTAAGAAGTCACTGCATGATAGAATTGTGATCCCTACCCTGACGTATGGAAGCGAGGCATGGACCTTGCAAGAGGGGAACAAATCAAGAGTGAGAGCAGTGGATATGAGTTACTTGAGAGGAGCATGTGGAGTGACATGGAGGGACAGGTTGTAGAATGAAGAAGTGAAGGAATGTTGTGGGGTGGATGTGGATGTGGTTGAGAAGATTAGGAGAAATACACTGAGGTGGTTTGGACATGTGGAGAGAATGGAGAATGAAAGACTGACTAAGAGGATGTATGTGGGTGAGGTGGAGGGAGGGAAAGGGAATGGAAGACCGAGGATGAGGTGGAGGGATGGAGTTGAAAGGTATATGAGGGTTGGGGGGAGGGTAGTCAAGTGGTGGATGACAGAGCGACTTGGAAGCGTTTTGTCTACGGGCACCCTTGGCGGGATTACGGCGTCGGGCTAAAGAGAGATAGATAGATAGATAGTACTGAATGAACTACAGAATGAAATATCAAAGCCTTTATCTGAACTTTTTAACTTTTCACTTAGGAGCACTAAGGTGCCACATTAATGGAAACTTGCTAACGTAACCCCAATATTCAAAAAAGGTTGGTAGAAGACTGGCTCACCGGACGAAAGTAAAGAGTTGTCATAAACGGAAAAGAGTCAGACTGGATAAACATTACAAGTGGAGTGCCGCAGCGTTCAGTGTTAGGTCCAATACTTTTCCAATTATATATATCAATGATATTGAATGATTATGTAAAATTGCAAAAATTGCTGACGATACTAAAATAGGTAACAGAGCAGATACAGCACTGCAAAGGCAGGCAATTCAGAGAGATCTTGATTGACTGTTTAACTAGGCCCAAGTTTGGCAAGTGGATTTCAATTATAGTAAATGCAAGTTGCTAAACACTGGCAGTAAAAATGTAAGAGCTAGTTATAGCATGAATAATGTCCAACTTGACAGGGTAAACCATGAAAAAGACTTAGGAGTTATAATAAGAAACTATTTGAAACCAAGCAAACAAAGCAAAGAAGCTATGAAAAAAGCCAATAAATTGACTGGATTCATAGGTACAGCATTTGAATATAAATCCGATAATATTGTCATCACTTTGTATAATTCCTTAGTACGCCCACACTTGGAGTATTGTGTTCAGTTTTGGTGACCGTACAGTATTAAAAAAAGGATATGGAAAAACAGGAATGAGGGCAGCGAAGGATGACAAAGCCTACTGAAAATTGAGAAATGAACCGTACGAGGAACGTTCAAAAGCCCTGAATCTATTTACCCTAACTGAACGGAGGTTGCGAGATCTAATTCAAGCATTCCAAATATTCAAAGGACATGATAACATGGTTGTTGATAAATACTTCACAGTTGATCACTCGAATTATACTAGAGGCAATGGGCATAAAATAATTGGCAAACGATTCCAGTCGCATGAAGCTAAGCATTTCTACTTCAACAGAGCTGTAAATATATGGAATATATTGCCCTCGAATGTAGTAAATTCTAATACAGTACTGACCTTTAAAGGTCGCCTGGATAAGTATTTCTCGTCTAATCCCCAGTTTAATATGTTTACTCCTGAGTAAAACACTTGTGTATGTATAATTTTTTATATTATTTTATTTTATTTTATTTTTTTAGAGCCTGGATCAATTTATTGAAGGCAAATATAATATACGGACAGACTAGGATATGCACGGATAGCATGAGTTAATGGTCACTACTCATACTTTCGACCTGTTATGGGCTGTGTATCACTGAGGGTCCCTGTTACTTAGGTGACCACCTTTGAGATTTTTTTAATGTACCATGCAAGAGTTTTAGTTGGAGGTCTGAGTCTGGTGAATGTTGATGGTGGAGAGTGGAACCTGAAGCAGCTGCTGTTTGCAGATGGTACTGCACTGGTGGCTGATTCAGAGGAGAGATTGAGACAGTTGGTAGAGGAGTTTGGAAGGGTGTGTGAAAGAGGAAATTGAAAGTAAATGAGAATAAGTGTTAAGTGATGAAGTGTACAAAGTAGGTAGATGGTAGGGGGATGAATATAGTTTTGAATGGCGAGTTGCTTGAGGAGGTAGAGTGTTTTAAATATCTAGGGTCACATGTTGCTGTGGATGGAAAAATAGATGCAGAAGTGAAGTTTAGAATAAATGAAGTAGGAAAGGTGATGGGAGGAATGAAAAAAGTGTTTAGATGTCGTTCACTTAGAATGGATGTAAAGAGAAGGCTGTATGAGAGTGTTGTGGTACCGACTGCGTTATATGGGGCTGAAATATGGAATATGGGTGTAGCAGAGAGGAAAAGTTTGAATGTAATGGAGAGGTGTCTGAGGAGTATGTGTGGAGTGACGCGTATGGATCGAGTGCGAAATGAAGTGCGAAGGAGAACTGGAGTTGTTTGGGAGATGGCTGGTAGAGTTGAGCAGAGGGTGTTGCGATGGTTTGGGCATATGGAGAGAATGGATAATGAGCGATTGGTGAAAAAGATAACTAGATCTGATGTGAGAGGTGTAAGACTGAGAGAAAGACCACGAATAGGATGGATGGACAATGTGAAGAGAGCGCTGGATGCGAGAGGGATGTCTGTTGAGCAAGGAAGAGTGGCTGTGCATGACAGAAATAAATGGAGAGAAATTGTGAATAAGTGATGACGTAGCCCTGAGGGGATATTCTCCCCCATTTGGTCTGATCAGCTAGTCAGATCAGGTGCGGGTAAGGGGATGGGTCTGTTATGATGTGGCAGGGGTAAACCAGCTCTGCTGTCGGGCCCTGCTGCGCAGTTGAACCTTGTGCGGTGTGGTGCAGTGAGAATCTGCCCGTTCTCCCCTTTGGGGCTAAGATGCGAATGAATGTGTTTGAATGGATGAGTAAATGGGGAGTGTGTCGTCCTGTCTCGACTACCTCCCTTTCCTTGGGGGAAGCAGCCTAGGTATATAGATAGATAGACCAGCGGTCACTGCTTCAGAAGGTGACTTGTGTGCTTGTCCCGCAAGGGAAAGCTCCCAGTTTCAGTAGAATGAACGGAGCTGGGGCTTGATTGACTGCTGCCTGCCTTAAGAGCGACAGGCAAGGCTGCCACAACAACCCTGAACATCCACACTGTGCACTGTGCAATTTCCATGCTGTGTCTGCAGAAGCCCCATTAATTCAACGTACGTACCTGTACATGGTGTCATGCGTTATTTATTTATTCGATTTTTCATTTTACTTTACTACTTTCTCTTTCAGGTTATTCATACTGGTAACTTATAAATAAAGTATTATAGAGTGTAACTTTTCCTATTCAGTCTTTCCTATGAAAATTCCATGTCAGTTTTTCCATGTTGCACCATAGTTTTTCTCATTTTTTCTTACCAGCTTTAATTGGAGAGTTTGGAGGTGGGGAGAGCCTTCTTGCTTTACTATCCTTATGCTTCAGCATGAAGAGTTAGGTCTCGTATTCATAGTCTACTCTGTAACAAACAGCCTCGAAAGGACCATAAGGTCTGTTGCTGTTTGCTTTCCTTTGCACTCCTTTGTAATAGGTATCCTACCATATCTTTTTCCCCTTATACTAAGGAGACAAAAGCCCCAATGCTTACCACACATTTCTTTTTCCCATTTTCCTTTGTACAAGGGAATAATTATACCTGATTTCCAATCCTCCTGGACTTTACGTTCCTCCCAGGGCAATCTGCACATCTTCCACATCAATTCTACTACTATCTGTCCCCCATGCTTCAGCGTTTCACCACACACACCATCAATTCCACAACTTCCAACCTACTGATTTCTTCCTCTCTTCTCACATCCCTCCTTCTCCCAGCCATTCCCCAGTCACTTATACTTGCATTACTTTCATTCTTTATGTTCAAAAATTCCTTAAAGTGTTCTTCCATCTGCTCACTTTTTCTCCTTTCTACACTAATAATCTACCATTTTTTCTTTCAATCCCCGGCTAACTTAATTAACACGCTGCCTAACTCTCTTTACCTCTTTCCAAAACATTTTCTTACTCCACTTTACACTGAAATTCCTTCCAAATTCTTCACCCACTCTCTTCTTACTCTCTCTTACTAATCTTTTCATCTCTCTCTTGCTCTTTACATATAACTCTTTCTTCCGTCCCTCAACTTCCTACACACCCCTGTTTCTCATCTATTCACTATATGCTTTCTTCTTTTGTGTCACAGCCTGTTTCACCTCTTCATTCCAAAATGATGTTCCTTGCACTCCGTTTCGTCTTCCCTTCACCCCACATGTACTGTCACCTCTACGATCCAGACTTTTACATGGTCAAAAGGAGCAGAAATCAAGTCACTATTGATGACCAATGTGTGCTGGAACGGTCGGGAACTCAGATTGATGGAGACTCTCTCCCATTAGCAGCCTCTTCAGTTGCGTTTATTACATTTCAAGTAGCCAAGTTAAGAATGGCAGCATGCCAAATTGACGGGGCCAGTCTCCACTAGGCCAACCCAAGCCCAACCTTTGCAGTTTCCCAGAATGCTTCTAAATTGCACATTAATAAACTACTAGGTATGCTCTATACGACCAGTTCTCAAGGGTTATACAAACAATAAAGTTCGAGTGGGAGGGAATGTGCATTAACAAGACCAAAAAGTAGAAATCTTCCCCAGCTGCTTGCTTTATAGATTAAACATGAATCAGTTGGCACATTGTTCGAAAAATATATCTCTATATGGTCCTAATATCAAATGCACAAAACTTAGCTCCTCTGTCCCAGTCCAATGTGTTTCTTCATAATCGTCCCTCTGAGCACAAATTTCACTGGTCCAGTCCTCTGCCACTCCCGACCTTAACTTCCACAACTGGGACCTTGATTCACTGGGACTTCGACCTCCACGCCTGGACTTGGATTCTCACTGGTATTTAGACCTCCACACTTGGACCTTCACTCACTGGGGTACTTCGACCTCCACACTGGGACCCTCTAGAAGTTAATATAAATAATGAATAACTATTCTCCCTTCACATGATCAGGAAGGTCTCATAATAAAGAAACATGAGTTACAACACTCGGCATCAAGTAATAACAGAATAACACATGGCACTACAGACACATAGGTCTGCTCAAAATAATACTTATTGTAGGGATAACATGGAAGAAAAAGTACTGTAACAAATACAGTAAGCATGAATAACTGTAACTCTAACCATGAAAATCATCACTGTATCAATATCATTGTGCCTCACAAAGTAACTATGTGAACATTTACTCACAACATAGCCCTAATAAATACTGAATTACCAAGTCATTTCAACACAATAATAAATAATTCACAGTCTCTGGGCACCTGATACTTGGCCTACAAAAGTCACACATTTATCTGAGGCTCAGACAGAACTAGCTAGCATTCTCTTGCTTCAGTCACACTAAATAATAATACAAAGTACAGTACACAAAAATATGGGAAATACCTCACTCTTCAGCTCAAAAATGTAAGGGAGGTGAGCGGGAACAGGACTCGCTTTTCCAAAGGCTAATGGCGTCACCGTTACACTTCCTGAGGAAGGACAACACGATTCTACCCGAGTCTGTTTCTTAATATCGTCACTATTATCACTCGTGAGATATCACTATTCTCGCTTCAACATACCAGACATATCATTAATATCAAATTACAGAATTCCTTTGAGGGGGGGGGGAGTGAGGATGACGACCGTACCGACCAACTGCCATCTATCACGGCCGGTGAGCGAGTGAGACGCCATATCCAAATCTGCGTGGGTGATGCAAAGGGGAGGGGGGGGGGTGATGACGGCGTACGTAATTTAAGATTTTAATTATTACAGACTCGAGATAGACTCAATGTGATGTCTTTCCCCTTACAAACGATTACTCAAAAAAAAAAAAAAAACATTCTCTAGTTACAATGATTACTCAACATCACCTCTCACTTTATACCCTTACATCGAAAAATAATGAAAATTATCGTGCTTTACATCACTTTGCGCACGCGTACATTATGCTGGATTATGTGAATAAAGGCACATGTTCCCATCTAACTCGAGTGTTATATTATAAAGAGAATTAATACTAGCGAATTACAGTAGGAAAAAAAAAAGTGACTTAGCAACTAGGTAATTAATCTTTGTTCTGGACACGTCCGCATGGTAACAGCCATGCCTCGGCCACTCTCTCTCACTTAACCGAACTTTTGGTCATATAAAATGAACTAGATACAACTTATTATCACCTCCGGGCACTACACACACACCACTTCACATGCTGCACAGATTTCTTCTTTGAACATCTTGCACACACCTTCCATGTACCCATCTGCTCCAAATCATATCTAACCAATTGTTCCTCCATTGCTTTCCTATATTCTGCCTTTTTCTATCCTCATGTAACTTTTCCACTCTTCTTGTATGAACTACTTCCTCCTGACCTTCCCTTCTTCCATTCCTCCACTTTATTTGATTCTTAACTCTCATCACCTCCAAGTGGTGACCAGAAGGTCCACACCGCCAGCCTCTATATGCTCTTGCATCCATTATACACCTCATTCTATTATCCACACATACATAGTCATTGCCTTCCGTTCATTCACATCACCACCCATTTTTCTCATCACTCGCCATGTATACCTGTGGACCACTTTGTGTCTGAAGAGGGTATTGGCTATCACCAACCTCCTCCCGGCACAAACGTTCACTAGAGCACTGCCATTCTCATCCACTTCTGTAGGCACACCCACTCACCAACTGTTCCATCCACCTTCACATTCCCTACTTTTCCGTTCATATCCGCAATAATAATCACTCTCATTCCATTCAAACTTTTCCATGCATGCTTCCGCATTTGTCCAGAACTCTTCTCTCACTCTGCTTGCACGATCTTGCATTGGCGCATAGACACACACAATTCCCCACATTCGTAGTCCAACTTTCAATCTTACCCACACAATCGTTGAGCCAACTGATTCATACTCTCTTATAATCTCCTTCCATCTCTTGCACACAACAATACACACTCCTTCTTTTGCCCTATCATTCTCACCCACTCCAGTGCATATACTCCATCCATACTTCCATTCTCTCACACTCTTACCACCCCATTTACTCTCATTTAATCCACACACATACATTTTTGCACCCTCAGGCACCTGGGCAATCTCTCTCACTTTCACCTCATCATTTGCACCCCTTACATTCCATGTCACAATCCGTACCATGTCCTTCGTTCGGTCCCTAGTCGTCACCTGTTGGTCAGTTCTGTTCCGAGGCTTCTTGTTCGTATTTTTACTTAGATGTTTTCCGGGGAAGGGCAGTAACCCTCCACAAACCCACTTGTTGCCACGTAGAGAACACGTGTTTGTTAGTTATTAGGTTACCACCCAACGATGTAAATGATTTCCTGGTTTAAGGGAAATTATTTGGCTTGCCACTCAATGTACAGCTACCCTAAAAACAGAATATTGCTACACTTTAGAAATACAGGATGTTAGAGTAATTAGGCGATAATTAAAGGGCTGGGAATGATTTTGAATTTGGCTCTCTATTATTATTATTTTTTTTTACTTTTTCTGGGAGGAAACAGTGTGCTGGCTTCAAGCCTTTGGTTCCCTCTTCCTTCCATTAAAAAAAAAAAAAACTTTTGGAAATGCTGAATTTGTGAAAACGTCCAGCAAGAATGAATGGTACAAGTCGACAGAGAGAGGCAAGAATGTTTACCGTGGCAGAGTGTAAGCACAGGAGTAGAGTTCTTGAAGACAACAGAGGGGGGTCCTATCAACCTCATAAATTTAGGCCTTGTTAGTACTGAGGCCAGTTAGGACAGAAAGTATATTAAGTGAAGAAACTTTAATATCAGTCATAAGCAAGTCAGCAGGAGGAAGCGATGGAGGAACAGCACCAGCATCGTCTAAGGTGGAACTGGAGGAGAAAGTGTGGGCAGAGAGTTCTGCTTTTTCAGTAGAGAAAACAGCTACAGAGCCATCTGGACAGAAAAGTGGATGGAAGGAGGATGAAGTAAAGTTGTTAGAGAAGTTTTTGGCAAAGTACGAGAAGGAATAGAAAAATTTGGTTCGGAGAGTTCAGAGCATTTAGTATGAATAATTTTATTCTTTGCTGAGAAGAGAACAGACTTAGCAGGGTTCCAGGCAGTCATAATAGAGATGAGAGTCAGAGGGGGACTGGTTCCGGTACCTCTTGTAGGCCTTCTTGTGGTAGACAGCATTAGAACAAGCATGATTTCACCAAGTTTCTTTGTCTTTCTGCATTAACCACATGATAAAAGAAAGAAATGTATGGTTCCATGCCTAAGGGAATAACCTCTATAATACACGAGGCACACTCAGTTGGCTCTCAGTAATGGAAACAATAATTATTCCAGGAAGAATCAAAGAAATACTGCCTGAGGGCCTCGCAATCAGCAGTTCCAAAGTGTCATAGTCACCACTTATTGGGAGAGTCCACAGTCCTTATTGAAGCAATCGGACAGGTTAAGGAAATAAGATTGTGACCAGAGGAGCCAAGCAGAGACAAAGATTAACAGAGTAAGCAGAAGGAATAGTTGTCAAAAAAAATGGCTTAGTATATTGGAATTCTCTCCATGATGGTCAGGGATAAGGGTAGGGTGTAGTACCAGCAACTCTAGGTAATTGGATAGAAAATATGTAGACCTGTTGACCACGTGGATCAGTGATTAGAGAGCAGGGCCAAAGGCGGTGGCGAACATTGAAATCGCCTAGAATGGAGATGATAGAGAAGGAAGAAACTGACAGGATGTGTTCCATGTCAGACTGAAGAGAGTCAGAGAATTTTTCATAGTCAGTAGAGAATTTTTCATAGTCAGTATTAGAGGATAAGAACACTTCACAAATATATCTAGATTGGATAGCCGAAACCAGAAAGTAAAAGAATTCAGAAGATTCAAGTTCAGGAACGCAAGAACAAGATATATTGTTGCATACATACACTTGTAAGTGGGTATAGAGAGTGTGGGAGGATACAAATAAGTGTTCACTTCAGAGAGCTGAGTCTCAGGGAAGGAGAAAAGGTTAGGTCTAGAGGACGGGAGGTGGTGTTCAACAGAGAGAAACTTAGAGGAAAGGCCACGAATGTTGCAGTGTTGTATTCAAGACCAGGCACCTCGAGACCAAGACCAAGACCAAGACCAGACCCTCCGAGACAAAAACCAAGACCAAGACCAGACCCTCCGAGACAAAAACCAAGACCAAGACCAGATCCCCCGACACCAAGACCAAGACCAAGACCACTATTTGTTTAACCCCTTAACCGCGGGGCATCACTTTCGTGATGCTTGGAAGCAAGGGATCATACCGCGGGGCATCGCTTTTGTGATTCTGTGTTATTTTGAATTCACCCGGGCTTCCAAGTGGGGGCTTGTATCATCTATCAGTACTGCCAATGTCCAACACTAGTCAGCACTCCTAATCTCATCTGTACTCCCATCCATTGTTGACAATTTAGCCATTTCTCCCCGTTCTTGACTCCCCTCCCTACCCCCACTTCATTACCCTATCCTCTCGCCTGCCCGGCGGTGCTACGCTAAGTAAATCTTCCCTGGAATTTTTCACTGATTTCATCCATTGAAATAAGCCCTATGCCCTATTCTTATACCAAATAATATATACAAGAAAGAAATAAGGTGAGTGAGAGTGCCATACACCTGGAATTGGCTAATTATCACCTGACAACAACTCACGTGCACTCGGTCGCTAATTTTCGCTGTTTATTTCCCCTTGAAATATGCCGTATAATCTATTTTCGTAATAAATATACATATAAGGAGGGAAGGGAGAAGCCTAAGTGATATTTACATTCACCTGGAACTACCTAATTTATAATGTATTGTCTAGAGTTCCTGCCAATCATTTCACTGCTAGAAAATAGCTGTGTCAAGAGGCTAACGTTGGTAGTCATGAATTTCCCTAGGTAGGCCACCATCCCGGCCCACCCTTATCGTTCACTCTCATCTTCCGAAGTGGAGGCACGTCTGTTCGCTCTTGCTGACTTCAGGGACTTTTCACCCCCATGCAAAGGGCCCTGTGACCTTTACCCCCTACTAAACCACGTGTGGAAAGAGGTAAAGGGCTGACAATTGATAAAAGAGTGACTACGATCTTTCTATTGAGTAAAACAGTGCAAGTGGAATTGTAAATAATGTGTAAATAATGTGTAAACAGCAAGTGAAAGTAATGAATGTAAATATACGTGAACAGTGGAAAATAGTTTTATAAGTTACTTCAAGTGACAGTGCATAACACAGTGTAAATAAAATAGAAATGTAGATAACGTAAATAAAATAGAGAACGTAAATAGAAATGTAAATGAGTAGTATTATAAGAATACGAGTATATACCCTAGGAGTAATGAAAGTGAAAGTTTCACTCTAGCATGTCTGAATACTATGAGTTATGAGGGTGAAGATGAAAGTGACATTCACTCTCAATGCTAGTATACAGGACGAGAAAGTGAATGCTACGTATTTTACTGAAAGAAATTGAATCCCTACAGTGACAATAAACTAATACTACTGAAGGAAACTTATGGATAAAGACTGTAGATATATATAAGTGTTATATAGTAATAGAAATATAAAGTGTGAGGGGTTTTATGAATAATAAATGAAAGAGTACCAAGAGCGAACTAGCGCAATTGTGACGGTCAGACGCGCTCGTAATTTTCATTGCTTTCACAGTGGGTTTTTTTTTTGGAGTATGGATCCCAAACTACTTGAAAATCATAGAGTAGTGTTTATAGTGTTAATATCTGGCTGTGGTAATCATATTACGGGTTGTCGGGGAGTGTAAAGTGGAGACTTCATTACCCAACTTCAGAGGTCTCCACAAGTCCTACGGTAACGGACGAAGGCTCAACAAACATTCCAGGAGAAAGCTGAAGGTATGTGCCATAAGCATATATAATTTTAATATTCTAGGACTAATAACTGATTTTTGGCAAATATTTTTTGAGAGTCTGTCGGAGCCCGAATAACCCCGCGGCAAACGCGAAACATTGGTAAACATGCCCGTGGTGTAGGGGTTAAGAGAACAGTTTTCACTAACTTTCCCTCTTGAAAGGGGCCCTCATTCCAGTCTGCTCACTGCCCTTCTTGCTACTACAGATGATTAATCGGCCCCCAAGTGGCCCCCCCCACAGCTTTAGTGGGGCTAGAAACGCCACTGGGCCACATGGCCATGGCCCCCCGCTCATAGGCGAATAAGTTGTATGAAATACGATGGTGTCTGTGAAACACTAGAAAATATTCTGATTTCTTCTCAAAAGGTCACAGAAGTCACTGCAGGCCTCCGTGATAGCCATTTGGAAGCTCTGAAGGGTCATAACTCAAAAGGTGGAAGCCACTGATGTCTGACTTGGCTCCCATCATCCAAAATCCTAGCTACGCCCCAGTAAGGGAGGAAATATATATACAAAACTTATTATATTTAAACAAAAAAATATTTCTGCTTTCATTGCTTCGTTGTCATGAAGAAAAAAACATACGAAAATAGACATTTTTGTGGCTACGTTTACCGAGTGAACTAGCTAAACCTGTGGTGTACGTGTATGAAGGTTGCGGGGATTGCATACTCCATACACGTATGTGATGTACACGGAGATGAACAGAGCTGCAAACATGTGTGCGTGCAAAATGGAGATTATCACTGCAAGAATGGCCACGTCATGCATGCTCTCTCGACTTGCAAGCACTCTATTGGCGCTCGCAGGGCTCAGCTCATGAATCATCACCGTAGTGCTAGCCAGGCAGTACCTATAGACAGTACAATTCTGTATGGCGTGCCGTGAATCGAATCAGCCATGATTTTTCTCCGTGTACGATCAAAAATTCCGACCTTCCCCACGCTGCGATGCACTTTGTAATGCTGGTCTCAACCTGGTTTCGAGCCAAAACTCACGAGACCAGAAGTTTCGAGACTAATATCAAGACCAAGACCACATCAAGCGAGACCAAGATCAAGACCAAGACCACACAAACTCAAGACAGGTCTCGAGACCTACAACACTGGTTGCAGATATAAATGGGAAGGATGAGACTGGAATGTATTGGTGTTGCGGTGAAGATTGGCAGATTGAGATTGGGCATGTTGAGAGGATGGAGAATGACAATAGGGTGCAGGTGAGAAGTATGAACGTCAGAGGTAGGGTTGCGAGAGACAGATAGAAAAAGACCTGGAACGAGGTCATAGACTGTGACCTCAGGGTTAAAGAACTGAACAGAGAGACTGCCACAGATCAAGCAGCATGGAGAACCTCCATTAGGTGACCAAGCCGACAGATGCAAATATGATTGAGTCTTTATAAATGATACGACGCACACTGGTTTCTTGGCAACAGGTAGGACGGTCTTGTCTAACTTTTGTATATGACACTTCTGTCGCAGATTATTAACTCCTTGCCCACCTTGAGGTCTCTAACACCCCTTTGGGGTCATTTGTGACGGAAATGTCCTAGAAGAAAAGTGTTAGCAAACGATGATGTAGCAATAGAAAACACTTAAAAATACTTGATTTCCAACTGTGGCTTCTGCCAAATATTATCCAAATTTCAACTTTAAAATCACCCACATGTGAGAAGTCATTGCCCTTCTCGACATTCCCATTCCAGTAAGACCCAAACCTGATCATGGACGAATGGATGTAAAAATATCACATGAAAAATAAAAATGAATTGCTCATGAAATGTGTATATATTTTTGGTACGAAACACCAAACTTCCAGACCAAATTGAAAAACAGTGACCCTAGAAGAGGGATCAGTCCAGCACAAAGATCTTTGCAGAATGCCTCGAAGACTGAAAAATGAACACACAACACCCAATCTCCCAGTTTCAACCGGAGCTTAATATCTGTTATTTTATTTTTTTAAAATGTGACATCTTACATTTCATCACGCCACCATAAAGGATCACAGTAGAATAACACATGCATCTCTTTACCAAGAAAACTTTACGGCACGGAGCCCAGGCAGTCCCACGCATCCCTGAGCATATGAAGCGGCACATCAGATATTATAATTCTTCATTCTACCGAAAAATACCACCCGAAGGCCTTCCTAAAGTCAGACCTTATACTAAAAAAATTATATATATATATATATATATATATATATATATATATATTGTTAGGTGTCTAAGAACGTATATGCATTTTTCTGTATATTGTGGACGTATGTATAGTGCGTGCTTGTCGCTGGGCGTGTGTGTAATTCACCGGGTCGGTCAGGATCACTTGATGGCCGTGATCGTCAGCTTTTACCCTCCCTGAAGGGAGCTGAGAGCTCATATAGTCCGATCAAAGGGCAAGGCTGTGACCTTCACACACGCACACACTCGTCCCCTTGCTCAAGGGGGACAGTAACCACCCACTTCGTCAGTGAAACTTTCGCAACCTGAGCGAGGCGCGAACTCCCGTCCACCAGATGGCAAGCAAGAACGTTACCACTGAGCCAGCGAGCGGTGTGTGTATGTGTGTGTGTGTGTGTGTGTGTGTGTGTGTGTGTGTGTGTGTGTGTGTGTGTGTGTGTGCCAGCATCTACGTACATCCACTCGCTATCATGTTGTTGCTTGTTCGATTCAAACACATTTATAAAGTTTTAGTTAATTCTGTTCACTCTCTCGATGCGGGTGTGACTAAAATTGTTTTTAATATCAGTGACTTACGGTGGAGCTTAAAATGGCGACATAAAGATTTGTATTCACCAGCGATATTTATAACGTTTGGATTATTAGGGAGAGATGAAATTGCTTAACTCTTTTTTTGCATATTTCTCGTCTGGCCCCCAGCTGCATATTGATGCGTGCACAGCCGGAGAGTATATAAGTGGGGAGAGTTTTGAATGGAGACAGAGTTTTTGTGGGATTAGTGCTGGGAGAGGGAATGCTTGGACTGGAGATCAAAGAGGGAGGAGAAGCAGTATTTTGTGTGCTGTATATATTTCTGAACATCTTTCACTTCGTATCAGCATCCAATCAGAAGTATTATTGTTACTGTATTATTATTTTTATTTGAGGCAATTATAGAACACAGTTTAGTTATCTCTTTTTGTATGATTTTGTTTCTTTTGTCTGGCAAATTTGTTCCCAGACTTTAGTGAATTATTCAGGGTATTATCAGGTTGCTTGTTTTTGTCATTCTTTTGTGTTTCATTCTCTCATTGTAAGTATTGTAAATATCATTAACTTGTATTATATTACTTATTTTTCACTGTATTTATTTTGCCCTTGCTTACGTCAGCTAATCCTATTTACTTTCGGACCTGTGTTGCGAGATTAGAGTTCGTGTTTTTTTTTTTTTTTTTTTTTTATGTGTCCGACTCTGGGTATAGGCTTCACAGCCTGCTCTCAAGGTGTTTTTCATCGCTTAAGTACTGTATTTGTTCTGTTCCCTTTTCACTTTGTTTTTCTTAGCTTTTACGCAGTAAGATTTAGTCATCTTGTGTTTCCTATTCCCATTTCGTAACAATATATATATATATATATATATATATATATATATATATATATATATATATATATATATATATATATAGAATATGGAGCCTCTGTGGTACAGAGGTAAATTGTGCGTTTTCGTACACTGAAGCATAAGGGTTCGCGCCCAGCCAGGGTAATAAACTTTGGGAGCGTCCAAATACTGCTTGGAGGACATAAGGGGTGCTGTGGTTGAACCAGTGTCGCATACTATAAAGTATGTTTGCGTCCAGTCGGCTTGCTCAGGACGATTACAGTTGGTTCACAGACTACACACACATCGAAAGCCACTCGAACACTACAAATACACTTACAAACACTTCTTACCCTACATACAATCTCTACCAGACAGCCTAAGCCACTTGGTAGAGATACATTGGCTGTATCGTCCCGACTTCGGTTGGGATAGGCCGGTCCTGCAGTGAACATTCAAACGGCTGATGAGATGAGATATATACTTACCGTACATCTCTCTCTCTCTCTATACATCAGTTTAGCACAAAGATCTTCACAGAACGCCCCAAAGACTGAAAAAAGAACACACAACACCCAGTCTCCCATAGCCTATATATATATATATATATATATATATATATATATATATATATATATATATATATATATATAATATATATATATATATATATATATATATATATATATATATATATATATATATATATATATATATATATATATATATATATATATATATATATATATATATATATATATATATATATTGTGTGTGTGTGTGTGTGTTTGTGTGTGTGTGTGTTTGTGTGTGTGTGTGTGTGTGTGTGTGTGTGTGTGTGTGTCGTTTGGGTGGGGGGTCTGGAAAGTTTTTTAATGCCTTAGCCATGAATCGAATCAGGGACTCCCAGATAGGATCCAGGCAATTGTCGCTATGTCTTGGTGTGATACAGGCTAAGCCTCCTGATTTCTGTGAAGAACCAGCTAAGTCCATTATGAGAAAATATTTTTGAACCCGAACCCGAATGGTGACATATATTTTAGAGTCATCTGGACTTTTGCTTATCCCCGAGGAACTCGGCAGGTGACAACAGATTTAGTCTTTCACAGGCAGTACAAGCGCCTCCTATATTCGTATATTGGAGAAACACTCATTGCACGTGCGTACATATGTGGAAAATTTTTAACGGTCTAGCAGGAAATCGAGTCCGGCATTTGTAGATGGCAACCAAGCATTATGTCGTTATTCCATACCGTGATGAAAGCTAAACCTCTTGAATTCTATAAAGATCCAGATACTTTAATCATGGGAGGTTATTTTGCAACCTATACCCAGATAACTGAAGTATGTGCCATCATCTTGGTTGGAGTTGAACCATATCATAATGGATTTACCTGGTTCTTTATAGAATTCTGGCTGCTTAGCTTTTATCACGCCATAGTAGAGCTACTAACTATCTGGGTCCTGTCTAGTAGTCCCGGGTTTGATGCCCGGCTGGAACGAAAAAAGTCTTTCCGCACATGTACGTTGATGTTTTGCGCGAGTGTGTGTGTGTGTGTGTGTGTGTGTGTGTGTGTGTGTGAGAGAGAGAGAGAGAGAGAGAGAGAGAGAGAGAGAGAGAGAGAGAGAGAGCGAGAGAGGGGGAGAGAGAGAGAGAGAGAGAGAGAGATTAAACAACACAATAAGAGACGATAATAAACGTCTACAACTCTTTAGCACATATGCACAAACGTTGTCAAGTAATGAGGGAATATTTTGAAAAGTTTGTTGAAGTTCTAGAAAAAAAAAATACTTTTCAACAGATATTTCCAAGAATAAGAACTAAAGTAAAACGCATGCATAATAATATTGTGCAGCAGTGTCTGTGTAAAAATGTAGATTAGCTAAATTAACGATATGCATCATCTAACACTTCTCACACTATTCCTAAAGGAAATAGTTCAACTAAAACCAGCTCATCCAAAATAATGAACTATAGCTAGTCCAAAAATATGTTTCAATTATGTTAGCGGGTATCCTAAACCGGTTTTGAGCCTCATTTTCGGTGCATCGTCCACCTTGATAACTTTTTCTGGCATCGTACAACCGCCACAAATCTATTCTTTTTCGTTATTATCTCCTTCAGCATAATCACGTGTTTGTCAGACAGGTTAAGCTAATATCAGATTATTATCTGCCATTTAACTGAAACGCCTTGCACTGAGGGTGTTTTTGAAGGTTATTTCTATGTCATCTGGTTCAAAAGGCCTCCCCTCTAAATATATTCATTTGTCTGTGGATAACCACGCCATTAGCACGATGTACTAATGCCTCCAAGTTTTTTTCTTTCTTTTTTATGCCAGGAGGAAAGAACCAATGACTAGAGGCTAGCAATATTTTTCCCTCCAAGGAAAAAAAAAAAAAACTACCAGAGCTAAACTCAAGCTCCGTTCTTTTTCGAGAAACCTGGTGGCACTGCGATTAAAAAAGTTCATTGGCAGTACGAAATACAGGCAGAGAAGAAAGTTCTAGAGATGATTTGCTGCATACATAGGCTAGAAGTAACGGCTAACTTTTGCCTTGGGGAGCTGCACATGCACACATAAAACAAAAACAAAGATGGGATTTTGCTGTTAGATGCATGCTACATGTACGTCGGAGTGGTGAAGAAGACAGTTCAGACAGGCAGTGTCCATTGTACTAGTGACAGAAGAGATGCAACAGTACGGCGAAGAGAGAGAGAGAGGGTGAAGAATGCCAGTAAGAGTAGGAGAGCTAATGAGATAAAAAGGCTATGATTTCACCTTCTTGGTTGAGAAGAGCTGTACGTGGGGAGCCTCCCCACAAATGAAAGTTGTACTCGACACAGGGCAGAATAAAACCCCTGTATGGTCAACAACTACGCCGGAGTAAAGTAGGTACAGAATCTGATTAGCACACCTAATCGTTTGGAAGCAAATTTTACAAGAGAGGTACTATGATCCTTCCTAGATAAATCCCACGAGAATGAAAACCCAACCATGCTCAGTGATGATTCATGGTTAACTTGGATAACGTTGACAATTAAAGGATACTCCTGGGGAAGATTCTCACGGGTCACAAGATGGAAGAAATGAGTTTTTGACTCATTAAAAACAACATGATTACTCTTACCCCAGTCAGAGGTAGGCACTATGTCAGGCATTAGATATGCCATATCATTTTCCCATGTTTGATGAAGTAACTGCTGAGATGGACTCTGCGAGAGGTGAATGGAAAAGTGAAGGGTGGAGTCATCGGCATATGAATAGATACTGTTAGATGTACAGCTTAGAATGTCAATGATGAAGGGAAGGAAGAGAGATGGTAATAGGACAAAACCCTGAGGAACATCATTATTTTTAGGTAGAGAAGAACGGTAGCCGTCTACAACAGCAGCTACAGAACGGCCAAAAGGGAAGCTATAGATGAAGGCACAGATAGAAACCACAAAAAAGGCAGCTTGGAAATTAAAACCTTATGTTAGACTCGACTGAGAGCCTTTGAGATGTCAAGTGCAATGCCAAAGCTTTCGCCAAAGTTCCGAGAGGAGGATGACTAGGAGTCTCAAAGGAAGGTGAGGAGATCGCCAGGTGAATTTTTGACGGAACCCATAATGGCTATTGAAAAGAATGTTCTGATAGGGAAGGGGATTTATTATATTTTTAAAAAGAGTAGATTCTGAAAACTTTAGAAGTACAAGACGTTTAGGCAATTAGGCGATAGTTAAATAGCTGGGGATGATTTCCCGTCTTAGTTTTATACTGAATGACGGCAAACGTCTAGCAAGAAGGAATGATACAAGCCGACAGGCGAATGCGAAAGAGTTTACCTTTACAGGGTGTAAGCACAGCGAAATAATTCTCTGGGACAACAGGCGGGCTCCCATTAATCTTGTACGCCTTGTTGGTACTGAGGCCAGTGATGGCCGAAAGTACATCATCTGAATATTATTCAAAGTCAGTCACGAAGAAGTCAGAGGGGTAAGAGCTGGAGGAATAGCACCAGCATCCTCTGAGGCGGAAGTGGAGGTGAAAGAGTGAGCACTGAGTTGCTTTTTTTCAGTATAAGAAACAACTACAGAACCATCAAAATAGAAAAGAGGCGGAAAGAAGGATGAAGTATAATCAGAAAGGTGTCCAGCAAGGTGCCAGAAGAAGGGAGAGTCTCAGTTAGAGGGTTCAGAGCATTTAGTATGAATAAAATTATTCTTACCAGAACAAAGAACAGACTTAGCTTGATTCCAGTACATTTTATAGATATTTCCCTTGTTGTGGATAGCATTAGAACAAGTGTAATTGAACCAAGGATATTGTAAATTAATCACAAAATAAGTGAAAGAAATTTATGCTTCCATGCCCAATAGCATAACCCACGTTAGGTTCGTTGCACACTCAGATGGCTCTTGGTCTTGGAAGCAATAGTCATTCCAGGCAAAAGTGAAGCTATACTGCCTGAGCGCCTCACAATCAGCAATGCCAAAGTGCCACAGATTCCACTCTTTGGGAGGCACACTGGAGCGATAGGATAGGTTAAGGTGATATGGTTGTGATCAGAGGAGGTCACTAAAGAGAAAATATTAGCAGTGTATGCAGAAGGATTAGTTGTAAGAAAGAGGTCAAGTATTTTCTGTCTCTCTGCAAGGTGGTCAAGGATTTGGGTAAGGTGTTGTATAAACTGCTATGGGTCACTAAGGACAGAAAGATGTAAGCTTGTTCACCTTGCAGATCAGTGAATGGAGAGAAGAGCCAAAGGTGGTTCGTTCGTTCGTTCAAAGATTTCCTGCACATATAGTGCAGCCCGGGCCATACATTAGCCCGGTCAGTGGGGTACGGGCTGGTTAAAATATAGTAAGTGAGAAGGACAGGACCTGGGGATTGCCCAGCACACACGTCCTGTCTCCTGGCTGGCTTTGTGGTGTGGCAAACATTGACGTCACGTACAATGGAGATCAAAGAGAAAGCAGAAACTGATAGGATGTTTTTCATCTTAGAATTGGACTAGTTGACGGTCGTGTACAAAATACATAAAGTAATCAAATGGTCACTCATAATCATCGGAATATCATTTTTTTCTCTCTCCAAATTAATAAAAATGAAAAAAAAAATAATCAAAGTTAGAGATTACTGTAACTCACGTGAAACATGCAATCTCGCTGTGACGTCAGAAACCATATTAGGGCCACAGCTGACTGCCACTCACAACAATGTCTGGGAATCATACTTCAGTACAAGTAAGATTTCTGTGACATTCAGCTGTTATGATCATGCTAAGTATATAAGACAGTGTGTCAGCCTCTTAGAGATGAAATATGCTATGTTTGTGCTTTAATGAAGAGTTTTGTTGGTTTTAAAGAGACTAGTAGTGACAGCGAACCTTGTAACTACAAGGTAGCTGTAGGACAAATCTGTAGCACAAAGATTAGATTTGATAAAGTCGTAATGATGTGATTTATTAACTGAATCCGACTGGCAGTCATGGACAACGCATCTCCTGCTACTGCCTGTAACCTGTTGAGGGGGGCAAATACCAAACCTCAGTCTTCGGCGACCCAGAAGATCAGGGGAACCATGGTTTAGCTCAACGTCAGGGCGGGGTATGGTTTTACCAAGCGTCAGGATACTAGCACTGATGTTTTCGTTCACCACCAGGCTGTCATTGTACCAAACCCTCAGCATCTCCAGCGCTCCTTCGGGAAGGGTCAGTGGAATTTTGTGTTTTGGGGACTCCCAAGGGTCCTGAGGATCGGGATGTTACTTGACCGGGAGGCATGGCAGTGCAGGGTTCTACCTAAACACAGCAGCATCGTTCAGCCAGGGGATGCCAGGCCAGGGATCATGGAGGTCCTGGGGAGATAAGCACTGTCATGGAGATGTGCATTGCAACAATGAAGGCTTTTTACAGGGGCAACAGGAGGCTTTGCACATTCTTCTACCCCAGATCTTTGAGGATAATGGGTTGCCTCACCTTGTCATCCCCAAGTACTTTGCCTGAGATGTACACTCTGTTCCTCGTTGACGGGAGCGCCGGGTCCAGCAGCCGTGACCTGTTGCCCTCTGCACGACACCGTGAAAGAGGCTGAGGCTGGATGCCCCGCCCAATCCAAGGACTGCAAACCAGATCACCGACCTGACACCGGAATTGGACATAGCAAAGACTATGGCTGAAGTTCACCATCCACAGTCAGTGATCGAGGAGGGACAGGACTCTTCTGACTCAGTCTCCAGGGCTGAGGATGCGTCGACTGGCTTCTCGGCTGAGAAGGAGGTCACTGAGTCCTCCCCTCCTCCAGCAGTGGAGTGCAACCCATCACACTCTCCTATCATGGACCACAAGGCTCTGCTAGCTGTATCCTCCTACTGACACTTCCTGACTCTCATCGCCCACACTCGGTCATATCAGCTCGGAGCCATGATCTACTCCAACCTCTACGATCTGCTCCAGGCTGCTAACCTGGGCGAGGGAATTCCATTCGTTTTGATTGTCAGGGGGGAGGAGGTGCGTCTAGCCAATCTCCGAGCATTCTATCATATGTTCCCTCCATCCTTGGCCCCCTAGACTGGCTATTTCATGTGGTGCATGAGTTTTCTTCTTTGTCCATTGTGTTGTTTATTATTATTTGGCCTAATACCCCTAACTGTGGGTGATGGTAATAAAGCAAAAAAAAATAAATAAAAATAAGAATCAGAAGTACTGGTAGGTCCTGACTCTACGGGTATATACTCCGAAATTGGGCAGTAGTACATAGGGATGCCACAAACACCGACATATTTTCCTCCTAGATAGGCCTGGCTGGGGACAGCTAGACCTCTGTGAAGTACTTGGTTATCTGATTTCTTGATCTTATGTACTGGTGATGTTTGAACATCTTTTTAGTAACAACCAGTCTGATCTGGAGAATAAGATTTTCACATCGTTACCAATGGCTTAAGCCAAAGTTAGAGTTGGTTTTGCTTGACAGATGACTGTTAGGTTAAGGTGTATATGTTAGGCTATTATAGTCTTTATCACCGTATTGGTTCATACAGAGCTAATTATCTAAAATCCGGTAAAAAAATTTGTTTAATCTGACTATTAGTAAAAATTCAGGAGTCAGAGCAAAAATTTGCTAAAGTTAGCAGTAGTGTTTCACCTCTAGCTTGACAGCTCACCTTGACAGACTTCTGTTTTGTGTAAATATTGATTTACAATGCAGATACATTTATTTGTGCTTTAAATCAATATTTATGCAAAATGGAAGTCTGTAATTGCGTGTTGACAGTCCGTTAAATGTCTGCTAACTCTAGTATGTTTTAGCTCTGAAACTTAATTTTTTTTTGTTCATAATCATATTAAGCAAATATTTTTGACCGGATTTTAGGTAATTAGGTGTGCATGAACCATTATCGTGATAAGAATTGTATTTTCAATTTAAAAATGACGATTTGGTATTCCCATGCACCGCATCCCAACAGTAGGTGTTGCCCATTGTGATGGAAGACTCGTGATGTGCTGCTCGCCACCAAAGCTTCCTGGTTTTCATTTCTTTGGAACAGTGATGAATCTTTTTTCAGGTCTGATTCTACTTGTGTTCTTGCACAGCAGAACAAAGCATCAATGGTGGTTTTTTGATGACTTGGCCATGATGAAGCAAAGATTGGCTAATCAGCAGAACCACAATCACACAACTTAGCTGGGATTCTGGGAAGCACAGTCTTTTTTCTTCGGGTTTGGCGGTTTATGACATCACGGCCACTCGAGGCTTGCACTATCACCAACCTCATTTTGTGCACCTTTGAAGGCAGTATTTCCAATTTTTTTTACTTTGGTTTGTCAATTTAACTATATCATAAGATAATGCAGCACATTTAACCCTTGGCCGCCAGGGGTTCTCGGCCGCCGCCCACTCCTCCCTACGGGGGATTTCCGAGATTTTGGAAAAAATACCCTTACTTTAAACCCTAATATCTACCAAACTATAATAACTAGAGAATCAAATAAAAGATAAGACTCACCAACTCATCCTCTTTCCAATGAAGGTAACCTGAAGTCTCTAGATGGTCCTGTCGATGAGTAAGGATGAGTTGAAGACGAGTGGTTTTTCACGTTTTAGTGGGTGGCTCTGACTGTGTGCCACTGGCCTTGGCCTCGGTGACAAGCATTGGCAGCACTGACTGGAGTGGTGCTTGTAACCATGCTCGTGCATTCTTGGATGGAATGCGGAATATTCCACTCGTTTTTCTACATCTCTTTACTCACCGTCGTAAGGATGAGTCATCACCCTGTTCATGTGGCTCCCCCAAAGGTTTACCGCCCATTCCATTGTGCCACTGTGCCCCGTAGCTGTGTGGGAAAGGAAATATCTCTTCGTTTTTCTGTACTCACTTCTTCCGTAAAAAATATTTTCCCTTTACTAAGACACTTAGAATTGTACTTTACATCATGGTTACGGTAATTGCACTTTGACAAGTAAATGCTGTCGCTCTTTCACACATTATTGTAGAGTATTAGGTAATTATTTATACTATGATTCAGACTGCTTTGTACTAATCAAGGTTATAGTGAAAATCATATAAATGTTTTACACAACTTACATTATTTGTACTTCACATCACAAATGCACTGATGCTCATATTTGGGACAATTCCCCTGAGTACTGAGTGAAATCATTTTATTATAGTCAAGCAGGTAATTTTCTTTCTGGCCTGCTCACAAGTGGTTTTCTTTCAGGTAACAGGGAGGATAACTCAAGGTATTTCCCATAATTTTCTTACCAATATCCAATAAACAGTATCAATTTCTGTATTGCATTTGTAGAAATATTTATAAAACACATATCATATCACTTACTATAAATCACTTATATGCAATTGTAGAACTTATTATAAAAGACTTATATCATAGCACTTACTATAAATCACTAATCACACATTTCACTTATTTATGAAAATACACAAATTTGTGCATTGCTGTACACTATTTACACTTTCCCACACACATCCTCAATATTCACGCTCGGAGTCATACTCCGAGAAACATTTTGGGCATAGGGGGACCTTGCACTCTGCACAGTGGTATGAGGTCTCTTTCCATGATGGGGGACGGTGTTTGGTTGTGCAACAGTCGTGGAACCGCCTGTATGCCAGACGACCTGCTGTGGTTCTGCCAATCTCCACCAGCTTGTGTCGTTGGAAATAGCACAGCTGAGCAAGTCCGCTGTAGCCACTGTCCCCTGTCTAGCTCCTGTTACCTGAGCAGTTGAATATTCCTCAAGGCATGACAACTCTCTCTCAAACTCTCGTAGAGAGAGAGGTTTCCTGATGTGTTCCTTGAACAATGTGAAACTGTTCAGGACGGCGATACAAAGAAGGTGTAAGAATGCCGTCTTGTACCACCTGCAGGACTTACATAGGTAATCAACCTCACCAATTTGCATGTCCGATTTATCAGTCAGCTGCATGTTGATACTGTAATTGTCTGCATCTGACTTTATCATGGGTTCCCTGGTCCTATAGTCTGTTTTCCCAGTTTCCTCCAACACACCCTTATAAGCTGTAGACAACATTAAAATGCTGAATAGTCTTATGGAGGACAGCCTAACACCCCCAGAAGGAGCCTACAGAGGGGTGAATAGAGCGCGACTTGACTCTGGGCGACAGGGACATAAGTCCGCCTGGGCCGCACACCCCTATGACCCGGAACTCGCCCGCCGCCACCATAGCAGGAAAAAGAGACTACCTTCCGGGCGAGCCACCACCGACAAGATCGAGGTGGAGCTATTAATCTAGCTCCAGTCAGCACCCCCTGAGACAGCCGGTAGCCGCTCAACCCTCCTACAGGATACGGCCTATAGCCCCTCTGGTGGTAATAAGGAGATGACCTGTAGCCTCTCCCACTTTCATCCGGAGACAGCCAGAAGCCGCTCTGAAGGTGCCCTTAACCCGCCCCATCCCGACGTTTTCTGGGCAGTGGTACGCCCCAGTCCCGACTTTTTTGGACCTTTTTTGGGGGGGGCTCAAACATCCGCTTTTGGTGAGAAACATCGAAAATTCATAGAGAAATCGCTCACCTGAGGTTTAAAGTACTTGATCCGGGTAGGAGTATGTCCTTACTTTACAGGGTTTTCTATCAGGCTGGCTGCAAAGAAAACGAGTTCAATGGGAGGATAACTATTCTACACCACTCATAAACGGTATTTATTTATTTATTTGGTACGAATTTATATGTAGTACAAGAGTATATTGGTTTTCAAACGGTAATATAGGCATTATAAGCATTGTTTCACTCACTAAATCATCACCATTCCTGACGTTTTTTTGCCACATTACCTGATCATCATTTCTGACTGTAATGTTTGTCCTCCACATTGTCATCGATTGGGGAATCACTCTGGCCCTGAATTTCGTACTGTGGCATGACATGGCTTTACTGGCCAGGTCACCGATAACAGGTGAATTGCTGAGAAAAGGTCATGCAGGGGGGGGGAGGAGGTCATGCTGGGAAAGGCATTGTCCCTGCCTGGCATCTTGTAGAGGAAGGTGTCCCGTGTATACGTGCCAAAAATCACTTGTGAAAATTAAAAATTGTGCAAATTAGGGACCTTACAATGTCCTTGCAATGTTGCCGCATTAATTTACATCTCTGGGATATGAGTGCACATCATGTGAGGACGTGAATTCACGTCTCTGGAACTCGGCGGGTTAAAGAGACAGCCTGTAGCCGCTCGACCCTCCTACAGGAGACAGTTGTTAGCCGCTCTGGAGGTAATAAGGAGACAGCCGGTAGCCCCTCCAAAGGTGCCCTAACAGAGACGGTCTGTAGCTGCTCGACCCTCTGGCAGGAGACGGTCAGTAGCCGCTCCGGATGTAATCAGGAGACAGCCGGTAGCTGCTCCGAAGGTGCCATTGAGTCGACCTGTGGCTGCTTCCTTCCCCAGGCCACAACCAGTAGCTGGGCCTTTGCGACAGCCGGTAGCCACTCCTCCGTCAGGTGCTGACTCCCCTACATGACACTATAACCCAGAGGGAGGCCCCAGCCTGGAGGACTACTGGAGAGGCCCCGTGACCACCACCGGGCTCTACTCACTACAGCTGGTCCCTGAGAGGCCTCACCTGACCCTGACAGAGGCTGACGCCGCAGCTCACTCCTGACAGCGTCCCCGACCACTGGAGACCGCAGCCCACAGAACCTCCAGACTGCCCCCAGGACCCCCGGGCGGGACATCCCTACACCCCGACGCCAGAGACCCTCATCCTCCGTCAGGCGCCTGAGTGAAAGATTCAGGCAGCTGTTCGGCCCCAGCCCAGAGAGCCAGACTCCGAGAGTGCGGGACCCTTCGCCACCAGCAGCCCCGGACGAGAGAGGACGCCCCTACACGTGATCCTGTGGTCCCTGAATATGGAGGCCCCCAGCGGAACTCAGCCCCGTCAGTGGTTAGGCTGAGTCATTTCCACCGCCCTTGTACCTGACCGCCACCACACCCAGTCCCAACAGTGAGTGACAGTGAAAGTGATACAGTGAAGCAAGGGCAGAACAGTGAATTATTAGAATACGGGAAGTCCAAATTAAAAGTGTCTGTGTTAGTGTAAAAAAAAAGGTGGAATAAATAAAGTAACTGCGAGACAGTGAATATGGCCGGACAGTGAAATTAGTGTTTGCCTGAGTGGACGTGCTACCATCTTAATGACATAGTGTCATGCTAAGATCATAGAGGCTCCAGTGCAATATAACGATAATTAATAACACAACGGACAAACTAGTTAGACTGCCAACAGTAAAAACAGTGCCATGGCCCTAGTGAACAGAACTCCACCTGATAGATAAAACCTGGACTTCCCCCAAGTGATAGTATTTGGTTTCACTGCCCTAGGAATCCTGATTGTAGTGCTTCTCACTTTACCTGGTCTTATCTCAACTAGTATCTTGCATGATACTAATACCCAAAGTCTAGGCCTAAGGTTTATAATTGTTGAGAATAATTACTCTTGTGACATCTACATGTTCCACTTGTAGAATTTAGCAATACACGTGTAAGGTTGTTGCCTTGAGTTTTTGTGTCCTGCCTCTTTCTTTTTTGTCTAAGCTCCAGGCTAATAAAGGGAACCCAGCTACACACTAGGCGCTAGAGGGATGGGAAGCCGACCAAAAAACACCGAGCATTACAAACATGTTAACCTGTCTCTTGTCATGCCAGAGAAGGGCTAACATGTTCCCACATTTCTTAGTTAGCAGGGCTCCTTTTTCAGTATTTGCCGGAATTACTGGGAAATTCTTAATGTTGGGCCTAACAGTTCCAAAGGACCCAGTACCATGGTCAAACAAATACTTGGTCAATTCCGGAACAGTGTAATAATTGTCAGTATACAGGATGTGGTGCCTGTTGAAATACCTTTCCATAAGCACATTCACTACCGATGCAGAGAGCCCACGAGGACCATCACTAGGTCTATCAAGATCTGTTGCCGAATAAGCTATCTATCACATCCAACACATATCCAGTTTTACAGTCACAAAGCACAAAGAATTTGAGGCCAAATCTGTGATGATTTGATGGGACACACTGAGTAAATGCCAGCCTGCCCCTGAATAACACCAGCGACTTGTCAATAACCACTTTCTGGAATGGATGGAAAACCCTGGAAAATGACTCCTTGAGCATTGTAAGGATTGGTCTTATTTTCCATAACCAGTCGTTTGGTGCAGGCCCGTAATATTGGTTGAAGTGTAGGAACCTCAGGAGGGCCAAGTACCAATCACAGGGCATGTACTTGCCAAAGATAGGCATGCCCACAAGTTCATCCACCGACCAACAGTTGTGGAGCACAAGTTTTCCAACGTGCGCCATCAACATTGGTCAGGGCAAGCCATACAAATCTTTCCCCCACCTGAACATGTATTCAATCATGCATGTGCGTGCTCACACTGGCAGCCACGTCCAGCCACCACACGCACATGGCCTGGTGGAAATTTATTTCATTGACAAGGTACTGCATTATTGTAGTCATGAAAATTGCCTTGAAGAGACTGCTAATAGTCCAGGGCCTGGGGGGAAGCTCATCCTCCTGCACACCTGCACCCTCCTCTTCAAATGCCGGAACAGACAGTTCAAAGCCAGCACCATCCTTCCACACAAATGTGTCAACTCTATCTTCACAGGGTAGAGCTGGCCATCTGGCAGTTCCTGGACGTTTCTTTTGCACTCGTGCACGCCCACGTCCATGCCCACGGGCAGGGAGTGGTGGGGAAGGACAGGGAGAGGTGTGAAAGGTGGGGTAGTAAGCGGGTGATGACTCACCTGACGCGGAACTTTCCTGGGGAGATGCTCGGCACTGCCTATCTCCACGTGGGGCCCGTGTTGGAAATACCACTCCCAAAAGGCCTGATTGTGGAGATTCAGCCCTTGATGTGGTAGGCTGAGGTGTTGGGTAGTGCTGGGGGATAATACGTTGGCGAGCAGACGGCCAGAGAGTGGGGGAAACAGCTCTGTGGCATTCATTCTGCAGATGACAACAAGGTCAGCAGCCACTCTCCCGATGTCCTGGGTCATCTATCGGCTCCTGATCACTGAAATCGTCGTTCTCGTGGGCTGTCCATTCCTCCTGGAGAAGTCGCAGAGCCTTCTCTGGCATTGGAGAGTGAATAGGGGTTGGGGGGATAGAGAGCTTGCTCTCCACGTGGTAGCTCTTCCTCTCCTCTGAGGGCGCACTCTCGCTGAGTGTATGAGAGGATATAGTGTCATCCAGGGCATGTCCAATGGCACTATTACTTAGCCCATTCCTTGGCTTAGTGCCAAGGCTGATCTTTCATGGGAATCAATGAGGCGATCGGCTGTTCATGTGGTGCGGACGACGACGAGGGAGAAGACAAGGCTCCTCACACTACAACTGCCGTGTACAGACTGAACCACACAACCACGGGGTACCTGGGGGTCCTACCTACCCTCTAGGTATCATAGAAAATGGTCCTGTACTCAAACGGTGGTGGGAAGGTGAGTGTGGTATATCACGTCAACCGGTGGCGCTCTGCGCCCTTAATCCTGACGTCCCTACACGTCAGCCGGCAGTAAATGGTTAACACCCAAGTAAATAGTTTACTTTTAAAAATCGACCATCAACCAGCCCATTTTCATAATAGGCTGAATTAGGGGACAAGTACGTGGTGCAGATATATTTAGTCGGCGAATAACAGGATAGCTGAAGCCAGAAAGTAGAGAATTCAAAAGATTCAAGTTCAGGAACACGAGAGCAGGATATGTTGCTGTGAACATACACACAACTGCCACACTTTAGCTTTGAGGTAAATGTAGGCAAAGTAGGAGGACAGAGAGAATGGTCGCTATCAGGCAGAGGAAGAGGTGAGGTTTAGAGGAAGAAAGGTTGTGTTCAAATGAAAGAAAATTTGAGAAAATACCAGAATGTTGCAGAAATGACTAGAGTGTAAGTCAGGCAATGGCTCCATGCATTTCATTTGGTAGTCACAGGGAGAGGGGAGGATATGGGACTTATGCCACTCCCCCCTCCCCCCGGACTCAGCGGCAGAATGTTGAGACGTCATTTTTCCGTTTTTTTTTTTTTGTAATAGGTAGTTTGGTGTGTAATGTGCATTTCGTTTGGTGCTGACAATTATAGGAAAATGTATATGAAATTATGTTGGTCTGTTCACAGTGTTACTGAAACATTGAAATAGGTTAGCAAAGCTAGTTCCAAGGGCTGATGACCCTACACAGACTGGCAAGACAAACCGGATATTGTAACCTAGGAAATATTTTACTTTTTTTTTTTTTTTTGATAATGAATGGAGGAAGGAAAAACAAAGAAAAAAAAATAAGTCCAAGTGCCTAAAGGCATCCTCCATTCATAAAATATTTATAACAATTGGATTTAGAATCGAGAGGATTAAATGTTTGTGGGAAGCAACTCCCAGGAAATGAATTCCAGAGAGTAGTAGTTCTGGGCATAGATGAATTTTGATAAGCAGAGGTTCTGTATTGTGGGGGAGAGAGTGTGAGTTCATGGGCGCTCCCAGTTGCCCGAGTATTTCGGAAGAAAATGTGAAGGGGAGGCACAATTGAAGCCAGTTCGTTAGAGCACTTACGGTAAAATAACGATAAAATAGTGCTAAAGAAGCAACATCTCTACGTACTGATAACGGAGGAAGGTCCTGCATTATGGCAGGATTATTGATTAATCTAATGGCTTTATTTTGAATTTTGTCCAACTGCCTCCGTGAAACCGCTCCACATCCACTCCAGAGTGGTGAACAGTATTCGATCTGAGAACGCACATGACATTTGTATATTGTGGCCATCTGCTCGTCAGTGAAGAATCACAAACTCTGTACATAAGTCCCAATTTTTTAGAAGCATTTTTAGCAAGGGATTTAACATAAGCTATACAGCTTAGGTTGGGGTTTAGAGTAACACCTAGGATATCAATTGTAGTGGATATGGGAATACTGACATCATTTAAAATTATGTGAGAGTCTGAGGGATTCTTTCTATTGGAGAAATTAATGTATTTAGTTTTCTGAGCATTAAACGAGACCAGATTGTTTTGTACCCATTGATTAATTTTAGAAAGGTCCTGGTTCAGAGAAATTGCTATGTTTATTTGGGAATTTATAATATCAAATTGTGTAAAGGAGGTGCTAAATGTGAAAGAACTATGAAGGGTCGAGTCATCAGCATAAGAGTGTATTGGGTTATGAGTGACAGATAGGTCATTTATATGAATGAAAAAGATGGTTGGAGCCAAAACTGATCCCTGAGGTACGCCAGCATTTACGGAATGAAACTGAGAATAAATTCCATCTACCATGACCCGTATTTTTCTACTATGAAGGTAAGAAGAAATTAGAGGAACCAGTGATGCAAGGCCATAGTGTGACATCTTAGACAATAAGGCTGAGTAGTAACCATATAAGCTTTCCCTGGGGTAGAGGAGAAAGAATACTGGCCCCTTGTATTCCCTGCAGTCCTACTGTTAAAAAGGAAATAGTCAATTGGAATTAACAATCTCACAAGCACTCTTCTTCCTCACAGACACTACCACAAGGAGCCTTAGATCTGGTTCCTGGACTTGGAAGCAGGTTTGTGTGAACTGCTGGAATGTAAATAAGGTATTTGATGAATGCAGGAGAATGGAAGCAGTAAATGTAGCCTATACGATAAAACATTGGACGTTGTAATGGCGTTGTGTGATGCAAAACAAAAAGGGTGTGAAATGGGGTGGGAGGGTGTGAAGTGTGTACTGTCCGGTAAAAGCACGCTTGTATGATATAAAAAAGGAGTTGCTCTGTTAATAAAAGGTGAATGCAGAGGAAATTAAATTATTGTAAACTAGTCAGCTTGAGGTACGTCTAGTTTCATTTTGTCAGGTGAAGTTGGTGGTCATTGTTAATACACAGTGACATGTTTTGCGGTAATAGGACAGATGCCCAGGGGTTAGTGTTGTGATGGTTGACAGGAAAGGGAAAGTTGTTCCCTATCCTGTGTATGATCACAAACGACCATTGTAGAGCATGTGTCAGGGATGAAGGCAGTGCATTTATAATTCATATTTCAAACACAGTGATATACACAAATGCACATGGTACAGATTGAACAGAATGTTGAGAAGAGCATAACTGACTATGTGCTGGTCGACAGAGACGATTGGGAGTGTTGTTGGTACGAAGGCAATGAGATGACACAGCAGAGGTTCATCTGAGCATACGATTATGGGATACAAGATAAAGTTGAGGGGAGCGTGAGAGAGAGAGAGAGAGAGAGAGAGAGGAAAGCAGAATGAAACAGTGAAAATGACGATGTTGAGAAGCAGAGCAGTGGCAGATGAATGCCGGGTAAAAGTAGATGAGTAAGAGTCAATGTACTGGCAGGTAATGAATCTGGAAAATTTGTGGAAAGTGTATACGGGAGTGATTAGGAATACTAAGGCAATGTGGTGCTGCGGGATTAGTAACTCGTAAGAAAGTTAAAGCCTGGTGGGATATAGAAGTTGGAATGACAGTGGGGAAAAAGAGAAGTTCAAATAACTCTTATTAGAATGATGTGAGGTTTTGTGGTGATTGGAAACTACAGTATTTTGGAAAGAGATGAGAAAATGTAGAAATGAGGGTGGGAAAAAAATGTTAAAATGTGAGGGATGAAAGTGGAAAAAATACAAACAATAAAAGTGAAGAAGAGATGGAAAGAATATTTTGATAGAATGATTGGGAATGGTCAGAGCAGAGCGGTAGTAAAAAGGATTTGGTTTGGTTATGTCCAGAGAGGGAATGTGGTGCCGAAATATATGACGGTGGCAGAGGGGAAGAATGATGTAAAGCAACTGAAAAATGGGGAGGCATCAGGTGTTGAGGAGATAAACACACGGTTTAGAGTAGTGGATAGACTGGAAACATGTTAGAGAACTTAAACGAAAGGAACTGTAACAGCAGAGTGGAAGAAATCTGTGACTGTGCCGTTACACACGAAGGAAAGTGATCTAAATAACTGCGAAAGACATCGTGACCTGAGTCTGTTGAGTGCAGTAGGAAGAGATTCGGAAGAATTAACATAGAGAAAGTACGATATACCAGTGGGCTTGGTGGGTGACAAATAAGCTTTATCGGCGGTAGGGAATGTCTCTGTCTATCTATCTATAGCCCGACGCCTTAATCCCGCAAAGGGTGGCCGTAGACAAAACGCCTCCAAGTCGCTCTGTCAGAGCGTAAGGAATGTGTGAACCAAATGGCAACGACCCAGAGAGTAGAGAAAGCCTGTGAGATTATTATGGCACTAAACTCTCGATCCAGAAAAAAAAAAAAAAAGGCATACAACTTGATAAATAAAGAAGGTTTATGGAAGGCTTTGAGTATACATGGCGTATAGAGTTTTTATGATGGTAGTGAAACTTCTGTAACAGTAGGCAGTTGGATCAGTAAGTGGCTTAACGTCATTGTTGGAGTATGACAAAGAAGTCCCTATGCCTGTTCATTATTAATGTGGATGAAATTTTGAGAGCTATTAACTTAACTGATGGATAGAAGGATGAGAATAGTAATGAATGATGAAGAGTGGAGTATATGAAATCTGATATAAGCATATGATCTGTTTTGCAGGCTAACAGTTAACCGAAACTTTGCACTTTGGTGCGCAGTCTTGTTATGTTCATAAGCATCGTACCGTGAAGGTAAATGTATATAAGAATTAAATGGTGGTTATTGTGAGAGAATGTGTATTGTTCGTCCGAATAGAGAGGTGAACTGATGAGAAAGAGAGAGAGAGAGAGAGAGAGAGAGAGAGAGAGAGAGAGAGAGACTAGGAGAAGTGATTAAGAAAAATTAGGTTCGTGCGCCAAGGAAGTAGAAAGCAGTCTTGGACAGGGAAGAGAATGGTTCTATGAAGGGTTTGATGTGACACGAAGGTTAGAGTATAGCAGCTTCGAGAGCACTAAATGAAGGAGTATTAATGCCTGCACTAACATAGGGATGAGAGATTCTGATGTGGCATGAAAAAGGAGTTAGGGCCGTGCAGTGCAGACGGGATTCTTGAAAAACGAGTAAATGAGTGTCAAAAAGAGATATGGAACCTGACGAGGCTAGAGACATTAGATGGATTCGTGCTGATTGGATGGATTTTGAAAGCGGGAGTGTGTGACAAAGACTTGGCATCCCATTTTCAACTTGAAAATCGTTGGACTGATTGTCCAATATGCAGTTATGAAGCTGCGTGTAGACAGGCGTACCCATCAGGTGAAGCCAGGATTTTGGGGTCTCTAATGCTGAATGACTGGGTGTTTCACTTGGCATGCTGTTGATTAGTTCTTCCACTGTCGAAGTTTTTCCTATTTCCTGGTTCTCTGTACCGTACCACGCCGCACCAGTAGATGGTGGCCGCGGTGGCGGCGACGGAGGCGATGGTGGTGGTTGTGAATCATATTCAAGGAATCAACCACTTCAAACCTATGATGAAATGCTTTGTTTCATTTCTGCGACATCCAGGTGATATATGTTAGAACAGAATTATGGAAGGGGCGTGTGGGGAGGGGAGTGGTTCTAGCCTACTTTAATTTCTTCACTATAACTGGGCTTAACCATGCAATTAGAATGATCTGTAGTTAGCATGAATAAAATACAAAAATAAGCCATCGATATATTTGAGTAAACAGCTTCAGTGCAATCGCATATAGCATTGTTATAATTCATTTTTGATATCTCAGACAGTGTCTTATAGCTTATGGAAAGTTTCTGAAATGGCGAGTTACATAGCCTATAGCCTTTAGTCCCTTCACTACAAACGGTTTTCACTAAGTAGAATAAAATCGTTTGAAGTATGCAGATTACTGTAAGTCAATAGACTGCGTCGTCTGACTGATGGAGTTAACTCTTATGAGCAGGATAATTCTAGTATGTTATTCCAGGTATCGTTATACAATTTATTCAACTAGTCGTGTAATTACGAAGGAGCGAACGAAGCAAGCGAGCGATGTTTACTCTCAGTTAAGTTTGAGCAGCCAGGCCAGACCCGACTGTCACGCTAAGCAGAAGCTAGTAACTTCATTCATTTGCGAAGTAGAATTGAAATTCTTTCTCCATGTGATACATTCATTCAAGAGATTTTTTTTTTCTATCAACCAAAAACTGACCCATATAGATGTAGGGACCCCATGAAATTTTGAGCTTTCCAAGGGAGTGTTCGTCCCTAATCGGCGAACGCCTAAATTACGAAATCAAATTCAACAATATTTTCCGTTGTAACATCATGTTTTTTTTTAACATCAACTCTACCAATATAATATTATATCGGAAATTCCACAAATAGTTTTATATCCGACGGAAATTATGATAACATGGTGCTCACTAGGCCTCTACTGTCTTTTTTCAGCAGATTTTTGACGATTCTATTCCGACTTGAGTACAGTAAATCATGAGTCTGAGAGTGTGAATGAGGATGGCAGTTTTGTAGAATGTTGTGGGTATTCGCTAGATGGCAGTGCAGTAACACAAGCCAGATGGAACGACGGCACCCCGCAGTATTAGCCAGGCAGAGAAGTTTATCGCACTGAGGCCAGAATCGGGCACATTCTGATAGTTTGGGATAAAGCTGCGAAAAGTATATCCCGTTTCTCTGCGCCACGTTCTAGGCAGGCAGTTCCTTAATATCGTACAAATAACAGCAGAAAGCCGAATGCCCCAAATGTGAACCGTTAAAAAGAGATCTTTATTCAGTTATCTTCGACCTACATAGCCCGACAGATTGAATCAGGACAGACTCTAAGAATTCAAAATAAGAAAAATTTGAGTTACCTCACTTCCTGATGATTCATTGTTGATATAGCTTAGGGCCTTATAATTTAAAACAGATAGAGCAAATGTGTAAGCAAGCCTCAGGTGTCTGGTGGTCATTCATAGAGCACCTGTAAGTGCTGCATGTGATCATCTTGGTTACCACATTACAGAATGTAGTCAAGATATAGATAGAAATGCTCTATTATTACCATATACTTTAGAAATTATCGCTAGACATGGAGGCTTGAACAGATTTTGTTAGTCTCACTGACCTGAAAATCGAATTGTGATACTTCATTTGCGGTGCGAGCTGTATGTGATGAGCACTGTACCACCGGCATCCCCATGATGAGGAAGTATAAGAAGGCGGAAGGGAGGTGTGGGGGAACGACTGAGAGAAGGCGATCATGGGGAGAAGGCTGGGGGTGAGAAGTGGGGAAGCTGGCGGGTTACAATGATGGAACACATTAATGCATTACTTGTGAATGATAGTATAACTTAGTCGTCACGTTTGCTCAGATTCATAATTGTATTTTGCCTACTCACTATCTGCATAATTTCAGCCTCCCTTTTACAAAAACGTTCTTCACAGATCTCTCTCTCTCTCTCTCTCTCTCTCTCTCTCTCTCTCTCTCTCTCTCTCTCTCTCTCTCTCTGCTCTTTTCATTACCTCCATAAAGTTTCCCTCGCTTTGCTGCACAATTTTTATTACCTAATATTTAACCTTTATCTCCATTGGAACCTCATTTACTGCTCTCATTTGCCCTCCACACATGCCATCCTCATCCCTCTCCTGTTTTTTTTTTTTTCCATTTAGTCTTCTGCTCTTCCCAGTTGCGGATCGAAGGGGGTGGGGCAGGAAGAGTTAAAGTTCATTTAATTTTTTCTCATTTATTTATTTATTTTTTCTCGCGAAGCGTGAGCTGGTGTACTGTTTTTAGCGGTGTGTGTGTGTGTGTGTGTGTGTGTAATTCACCGGGTCGGTCAGGATCACTTGATGGTCGTGATCGTCAGCATTTTACCCTCCCGGAAGGGAGCTGAGAGCTCATATAGTCCGATCTAAGGGCAAGGCTGTGACCTTCACACACCCACACACCCGTCCCCTTGCTCAAGGGGGACAGTAACCACCCACTTCGTCAGTGAAACTTTTCGCAACCTGAGCGAGGCGCGAACTCCCGTCTGCCAGATGGCAAGCGAGAAAATGTGTGTGTGTGTGTGTGTGTGTGTGTGTGTGTGTGTGTGTGTGTGTGTGTGTGTGTGTGTGTGTGTGTGTGTGTGTAGAGAACAATTCAGTTTCTCCCGATGTTAGCCAAACTTGGTGTAAGGGTTGAAGGTCAGCCAAGGGGTTTGTCTCTTGGTTTATAAAGGAACAGATCAAAAGTCAGTGTCACAGAGCTTTGTTAGAATTTGTACTAAGACTGTTAAGTTAAACATTTTAAATCCAATATACTGTACAGTAGACTACATTAGGGGGAATGGTTGAGAGCAAAGCAAGAAAAATGGGCTTCGGTTTGAGAACAGTCAGCCAAAGATCGTCACTGGGTCAAAGCTCTTCTCGTATGTTTGTGTGTGAAAAAGAGCCCAATCTGATTTGAGTAAAAATTTGGTGGAATGGTTGAGGATCTCACAGGAATAAACTGTAGGTCAAAAATCAAGGTCACGTGATCAGGCCAAGTTAAAGAGATTATATCCGAGTTAATGAAACTTTGTGGAAGATATCTGTGTAAGACAAGAAAAGAGGATAGGTTAAATTTTGAGAAGCTGTTCAAAGGTCAAGTCACATGTAAAGAGCAGAGCTCAAAGCCACAGGGCAAGGTCGTCAAACTCTTTTATTTTTATTTGGACGAGGCCAGGAAAGGAAGTAATTCGGTTTTGAGAGCAATCACTCAAAGGTAAATGTTATAGGACAAAGTCAAATGTTCGTTCCTACGATCAAGTGGTGGGCGCAGGTGTTGCGCAGTATGAGTGCTTCAGAGTGTAAATTCATGAATGACGTCAGTGGCTTATTAAAATGTTAGATCTCCAAATTTGACAGTAACTGGAATAACCCCTATTTCCTTCCTTCTCCGCCGTATTATCATCGACATGACCGACTTAATAGCACTTCTTTAGAGGTAAGTGCTATATAGTCTTTCGTCTGTTACTAACATTGTCAGGCTCTTGGTTGAGTAAGGCCAAACTGAATAAACAAGTTTTTCCAACAGTGAGTACTTTAAATTAGTTCAAACTTATAAAGCTCATCTGACTTACATGTTCTTGGCTGAATAATCACGTCAGAGGTTAACTGGCACAAAATACTAAAGCAAACGAGACCATGAAGGATATAATATTCTTTTTTTAGGCTATAAATCTGTTTTATATATTGTCGGTGTGAACATGATAGGATGCGACAGAAGAAACACATTGAGGTGGCATGGCCATGTAGAGAGGATGGAAAGCGAGAGACTGACGAGGAGAGTGTATGTGAGTCAGGTGGAGGGGAGGAAAGGGACGGGGAGGCCAAGCATGAGATGGAGGAATGGAGTGGAGAGGTATATGAGAGAGGGGTGTGTGAGCTGGAAGCGGGGCAGTGAAATGGCGGGGGACAGCGCAATACGGAGACGATTTGTTTGTGGTCACCCCTTACGGGATTAAGAAGTCTGGCAATAGATAGATAGATAGATAGATTGACAGAGATAGATAGATAGATAGATAGTTGAATCTATTTAATCACTTCAAGAATCACCATTTTATTATATTCCTTCTCTGTTACCAAACAGTGTTATAGAACATAAAAGAGTCTGTTTTATCTACTATCTGCAGCCTGACGCCCTAACGCTGTAAGGGGTAGCCATTTGTCTTTGAGTTAGTTGTTTTACAAAGAGGGGCAATAGTCTTCCACCAACCCACTTGTCGACGAATAAAGAACACGTATGGGTTATTTATAAGGTTACCACCCAGAGTTGTAAATGGTTTCCTGGCTAATAGGAAGCCATTAGGTTTGTCACTCAATGTAAAGGCACCTTAAATGAAAAGAAGAGTAAAAAAAAGAAAAGTGACAGGAAAGATGGAAGAAATATGAAGAGAGGACAGCAGACACAGAAAAAGAATGATAAAAGCGAAGGAAGTTGTAGGCAACATTACATCAAGTGAGTGGATGATGGTCGCCCCCACCTGCCACACAGCAGTCCCTAGTGGGAAAAAGGTTCTTGATGGCTCTTTGTAACTATTTCTCCTGGAAATGTATATACTTGTACTGAAGAGGTTAACATCAATTAATCGTGTATCAATAACATAAAAGATGATATAAGGCAGTAAGTAGTATGTTGTACACTGAATCGCTTAGGATGAGGCATCAGGAAACTTACTGGACTAGCGAGAATACCTTTCCGGTCATAGCTTCACAAGCAAGGTTACAATGAACTTCCTTTCACAACTAGTTTCTCTTTTTTTCCACGAAAAATAAAGGACAAGAGAAGACTCAGCTCTGCCATCTCCTTGTCTTTCTAACCAGAACAACTATCAAGATCAGGGGGGCGTTGACTATGAACCTGTTCATGAAGCTCAACCCAGTGTCTCTCTCATCCTCACCGCCGTTGATATTGCTCAATATTTCCCATCACCTTATTTATCTCTCTCCTCTTCTATTCTCTCTACTTTCCATTCCAGCCCAACTGATACAATTACCTCTGGTCTTCGTCTGCTTTTTCCATGCTCTTAGTATATTTGTTTAGTGTGACCTGATGTCCATCTCATCAAAATTTTTAGGAAGTAGACTGTAGCACCAGCAGATCAGGGTTGTACTAGCAAGGTGAATGGAAAGCTGATGATAGGTAGAGCTGGAGCCCCTATTTCATTGGCACTCAGGACTAGCTTCTGACCACCCCCCTTTGCTGAACTTTTTATGTGTTTCAATAACACAGAGAGTAGGCCAACATGCTCTCCTATACAAGTTTCTCCTACTGTCAACACCAGACTACATGCATATTACACACCACACTTCCTTTTCTAATTAAAAAAATAATAATAATAACACCCAGCCGCGGAGTCCCAAGGAGGCAGAAGGTGGACCATGAAAGCCCCCACTATCCGCCCCATTCCTGATGACAGCCAGGAGAGATGCATGGAACCACAGTCTGACTCACTTCTGCATTTCTGCAACATTCGCGGCCTTTCCTCTAATTTTCTCTTAGTTGAACAACACTTCTCTTCCTCTTAACCTAATCTTCTCTTGCTTGTTGAGACTCAGCTCTCTGAGGCAACTGACAGCAAACCCTTCTCTGTGTCCTCCTACTTTCTCTATACTCTCTTCAAAGCCAAAGGTGGCTGTTATGTATATGTACACAATAACATATCTTGCTCTCGTGCTCCTGAACTTGGATCTTCTGCTTTCTCTAATCTTTTGCTAAATATGTCTGTGCTGCTTGCTTATCCCCTAAGTCTACTGACTATGAAAAATTCTTTGCCTACCTTACTTCTAGGATGGAACACATCCTATCAATTTCTCCTTTCTCTGAAATCTCCATCCTAGGTGATTTCAATGCTCACCACCACCTTTGGCTCTCCTCTCCTTTCACTTATCCACCTGGTGAACAAATCTACATCTTTTTTTTATTTTTATTGACCTAGAACTGATTGCACAGCACCCTTCTCATATCCTTGACCGACTTAAAGGGAGTTCCAACATACTTAACCTTTTCCTTACAACTATTCCCTCTGCTTATACTGTTAATCTTTTCTCTCCTTTGGGCTCCTCCAGTCACGACATCATCACTTTAACGTGTCCTGTCGTTCCAGTAATGCCTGTGAACCCTCCCAAGAAGCGGTGGCTTTGGCACTTTGGAACTACATATTGGGAGGTCCTTAGGCAGTACTTCTTTGATTTTCCCTAGAATGATTATAGCTCCCATGGCCGAGAGCCATCTCAGTGTGCCTCGTGCATTACGGAGGTTATTCTCTCAGGCATGGAAGCATACATTTTTTTTTCTCTGTGACTAATGCAAAAAAATCGTTGTTTAATTACGCTTGTTCCAATGATGTCCACATCCAGGAGAGTGCCTCAAGAAGGAACATGAGCTAACCTATCTGTGAATCTCATCTCTTTTATGTTTTTCCTTGGATTCGAGCTAAGTCTATGTTCTCTCTGCTAAGAATAATTTCATATGTACTAAATGCTCTGAACTCTACAAATCAAATTCTTACATCTCCTTCCGGTACCATGCCAAAAACCTTTCTAACAACTTTACTTCATCATCCCTCCCTCCACTTTTCCACTCTGATGACTTTGTAGCTGTTTTTTCTACTGATAAAACAAAACTCTTCACTCAGACTTTCTCCTCCAATTCCACCTTAGACGATTCCAGTGCTGTTTCTCCATCACTTCCCCCTCTGGCTTCGTCATGACTGATATTATAATTTCTTTATATAATGTGTTTTCTGCCATCACTGGATTTAATACTATCAAGGCATATGGGGTCCCTCCAGTTGTCCTCAAGAACTGAACTTTTATGCTTACACCCTGCGTAGGTAAACTCTTTCGGCTCTGTTTGTCAACTTGCAACTTTCCTTCTTGCAGGAAGTTCGCTCTCACTTAAACTGCCTCAAGGAAATGTGACCATTCCCTGCTCTTTAACTATCATCCAATTGCTATTATATCCTGAATCTCTAAAGTATTTAAATATATTTTAAACAGAACATTTTTAAAGTACCTTTTTAAATGCAACCTTTCCGATCGTCAGTATGGGTTCCGAAAGGGACTCTTCACTGGCGATCTTTTCACCTATCTTTCAGACTCCCTGGTCATATCCTTTCAGGACTTTGGCTCACTTCTTCTTCATTTCTGCAACATTCGTGGCCTTTCCTCTAACTTTCGTTCTGTTGAGCACCACCTCTCTTCCTCTAAACCTCACCTTCTTTTTCTAACTGAGACTCAGCTGTCTGAGGCAACTGACAGCAAACCCTTTTCTGTATCCTCCTACTTTCTCTATACTCATTGCAAAGCCAAAGGTGGCTGTTGTGTATATATACGCAACAACTTATCTTGCTCTTGTGTTCCTGAACTTGATTCTTCTGAATTCTCTACTCTCTGGTTTCGGCTCTCATGTAATTCTCTGACTAAATATATCTGCGCTGTTTACTTATCTCCTAATTCTACTGACTATCAAAAATTCTTCGACTATCATACTATGATGGAACACATTCTATTCATTTCTCCTTTCTCTGAAATCTCCATTTTAGGAGATTTCAATGTTTACCACCACCTTTGGCTCTCCTCTCCTTTCATTGATTCACCTGGTGAACAAGCTTACGTCTTTTCTATCCTTAATGACCTAGAGCAGCTTGTACAGCACCATACTCGTATCCCTGACCGCCTTGGAGAGAGCTCCAACATACTTGACCACTTCCTTACAACTAATCCTTCTACTTACACTGTTAATCTTTTCTCTCCATTGGGCACCTCTAATCACAACCTTATCACCTTAACCTGTCCTATCACTCAGGTACGGCCTGTGGACCCTCAAAGGAAACGTCATCTGTGGCACTTTGGAGCGGCGGAATGGGAGGCCCTCAGGCAGTACTTCTTTGATTTTCCTTGGAATGATTATTGCTTCCATGGCCGGGAGCCATCTGAGTGTGCCTTGTGCATTACGAAGGTTATTCTCTCGGGGATGGAAGCATACATTCCTTTCTCATATCCTCTGACTAATGCAAGAAAGCCTTGGTTTAATCACGCTTGTTCTAATGCTGTCCGCAACAAGGAGAGGGCCTACAAAAGGTACCAGAGCCAACCCACCTCTGAATCACATCTTTTATACGTTTCTGCCCAGAATCGTGCTATGTTTGTTCTTCGCTCTGCTAAAAATAATTTCATCCTTACTAAATGCTCTCAACTCTCCAACTCGAATTCTTCTCGCTCCTTCTGGCACCTTGCCAAAAATCTTTCTAACAACTTTACCTCATCATCTTTCCCTCCTCTTTTCAACTTTGATGGCTCTGTAGCTATTTCTTCTACTGATAAAACAGATCTCTTCGCACAGACTTTCATCTCTAATTCCACCTTAGACGATTCCGGTGCTGTTCCTCCATCACTTCCCCCCTCTGACTTACTCATGGGTGACATTAAAATTTCTTCAGCTGATGTATGTTCTGCCATCACAGGCCTCAATACTAACAAGGCGTATGGGCCTGAGGGAGTCCCTCCTGTTGTTCTCAAGAACTGTGCTTCTGTGCTTACACCCTGCCTAGGCAAACTCTTTCATCTTTGTCTATCAACTTGTACCCTTCCTTCTTGTTGGAAGTTTGCTCTCATTCAGCCAGTCCCAAAGAAGGGTGACCATTCCCAACCCTCTAACTATCGTCCAGTTGCTTTAACATCCTGTATCTGAAAAGTTTTCGAGTCAATTCTTAATACAAAAATTTTAAAGCATCTTTCCTATCACAACCTTCTTTCTGATCGTCAGTATGGGTTCCGTCAGGGACGCTCCACTGTCGATCTTCTCACCTACCCTTCAGACTCTTGGTCATCCTCCTTTCGGGACATTGGCGAAAGCTTTGCCATTGCACTCGACATCTCAAAGGCTTCCGATCGAGTCTGGCATAAATCTTTAATCTCCAAACTGCCATCTTATGGTTTCTATCCTTTTATCTGTGCCTTCATCTATAGCTTCCTTTCTGGTCGTTCTATAGCCGCTGTTGTAGACTGCCATCGTTCTTCTTTTGATCTATCAACAGTGGTGTTCCTCAGGGCTCTGTCCTATCACCAACTCTCTTCCTTTTATTCATCAATGATCTTCTAAGCTGTACATCTAACCCTATCCACTCGTATGCTGATGACTCCACCCTTCACCTTTCCATTCAGTTCCTGCAACGCCCATCTCAACAGTTACTTCAAGAAACAAGGGATGAGGCTATGGCACACTTAATGTCTGACTTGGCTCGTATCTCTGACTGGGATAAAAATAATCTTGTTGTTTTTAATGCATCAAAGACTCAGTTCTTACACCTATCAACCCGACAAAATCTTCCACAGTTGTACCCACTAACGTTTAATAGTACTCAGCTTAATCCTGCAACATCCTTGAACATGCTTGAGGTTTCATTCACTCGGGACTTACCTTGGAAAGATCATATTACATCTCTTGTAAAATCTGCTTCCATGAGATTAGGTGTGCCAAGCCGACTCTGATCCTTTTTTACCCCTGCACAATTGTTGACTCTATACACGGGTTTTATCCACCCCTGTGTGGAGTACAACTTGCATGTGTGGGGAGGTTCTCCACATACAGCTCTTCTCAATAGGGTGGAGTCAAAGGCTTTTTGTCTCATTAACTCTCCTCCTCTTACTGGCTCCCTTCAACTTCTATCTCTTCACCGCACTGTTGCATCTTTATCTCTTTTCTATCGCTACTTCAATGGCCGCTGCTCCTCTGAACTGTCTGCATGCATTCTTCTACTTCTACGATGGGCTCGTAGCACCCATCAAGCAGCAAACTCTCATCCCTTTTCTGCCCATCTCTCTAATGCAAGAGTTAACCGTTACTTCCAGTCCTTTGTTTATGCAACAGGTCAACTCTGGATCTGTCTCCCTCTGTCTGTATTTCCTGCTTCCTATGATCTTCAGTCTTTCAAACGCAGTGTGTCCAGGCATCTCAAAATGATCGGATCTTGAATTTGGCTCTGTCTTGTATTTTGTTCTTCTCTTGGAAGGAACAGTTTTTGCTGGCTTGTGGCCTTTGGTTCCTTCTCCTGGGCATAAAAAAAAGAAAATGCTTTCCCTTTCCACCTGATATCACAAAGAATTTCAGTCAAGTCTGGCATATATCGTTAATTTCTAAACAGCCCTCTTACGGTTTCTATCCTTCTATCAGTGCCTTCATCTCTAGTTTCCTTTCTGGTCGTTCTATGGCTGTTGTTATAGACGGCCACCGTTTTTCTCCTAGAACTCTCATTAGCGATGTTCCTTAGGGGTCTGTCCTGTCACAAACTCTCTTCCTTCTATTCATCGATATCCTTCTAAGCTGTAATGTGCATCTAATCCTTTTCACTCCCACGTTGATGACTCCACCTTCACCTTTCCATCCACTTCCTGCAGCTTTCATCTCAACAGTTATTTCAGCTAAAAATGGATAAGGGTATAGCACACTAAATGTATGACTTGACTCTTATTTCTGACTAGGGTAAACGTAATGTTGTCTTTTTTAATGCACCAGAAACTCAGTTGTTACACTTTTTGACCTACCAAAATTTACCACAGGAATGTCTTCTGATTTTTAACAATACCTAGCCCAATCCTGTATCATCACTGAACATACTTCAGGTCCCCTTCTCTTGGAATTAATCTTGAAGAGATCATATTGACTCTTGCAAAATCTGATTCCAGGAAATCAGGTGTGTTAAGCCGACTCCGTGCCTTCTTTACTCCTGCACAGTTGTTGACTTTTCACACGGGTTTAATTACCCTTGTGTTGAGTTCAACTCTCATGTGTGGGGAGGCTCCCCACATACGAGTACAGGTCTTTTCAACAAGGTGGAGTCAAAGGCTTTTCTTCTCATTAACTCTTCGTACTGGCTTCCGTAATCCTCTCTCTCTTCGCCTCATTGTTGCATGTTTATTTCTTTTCTATCGCTACTTTAGCGGTTACTGCGCCTCTGAACTGTCTGCTTGCATCCTTCCCCCATTACGGCTGATGTGTAGCACCCATCTACCAGCAAACTCTCATCTCTTTTCCGTCAAACTCACTAATGCATGAGCAAACCGATACTCCCAGTCCTTCATGTATCCAACAGATCAACTTTGGAAGTGTCTTCCTCAGTCTGTATTTCCTTCTGTTTATGGTCTCCAGTCTACTAACCGCTGTGTCTCCAGGCATCTCGAAATGAACGGATCTTGAATTTGGCTCTCTGTTGTCTTGTTTTAAGTTTTTCTCGGAGGCAGCACTTTGTGGCTTCTAGCCTTTGATTCCTTCTTCTTTGCATTGAATAAAAAAAAAAAAAATCTTGCCCTCGGTATATTTGTTCCGTGTGACCTGTTGTCCATCTAATCAAAATTCTTAATTGCTTTATTTAGTGATGTCTTATAAGATTTATTCGGTTTTCCTGAGGCATATGTTGTCCTTCAGTACTTTCAATTGTTATTACTTTTACCTAGTTCCTTCACCTGAGTTTTTCAAGCTCTTACAGGAAATTTAAAGTGTTTTGTGGTCCCATTCGGCGGCTCAGCACATGCCCAAATGAGTGTCCTTCCTGAACAATGCTTTGCTCTGCACGCAACCAACGATTTACACGTCAACGCGGAAGCAAATGCATTTGCTTCTGCAGATACGCATGAAACTCCAGTGACATGCTCTCCCACATTTTCCATATAATGTAACACCAATGAGGATCATTTATTACCTTTAGAAAATTGCCAATAGACATGAAAGTGAAATGTGCCCATATGATCCATTTCCAACTATCCTGCTTAGTTTTATCGAAACTCCATTCCTAGTTTCTGTTGCACTACACACACACACACACACACACACACACACACACACACACACACACACACACACACACACACACACACACACACACACACACACACACACACACACACACACACACACACACACACACACACACATTTATCTTATACAATGATCCCTTGCTTATCCCGCATAACTGGTACCAAACGATAAAGGAACTGCACAATAACAAATACACAGAACCGGTGTGATTATCACATATGGTACCAGGTGTGGCTTGGATAATGGAACGTGATGAAGAGAGCAAAATAAAGAAGAAACATGTACTTAGAGAGAGTTGAGAACAGCTTGAGGTAAGGGGTTCTAAGGTTCCAGGGTGGAGAGTTAGTGGTCTCCACCACCTGGGATTAACTCCTCTAGTACGGCCTCACCTTTGAATCCCTCAAAGCCATCAGATACAGCAGACACTGCATCAACACCCCGGCAGAAACCATCTCAGGTGTGTGATGATGTTTTTGAGCCAGATAATTGGTCTGAACGGCATGAGCGAAAATTTTCACATTGCAATTATATGAAAACTGCTATAAATAAGTGCGCTATAACCAAGGCGTCACTGCATTAAATTACATGGCGTGAAGGCAAAAAATAACGAAATTGCAAACTTCACCAAAATCCGATGTCAACGAGTATTTGCGAGTATCTAAAAAATATTGTAACATTTACTAACAGTGGCTGTACACCAGCATTTGTGCGTACCTAAAAAAAAACGTGGTGACTCTACTCATTTACCATCACCACCATCATCATCAAAATTCTGTAACGGTAAAAGTCTATGAGGTCCTCTTCAGGATCTCATGACTTTGGAGTACATTTAGTAGCCATATCTATCCCTTTTCAATCTCGACAAAATACTATTAGTGTTGGGTTGCCTGTAGTGAAGGCAGTTTATATGAATATTAAAGTCCCGTGCTGGCTTCGGCTGTGTGCATCAAAATCTATATTTTACATCGCTATGAACCGGTTCGCTGTTTACATAAGCAAGCATGTGAAAGAATATCATATCATTGCCCACATATATGACGGTCACGATTAGAGTTTCGATCCCTTGGCTCAGGGTGCACTCAGACCAAAAGACGAACAAGACCCCATTAAGCCAACACGACTCAGATCTAATGATGCAAGTACGTAGGCCACAGCACTAGGAGCAGGAACGATGTAATAGAAATATCAGTACAATCCTCCTGTTATTCCCTGTCTTTCAGAATATTGCCATCCTCATTACCACCACACAGGCTTCTGCCTTCCACAGAGTGTGGTATATTTAAATATGTTCTAACAACACTAGGGTTAGGGACTCATACCCGGTACTATAACTGCTTAAGTGCGAAAAAGACTGCAGCCTTTGTCTTGTACTATTTTATCCATCCATTTCTGTCCTTTGTCAGTTATTTTGCTTTGTGAAATTTCAATTTCACTTACACAATTACGTATGTTATGCCACCTCCTTACTCGCCATGTATTTCTCTTCCCACCATTAATTGCAGCATACCGGTTCTACCTGTGTGTGACCATACCTCCTAATCACACTCTCCTTCATATTTTAATCAGTAGGCTTCCTCGAGAGACAGGCTGACGAATGAGGATATAAAGGAGCGTTGTGGTGTGGATATGGATGTGATAGGAAGCGTTATGAGGAACACACTGAGGTGGTTTGGCCATGTGGAGAGGATGGAGGGTGAAAGACTGACGAAGAGTGTGTATGTGAGTGAGGTGGAGGGGGGAAGAGGGAGGGGGAGGCCGAGGATGAGATGAAGGGATGGGGTGGAGAGGTATATGAGTGAGGGGTGTGTGAATTGGGAGCAGGGCAGTGAAATGGCGGGGGACAGGGCGACTTCGAGGCGATTTGTTTGTGGCCACCCCAAAAGGGATTGAGGCGTCTGGCAAAATATATATATATATATATATATATATATATATATATATAAAATCATCAGCCGTTTGAGTATCCACTGCAGGACCGGCCTATCCTGACCGAAGTCGGGACGATACTGCCAATGTATCTCTACCAAGTGGCTTTGGCTGTCTGGTAGAGATTGTATGTAGGGTGAGAAATGCTTGTAAGTGTAACTGTAGTGTTGGAGGGACTTTGGATCTGTGTGTAGTCTGTGAATCAAGTGTAATCGGCCCGCGCAAGCCGACAGGGTGCAAGCATACTTTATAGTAAGCAAAACTGGTTCAACCACAGCACCCCTTGTGTCCGCCAGTTCAGTAAGTGGCCGGGTGAACACTCCCAAATTTTATTACCCTAGCGGGGCGCGAACCTTGGTTCAACCGTGTACGAGACGCACACTCTACCACTGAACAAGAGAGGCTCCATATATATATATATATATATATATATATATATATATATATATATATATATATATATATATATATATATATATATATATATATATATATATATATATATATATATATATATATATATATATATATATATATATATATATATATATATATATATATATATATATATATACTTCCTCATCATCATCATCACCATCATCGTCATCATCCGGACCTCCTTTCCCACCCTATGGCAGGGTGAGCAGTAGCAATGTCCAGACAGCCCAAATTTGCCCAGTCCAATGAGGCACGCTTCCATTCACTCATCATTTAAGCCTCCGGAATCCTGGCTGTATCGGATACACCAAAAACATTCACCACGTTCTTCAAATTCTCTCAGATATACCTTTTTCACCACTCTATTGTTATCCATTCTCTCCACATGACCATACCATCTCAGTTCACTGTCTTCGATTCTATAGTCGCGGCGCGCGACTCTAAGGTTGTTATTATCGTGCCCTGGCAACCTACCATTCAGAAATAGGTCTGATTTCGTGTATAATATGAGACGCATGTGATTCATGTATAATATGTTTGTGTATAATAATATTCGTGTATAATACATTCATGCATAATAATATGATTCGTGTATGATACAAAATCGGAAGCACCTTTGAATGATAGGTTGCCAGGGTACGATAATGACAACTTCAGAGCCGTGCACCGCTACTATAGTGTCCACCGACTTCTTCACTCCACATGTTTTACGAATTATATCATTTCATATCCTATCCACCCTCTGCACTCCACATACATTCCTCAAAAGTCTCATCTCCACTGCTCTTACACTTGACTTTTTATATTCATGCCACACCATAGTCTCATATCCATATGTTAAAGTTGGCACTAACACTCCTTCATGTTAGCTTCGTGCAGCTGCAACACTCAAGCCTCTGTTTCTTATCAAGGGCTTCATTGCACCAGCTACTTTTCTTCCTTGTGTCACTCTACTTTCCACTTCTGTTGCACATTTACCTTTCTTTTCTATCACTGTATCCAGGTATTTGAACTCTCACCAATTCCAGTCTCTCTCCATTCACTGTAACATTGCACTTGGAGTCACCTTCTCTCTCAATAACCATCACTTTACTCTGTTACACATTTACTCTCACGGCACGACGCACACAGACATCAACAAAACTCTGCACTAGCCTACCAAGTTCTTGTCCGGTATTTGCAATTATTACTGCATCATCAGCATACAACAAAATTGAGGTATTAACGCCATTCTCCCCTCCATTAATCGTGTTTTTTCTTCTTTCATCACCCCATCCATAATTATATTGAACAACCATGGGGATATTACACAACCTTGTAGAACGCCCACAATGATCGTGAACAATTCATATAGAAGCCCATTAACCTTTACATATGCTTCACTACCATCATAAAAACTCCTGACGGAACCTAGTAGCTTACCATCTACACCGTACATGCGCAAAACTTTCCATAATCCTTCTCTGTACACCATGTTGTATGCTTTTCCAGATCCATGAATGCCATAAACACCTTATGGTCCTTCTCACAAGCCTTCTCTGCTATCTGTCTCAATGCAAATATTTGATCCACACATCCTCTGCCACTCCTAAAGCCACCCTGTTCATCACTCACTAGGACTTCTGATATCCCTCTTATTTTCTCTATAATAATTCTTCCCTATACTTTCCCTCCCACACTCAGTAAATTTATGCCACAATAATTCTTGCACTCACTTCGTTTACCTTTATTTTTGTACATATGTACAATCACAGATTTTTTCCACTATGCTGGCACAGTCTTTCTCATCCATGCCTTCTTACATATCTTCAACAAGCACTTCATCCCACTCTCTCCACTACAAATAATCATCTCTGCATACACCTTATAAGTCCCAGCTTCTTTCCCATTTTTCAGCTGCTTCAAAGTACTCTTCACCTGCGCGAATGTCACGTCTCCTAGCGCTGCATTCTTTCTCTGCACGTCCCCAAATTCAATCATGTTTCCAGCCCCTATGCTCTCTCTATTCCCTTTCATCAGGATTTCAAAATATTCTTTCCATCTGGTCCTTGCTTCATCTCCATGGGTTAAGAATCTGTCACCTACATCCTTCACACCATAACATTTCTTTCTGCCTTTACTTCAACATTTCCACACCTGTTTCCAGAATAACTTCCTATTTTCTGAGTAGTTTGCAGTATATATATATATATATATATATATATATATATATATATATATATATATATATATATATATATGACCGACTCTGGGCATAGGCTTCACAGCCTGCTTTCAAGGCCCAGTAGTCCTCCTACGTACCGCACACCTCTACATGTCATCACTTCGGCGCTAATACCCATCGTCCATACTGAATACATGCTAGGGCTGTCTCATACAGGACTGGTGTATTGGTATTAGCAGGGGTATTTTTACGACATGTCGGCGGGCCTTCTAGTAGATCAGTAAAGTCTGATTTTATGAAATTCAAATCCTTAAACTGTCCCCTGCCTCAGCGGGATTTGAACCCGGGTCCCTCAGGACTGCGTATATATATACAGCAGCAGCAGCCATTTGAGTGTCCATTGCAGGACCGGCCTATCCTGACAGAAGTGGGGACGATCTCTACAAAGTGGCTTAGGTTGTCTTGTAGAGATTGTATGTAAGGTGAGAAGTGCTTGTAAGTGTGACTGTAATGTTGCAGTGGCTTTGGATGTGTGTGTAATCTGTGAATTAAGTGTAATCGGTCCGCGCAAGCTGACTGGGTGCAAGCATACTTCATAGTATGCGACACAGGTTCAACCACAGCATCCATTTTGTCTGCCAAAGCAGTACATGGCCAGAAGAACGCTCCCAAAGTTTATTACCCTGGAGAGACACGAACCCTCGTTCTCCCATATATGAAAATGCACACTCTACCACTGTACCACAGAGGCTATATATACTGTGTATATATATATATATATATATATATATATATATATATATATATATATATATATATATATATATATATATATATATCTCTGTGTGTGTGTGTGTGTGTGTGTGTGAATTAGTGCGGTGGTTCCTCGGTTGACCACCACTGGCAGGGCTGGGTCGTCTGCACAGGGCCCTCCCGGTCGTCATCAAGCAACTGTGCCACCTCCAGTGTTGCAGCGCCCTAAATCTGCTCATCAGTGCAGTAAGATTTTCTTTTGCAATATTAGTGCACTTCACCCTAACATCAACTCAGTTCAAAATTTCCTCCAGTTTGAATCCCCTGATCTGCTATTTTTGACCGAGACTCAAGTAAGCTCCACCTCTGATTTAGCTAGAATTAATTTTCTGGTTATATCTCGATTCAAAATTTCAGATCCAAAGGAGGCGTATATTGCCTTGCTAAATCAGAAATTGCCCTGGAGGAGATTACTAAATTTAATTGTCCTTATTTCGACTATTTCAAATACAAATTAAAATCTTTGGGTAAAATTAGGCATTTCTGTTGTGTTTATCGTTCCCCTAATGCCCCTCCAGAGCCGAGTTTATTTGACTCTCTGTCTTCACAACTAAGTGTCCTCAACGTTAATACTGCATCAGAAATTACTATTCTGGGTGATTTTAATGTGATGTGTGATGAGTAAGGATGGAAGTTTTGGGGATGAATTGCTTGAATGGGTACAGCAGGGGACAGAAGGTTGTTGGTTCACTGAAAGCAGTGATGAGAAAAAAAGAGGTGAGTATGGAAGTTAAGAAGTCACTTCTTGACAGTATTGTGATCCCTACCCTGACGTATGGAAGCGAGGTGTGGACCTTGCTAGAGGGGAACAAGTCAAGAGTGACAGCAGTGGAAATGAGTTACCTGGGAGGAGCATGTGGAGCGACATAGAGTGACAGGTTGACGAATGAAGTGAAAGAACGTTGTGGTGTGGATGTGGATATGACTGAGAAAATTAGGAGAAATACACTGAGGTGGCTTGGACATGTGGAGGGAATGGAGAATTAAAGACTGACTATGAGGGTGTCTGTAGAAGAAGTGGAGGGAGGGAGAGGGAGGGGGAGACCGAGGATGAGGTGAAGGGATTGAGTTGAGAAGTATATGGGGGAGAGGGGAGTGAGTTGGGGAGAGGGCATTCAAATGGTGGGTGACAGAGCAACGTGGAGACGTTTTGTCTGAGGCCACCCTTTCCGGGATTAGGGCGTCGGACTCGGACTATAGATAGCTAGATAGATCAAAACAATACATGCTCGTTTCCCCTTGCAACATATATCAGTGCTCCAGTCAAGCACTTAAACATTCGCTCTGTCATCTATCACCTCCGAAGTCCACCACCCGATATGTACAGTACTGAAGCGGCAACTGCAACTTTCATAACCACGTACGCACTCCTTATAGTTGCAGAGTGAGCCAGAGGATAGTCTTCTATGATTTAGGTCGTAGCAGAAGCATTGATTTGTTTACCGTGTCGTCTGCTCAGCAATATTTAAAAATATGGAAAATAATTATATACTGTATGTATCTATGGAGGGGGAAGGGGGGAGACCAAGGATGAGGTGGAGGGACGGAGTGAAAAGGTAAATGAGAGAGAGGGGGGGTGAGCTGGGGAGAGGGCAGCGAAATGGCGGGGGACAGGTCGACATGAAGGCGATTTGTTTGTGGCTGCCCCTTTCGGGATTGAGGCGTCTGGCAATCGATAGATAAAAAAGTAGATGTATCAGATGCATAAACATATTAAGATATAATCCTCTCAATATGCGAGTGAAATGGTAATAGGAAATTAAATGCAGATGTTATGCATCCCTTGTTTTCTATCTTTAACGAAAATAAGAAGTGTAGTATATTTTAACCCCTGTCCATCAAGAACGTTCTCAGTATACTATAATTTTTGCTCTCACTTGAATATTCTTGAGTTTAAATGAGCCCCCTGGTAGAGAATATTTTGTGCGGAATGAAACACAAGTACATCATCTGAAGAAAGATGGGAAGATAGTTGGAGCTTGTACTAAGAAATATCAAAACACACACAACGCAATCGTTACTTTAGATGCACACACACACACACACACACACACACACACACACACACACACACACACACACACACACACACACACACACACACACACACACACACACACACAATTTGCTATTAAAAAAAAAAAAAAAGGAAACCAAAATTACAGCATGGATAAGGCTCAGTGAAATGGCCACTCCCCGGCACCCATTTTCACTCATTTCAGTATACTTGCCTGGTATCACCTGGAATACAGACGTACAGTTGTTCCAGTAATGGAACTTCTCTCGCTCGCCAAAACCTACCATTAATGTCCTGGCGTATGAAAGTCAGAAATTACCCACGGCCACCTTCAACCTAATTATGACAATACCTAACTTGTTTATTCTAAACATCATGGATCCCATGGATGGCCAGGACACTGGAGGGTCTAAAAATCTCCATCCCCAGGATTATACAATTGTAGAAAAAAAATGAAGAAGCTTTGATGAATGAAAGTGGAAATTTCACCTAGCAAATGCTTATAGAGAATATTCCCATTAATGGGTGAAATGAATGTAACTGTACATTTCGCAAAGATTCACGAGAGCTTTTCGTATACTTTATTATAATATTCTTTGATTCCCAACTTTATAAACTGAACATAGACATGAAAGATTTAAGCATATAATATTTTTGCTCAGCAACCGCTTTCTACATTATCGTGATAACGTATTGTTTAAACGTAAAGATGCATAAGTATTGGCTGCCAAACGGTCACAACTGGTATGTACTGTTTATAAGAAGGCATAAATGTAAACAGTACGAAAAATACGATGGGAATGAATGAAAAAAAGTTGCACACGTCCAAAAACTGATTGTTTTTTGTAGGGAAATTATTAATAGACCATTGCAGAATAATCAGTAGGGTGTGGAGAGAGCATTAAAGTCATGGAATAAAAATAGATCATAACTCATCGCATTCACTTATTTCCTTCATCTTAAGGTGAAAGCATTCCTGTAAAACAGGAAAGCATTTACAACGTTAGGTGGTAACCTTATAACCAAGCAACACGTGTTCCCTACGTGGCAACAAGTGCGTTGACGGAGGGTTAGTGCCCCTCCCTGGAAAACAACTAACGAAAAAATACGAACAAGAAGCCTCGGAACAGGACTGACCAAAAGGTGACGGCTAAAGACCGAACAAAGGATATGATAAGGATTGCGACGTGGAATGTAAGGGGTGCAAATGATGAGGTGAAAGAGAGAGAAATTGTCCAGGTGCTTGAGGGTGCGAAAGTGGATGTATGTGAATTAAATGAAACTAAATGAAGAGATGAGAGGGTGTGAGAATGGGAGTATGGATAGAGTATAAATGAGGGAGTAGGTGAAAATGAGAGGGCAAAAGAAGGAGTGTGTATTGTTGTGAGTAACGGATGGAAGGAGAATATAAGAGCATGGATCAGTTGGCTCAAGGATTGCGTGGGTAAGATTGAAAGTGGGACTACAAATGTCGGCGATTGTGTGTGTCTATGCGCCAATGCAAGATCGCGCAAGCAGAGTGAGAGAAGAGTTCTGTGCAAATGTGGAAGCATGCATGGAAAAGTTTGAAAGGAATGAGGGAGTGTTTTTGATCTGCAATATGAATGGTAAAGTAGGGAATGTGAAGGTGGATGGAGTAGTTGGTGAGTGGGGTGTGTCTGCAGAGATCGATGAGAGTGGCAGTGCTACAGCAGATCTTTGTGCCGGGACGGAGTTGGTGATAGGCAATACCCTCTTCAGGCACAAAATAATCCATAGGTATACGTTGCGAGTGATGAGAAGGGTGGGTGGTGAACTAAAAGAACGGAAGGCAACGATACATTATGTGTGTGGATGAAAGGATGTGAAGGTGAGTAATGGATGCAAGAGCATATAGAGGTTGACGGAGTGAACTTTCTGACCACCACTTGGTGGTGGTGAGAATTAAGGTCCAAGGGAAATGGAGAAGTTGAAGAAGGGAAGGATAGGAGGAATTAGTATATGCAAGGAGGGAGGAAAGGTTACAAGAGGATGAGAAAGAGGCAGAATATAAAAGAGAAGTGGAGGAGCGATTGGGTAAATATGGATTGGAGCAGATGGTGGACGTGGAAGGTGTGTGCAAGATTTTCACAAAAGAAATCTATGCAGCATGTGAGGTGGTGTGTGGGGTGAATAGAAGACGAAAAGGGTGCAAGGAACAGCATGGTGGAATGAAGAGGTGAGACAGGCTTTGGCACAAAAAAAAAAAAAAAAAAAAAAAAAAACGCATCCAGTGAGTGGATCAGAAACAAGGGGGTGGAAGAAGTTGAGAGACGGAAGAAAGATTTATATAGAGAGAGGAATAGAGAGGAGAAAAGATTAGTAAGAGAGAGTAAGAAGAGAGTGGATCAGGAATTTGGAAGGAATTTGATTGTAAAGTGCAGGGAATGTATGAAAATGTTTTGGAAAGTGGTAAACGTTAGACAGGGTAGCAAAGAAGTTAGTCGTGGAGTGAAAGATGAAAATGGTAGATTACTAGTGGAGAATTGATTGATTTGATTAATTTATTACACCCAAAGGCAACAAACCTAGTACAGTGCCATGTGGCTATATATGAGGTGAGTACAAGGTTCTAGCTATAACAAATTAACACCCACCAAAGTGTGGATGATGCAGGAGAATAACATCTAGGTTATCGTCTTCCAACAAATATTAACAAGTGTCCACTAATGTGAGTCTGTGTGGTATTAAATCAGAGGCAAGTGGACATTGCAGGCAATAATGGTCAAGGGTGTTGCCATTGGGTGCGTCACACAGCTTACAGGAGGAGAAATGAGATGCGTTGCCCGCCACAGCCACCTGCCACCCAGGTCGGTAGCCCAGTCTGAGGCGGGCACACACCACGTTATGTCAACGAACCATAAGACCACTGCGACGATATCTAATGGGACGAGAGAGAAAGTGGTCATAATGTTGGATGGTCACACTGTGAGCCCTCTCAGCATTTCCACGATGGAGAATAGGGGAGCGGGCTGCTCTGTGTATTATCTGCTTGTAGCAAAAGGGGGAGGCATTAGTAGCAACCAGAGTGGGTGGATGCAGTCCACAGGCAGTCCTTGCAAAGAGGTCAGCGGTGTAGTTGGCTGTGAGACCAATATGAGAGGGAATCCACAGAAAGTGCACCACCACCGAATGATCGCAGGCAGTGGCCAATTGACGGAGTATCTGTGTAACGAGGTGTTGATATGCAGGCCTGGAGAGAAGAGGGCATGGAGGGCCGGCTGTAAGTCACAGATGATCAAGCCACTGTTGTTTGTCCATATTAATAAAATAACTGCATCCAGGAGTCCGTGTAGTTCACAATACTTAGAGCTCGACGAGGTTGGCAGTCGACGGCCCAACCAGCCCCCTTGAAGTGGGTCCAGACTTGAGGAAAATACAGCACAGCCAGCACTGCCATCCTCCTGCAGGGAGTTATCAGTGTAGATATGGTGGGCCGAAGGGAGGGAAGATGACAGCCTGGCGATGGTCTTCAAAGCTAGCTGTTTCTGAAGCTGAGGCAGGTCAGTCTTGGAGGCCGGAGTGTATGAGATAGCAGGCACAGAGGTCTGCCAAGGTGGAACACCATAGTCTATCTCCTCAGCAAGCATTGGTATGCTGATGTTTAGCCGTCGGACGTTTGAACAAACAGTATTAACTAGTATGCATTCACCACTGCAAAGCAGAGGCCTTGGTGCAGTGGGATCAAGGGAAGTCTGAATGATGTGAGAGTGGTGGGTAGAAAGGTGAGGATAATGCAGGCACTTAACGCTGAAGTATGTAACCACGGAGTATATTCTCTCAACAAGTGGTAGAAGGTTGAGTTCAAGTTGCATGTTGACAGTTCTGGTTGAGCCAGGGCAGCCCAGGATGAGTCTCATTACTGCTTTTTGGAACTTCCCAAGAGGTTATAAGGCTGTTCTGGAAAGTTGACAAAGAGCAGGGAGAGATAATCAACAACTGATCGAATGAATGCTATGTATATGGTTTGTGCTACAGGAATAGACACCCCAGCAGCATAATTAGTGAGCCACTTGAGAGGTTTTAGGCGCCGCTGTAGCTGGGTCAGCAGATCCTGAACAATCGGATGCAAGTGTCTTGCAGGAATGGAGGGAGAAATCTGTACAGGCGCCCCTAGATATAGGTACTGTGTGCACAGTGGGATAACACAATCCCCGACAGAGCATACAGGCAGTGTTCTTGCTGGACGGGAAGTGAAGTTTCTACTCTTTTCTGGAGAGATAATGAGTCCACATTTGGAAGCCAACTCATAAACAAGTGAAGGAAGCGTTGCAGATCTGCAGGGGAATTTGAATGAATGCAGATATCATCAGTGTAGCAAGTAATCGTGATTCCAGGGATGTCAGGAAGGAGGGTGAGGAGACGATGTATGAGGATGTTAAACAAAAAAGGACTAAGGACATCACCTTGTGAAGGTCCAAGCTCGAAATCCTTAGCAGTGCTGTATGCGCCCTTAAAAAGAACATGAGAGGACCTATTAGACAGGTAACCACGTATCCATCGCAGCAGTTTTCCCCTAACTCCAAAATCCACAAGCTGGTTGAGGTCTCTGTTGGCGACATCAAATGCACTCTTTAAATCACTAAAGCCCTCTACACTGGTGGGGGATAGAAGGGTGTATAGTTCTATGAGGCAGTGATGCGTCCCTTGCTGTAGTAAAAAGCCGTACAGTTGGAGCGAGAGCTTGTCCTGCAGCCTAAACAAGTCTTGTAAGGAGGATGCGTTTCAGTACTTTACCAAAGTAGTAGGTGAGGGAAACAGGTTGGAGTTTATCAGTGCCATGTTTAGGAATAGGCACAATTGTACTGCGGGTCCAGGCTTGTGGCATGTATCCCAGACAGATGCAAAGGTTGAACAGCTAGAGAAGGGGATTACCAGGAACTTTCAGGAGGATACGGAGGACAGAAAAAGTGATGCCATCATCACCTGGAGCCGTTACCTTACCCCTGGCGGGGACCTGTCGCAATTCATTGTCTGTTACAGCCACACCATCTTCATCGTCTGTCCTCAGTAAAGCGGCGGTGAGATAGAGTGCACGAAAGTTTTTCTGGGTGGAGAGCACGTCCTGTATATGTGCAGGAAGGGCATAAGCTCATGACTGTGCAGACCAGGCAATTACAAGATCCTGTGCGTACAGTGCTGGACTGTGGTGGAGGATACTAGGGGGCTTGTTCCTGACAACCTTGTTGATAAGGCGTCACACGGAACCAACAGTCGTTTGATGGTTGATGCTATCAGTAAGTTTATGCCATGAATCGGTATAAATGCGGTGCTGGAGAGCAACTAGATCATCCCTCAACAATCGATTCCAATGGAGACTCTAGGGGAAAGGTCGTCTTTGAAAGGCAAAACCGTCTTCCACAGCCTTCCTCTCTGCATGAGCGATGCTATTATCCAGTGTCCAGGTGTGGGCATCATGATGGTGTGTAATGTGTGGCTTACTGACATAATGGGTGTAGAAATCATGCGTGGAGCTGACAAGTTACAACTTTTCAGGACAATGAAGGTCGAACGTGGGAAGAAGGGTGGTCATATAGAAGATGTATGTAGGGCAGCACTTGGGTGGGATTGCAATGTAAGTGTCTGTGTAAAGGAGAAGGTGTAGTAGGGAGGGAATAATGAAGGCTGAGAGCAATGTGATCAGAGAAGAGCACAGGGATAGATGAGCACCTGACCTGGGACGCCACGAGGCCGGATGTAAGGACGTGATCTAGTGTGCCTCCTTGAGAGTGTGTGGCCCCACCGATGTCCCAGCAGGTGAACTGATTATGGCAAATATACTGAAGAAGTTTAGTCCCGTTATGATGAACAGTGACAGAAAGATCCCCGAAAGCAGGTTGCTGGGCATTATAATCCCCCATGTATATCATGCCATGGATGGTGGGAGCTGGGAGAGAAGCTGTATTCAACCTGCCTGGCGCAGTACATGTTGCACAACCGAATTGTGCTGCTTCCAATGATGACCTCAAGAAGCTGGAAGGTTGTCTCACCGTCTACAGAGCTTTGGAGGAAACGGTGCTGGATGGAGTAGTGGACATATGTGACAAGTCCATTCCAAACTCAATGGACACAAGAAACAACCACTGAGAGTGGGTGCCTCTACCCTGAGTAGTGCAAGACCAACAAAGGATTCCTGAATGAAAATGATATCCGGATGGCGACTGTCTACATATCCTTTGAGTGCAGTAAGTTTAGACCAGTTAGTTACACCACAGGCGTTCCAAGAGATGACATGCAGTTGTGCCATGTTACCGAACTTTGCCATGATGTTTGCAAGGACCAGATGAGGAAATGGTGGTGGCATGAGAAGTGCTATGCGGCGTGCCACAAGGGGAAGACTCCCTGGGGGGAGCATTCAGTCGGCCAGTGGGAGTGACAGTGGAGTCCAGCTTCTCTGTAAGTGTGGTGACAGTCGAAATGATGACTTGTTGTGATTCAACGAGTGAATTTAATGTTGTCTCAAGTGTGGCTTGCATGCCTACCAAGCCATCAATGCTGGCTTCTGTTACATCAAAACGTGCTGTAAGTGAGCTAATCCGAGTCCTGAGAGTGGCAACAGCACTGCGAAGTTCAGTGACTGCAGCTTAGTCCAAACCGACAGTGGAGGCAGGGGGAGTGGCAGCGTGGAGTGGTGGTGGTGGTGACGCTAGTGGAGCCCCACCTGTAGCAGCGGGGGCAGGGTCAGCACGGCGTCTAGTGCAGCCATGCCAAATGTTAACCTCTTCTTGATGACATCGGTGACATTTCCAGTGCAAGGTATCTGGAGGTGGCGGTTTGGATTGCATCGAGGCTGTATCAGAAGCAGTTGGAGGGGGTCAGTGAGGACACGTCTGAGAGTCGTGTTGGCCAGAGCACCATGCTCACTGTTCTGGCGCAGAGCAATACCGGGAGATGTGACCAATGCCCCAGCATCAAAAGCACCACAGTTGCTCATCATTCATCTTGCAAAACTCACAGGATGGGAGGCAGGGAAGGAAGCTGAAGGTGAGAATTGGTGGTGACGGGTGAGGAAGGCTCCAGGTGACTACCAGCTGGTTGATAGGAGTGCCATTCTGGTGGAAATGTCAGGCTGAGTTGATACCTGGCGGCTTCTTGGCCAATTTGGGATCAGTGCAGACAGGATAACGTGTAAGAAGGTAAGTAGGAAACTTGCGGGGCCTCTCAGGTGAGTCTTGAATTTCCAAAGAAAGGGATAGAAACTCTCCTTTACTTACGCTATTTACAATGTCCCTGCTACATCTGGAGATGTTGACAAAACAGGAAGTGATTGCAGATATCCTGACCTCTGCTTGGGTGTGGTCAAGGTGAAAAGCACGGTTGACCTCAGACAACCATCGAAGTTTGATGTCCACAGGTGGGTTGTCTTTGAATAAAAGTTTGAGGTAGTCAGTCCTGGGTGCGAACGCCGAAGGTGTAGAAGCAGGAAGCAATGGCGAAACTTGGGGGGATTGAACAAGCTGCAGGAGGCAAGAAGTGTTGATTCTAAGGGCGGTTGCCCTCTGCAAAGGATCAGAAGTCTCCTGCCAATTGGAGGATTTGGTAGCAGGGGATGAAGGCTCACTGTTGCTGTCCGAGGTGTTATGCACGGGATGCTTGAAAGAGGAAGATGCCTGGCCAATGAGGTGAGGTGCGGCAGGTACAGATAGTGCTGGTTCCGTAGCTACTTCCCTAGCTAGCGAGACATTGCTACTACTTTGTGGTAGCCGTGGCCAGTCACTCTGAGTCATTTCATCCTCGTCACTCAGCACCAGGTCAGCTTCAAGTTCCTCAAGGGTGGCAGGGCCCGAGCACTCCGTGCTGCACACCTAGGCAGGTGGCAGGGTGAGCGGGACGTCAGCTTCACCAGCACGACAGAACAGACCAATGATTGCAGAGGAAATGGAGTGACTCGTCCATGACATCACACACGTTATACTGCACATGCGCAGAAATGAGAAAACCCTACCAGGGAAGCCCCGTCTGCTGTACTAAATTTTCCCCTTGAACTACAGGCCAAGTCCAAACACCAGAAAAACACAACCAACGGTGGAGTAACCACTAGACCTTTATGTTGCTCCATGCAACTACAGAAGGGTATTGGAAGGCAAGGACTAGAGGAAAAAACAGGAATATGAGCCGCACGCAGCAATGATTTGTTTATGTCCAGCCCTCTGGTGGCAAAATCCCTACTAATGGAGAAGAGAAAAAAAGTTAGCAGAGGAGAGAACACTTTACGGAATAGTTAAACATAGATAATGAAAGTAATGAGAGTATTAGTGGCTGGCGAATGGCTGGGAGATGGAAGGAAGTGAAGAGAGAGGAAGAAATTGGTAGGATGGAAATTGTGGAAGCAATGAAGAAAAGTCAGTGGGGAAAGCCCCAGGAATTTTTTTTTTTTTTTTATGCGAGGAAGAAGGAACCAAAGGCCATGAGCCCGCAGTAACAGTTCCCTCCAAGAGAAAAACAAAATACAATAGAAAGCCAAATTCAAGATCCGATCATTTTGAGATGCCTGGACACACTACGTTTGAAAGACTGGAGATCATAGGCAGGAGGAAATACAGACAGAGGGAGACAGTTCCAGAGCTGACCTGTTGCATAAATGAAAGACTGGGAGTAACGGTTAACTCTTGCATTAGAGAGTTGGACAGAAAAGGGATGAGAGTTTCCTGCCAGACGGGTGCTACGCGCCCGTCGTAGAGGTGGAGGAATGCAAGCAGACAGTTCAGAGGAGCAGTGACCATTAAAGTAGCGATAGAAAAGAGATAAAGATGCAACAGTGCGGCGAAGAGACAGAGGTTGAAGGGAGTCAGTAAGAGGAGGAGAGTTAATGAGACGAAAAGCCTTTGACTCCACCCTATTGAGAAGAGCTGTATGTGGGGAGCCTCCCCACACATGAGAGTTGTACTCCACACAGGGGCGGATAAAACCCCTGTATAGAGTCAACAATTGTGCAGGGGTAAAGAAAGAGCGGAGTCGGCTTAGCACACCCAATCTCTTGGAAGCAGATTTTAAAAGAGATGTAATATGATCTTTCCAAGATAAGTCCCCAGTAAATGAAACCCCAAGCATGTTCAAGGATGATGCAGGATTAATCTGAATATTATTAAACATTACTGGGTATACCTGTGGAAGATTTTGTCGGGTTGATAGGTGTAAGAACTGAGTCTTAGATGCATTAAAGACAACCATATTATTTTTACCCCAGTCAGAGATATGAGCCAAGTCAGACATTAGGTGTGCCATAGCCTCATCCCTTGTTTCTTGAAGTAACTGTTGAGATGGGCGTTGTGGGAACCGAATGGAAAGATGAAGGGTGGAGTCATCAGCGTATGAGTGGATAGGGTTAGATGTACAGCTTAGAAGATCATTGATGAATAAAAGGAAGAGAGTTGGTGATAGGACAGAGCCCTGAGGAACACCACTGTTGATAGATCTAGGAGAAGAACGATGGCCATCTAAGACAGCGGCTATAGAACGACCAGAAAGGAAGCTAGCGATGAAGGCACAGATAGAAGGATAGAAACCGTAGGAGGGCAGTTTGGAAATTAAAGATTTATGCCAGACTCGATCGAAAGCCTTTGAGATGTCAAGTGCAATGGCAAAGCTTTCGCCAAAGTCCCGAAAGGAGGATGACCAGGAGTCTGAAAGGTAGGTGAGAAGATCGCCAGTGGAGCGTCCCTGACGGAACCCATACTGACGATCAGAAAGAAGGTTGTGATAGGAAAGATGCCTTAAAATTTTTTTATTAAGAATTGACTCGAAAACTTTTGAAATACAGGACGTTAAAGCAATTGGACGATAGTTGGAGGGTTGGGAGTGGTCACCCTTCTTTGGGACTGGCTGAATGAGAGCAAACTTCCAGCAAGAAGGAAAGGTACAAGTTGACAGACAAAGGCGAAATAGTTTGCCTAGGCAGGGTGTAAGCACAGAAGCACAGTTTTTGAGAACAACAGGAGGGACTCCATCAGGCCCATATGCCTTGTTAGTACTGAGGCCAGTAATGGCAGAAAATACATCAACTGAAGAAATTTTAATGTCAGCCATGAGGAAGTCAGAGGGGGGAAGTGATGGAGGAACAGCACCGGAATCGTCTAAGGTGGAATTGGAGGAGAAAGTCTGTGCGAAGAGATCTGCTTTATCAGTAGAAGAAATAGCTACAGAACCATCAGAGTAGAAAAGAGGAGGGAAGGATGATGAGGTAAAGTTGTTAGAAAGATTTTTGGCAAGGTGCCAGAAGGAGCGAGAAGAATTCGAGTTAGAGAGTTGAGAGCATTTAGTATGGATGAAATTATTTTTAGTAGAGCGAAGAACAGACTTAGCACGATTCCGGGCAGAAACGTAAAGATTATGTGATTCAGGGGTGGGTTGGCTCCGGTACCTTTTGTAGGCCCTCTCCTTGTTGCGGACAGCATTAGAACAAGTGTGATTAAACCAAGGCTTTCTTGCGTTAGTCAAAGGATATGAGAAAGGAATGTATGCTTCCATGCCCGAGAGAATAACCTCCGTAATGCGCAAGGCACACTCAGATGGCTCACGGCCATGGAAGCAATAATCATTCCAGGGAAAATCAAAGAAGTACTGCCTGAGGGCCTCCCAGTCCGCAGCTCCAAAATGCCAGAGACGACGTTTCCCTGGAGGGTCCGCAGGCCGTACTGGAGCGATAGGACAGGTTAAGGTAAAAAGGTTGTGATCGGAGGAGCCCAACGGAGAGAAAAGATTCACAGAGTAAGCAGAAGGATTAGTTGTGAGGAAGAGGTCAAGTATGTGTGGTGAAATGCTGGAGCATGGGGGAGAGATGGTAGTAGTATGGACGTCGAAGATGTGCAGATTGGCCTGGGAGGAAGGTAGAGTCCCGGATGATTAGAAGTCAGGTAAAATTATTCCCTTGTACAAAGGAAAAAGGGAAAAAGAAGTGTGTGGTAATCATAGTGGCATTTGTCTTCTTAGTGTAATAGGGAAAGCATATGGTAGGATACTTATTGACAGAGTTAGGGAAATAACAGAGGATTTAGTTGGAAAAGAACAGGGAGGGCTTAAGAAGAGGAGAGGTTGTGTAGCTCATATATTCATTCTTTGATTTTTTTTTTTGGAAAAGTTTCTAGAGAAGGAAAAGAAGTTGTATGCGGCCTTCATGGATTTAAAGAAAGCATATGACAGGGTGGATAGACAAGGATTGTGGAAAGTATTAAGAATATATAGAGCAGATGGGAAGTTGTTGAATGCTGTGAACAGTATGTGTGAGGGTGCTAAGGCTGGTGTGCGTGTGGAGAGTGAACTGAGTGAAATATTCTTCATGAAGGTTGGATTGAAACAGGAATGTGTCATGTCTCCATGGTTGTTCAATCTGTATATAGGTGGAGTAATAAAAGAGATATAAGAGAGGGCAGTGGATCTTGGAGTGGTCCTAAAGAGAGAAGAGAATGTTTGGAAACTCCCTGTACTGTTGTTTGCAGATGATACTGTTTTGCTAAGTGAAGACGAAGGGGAGCTTCAGTGCTTGGTGGATGTTTCTGGGAGAATGTGTAAGAAACGGAATCTAAAGGTGAATGTAGGGAAGGGTAAAGTTATGGTCTTCGTGAGAAGTGAAGTCAATGAATGTACAGTGAGGTTTGATGAGGAGAAAATGGAATATGTGAGTGCGTTTAAGAAACACATTGAGGTGGTTTGGCCATGTGGAGAGGATGGAGAATGAGAGACTGACGAGGAGAATGTATGTGAATGAGGTGGAGGAGGAAAGAGGGAGGGGGAGGCCAAGGATGAGATGGAGGGATGGAGTGGAGAGGTATATGAGACAGTGTGGTATGACCTGGGAGCAGGGTAGTGAAATGACGGTGGACAGGGCGACGTGGAGGCGATTTGTTTGTTGCTACTCCGTATGGGATTAAGGCTTCTGGGAATAGATAGACAGATAGATAGCTTAAGTCCTTGGGTAGTGTGATGAGTAAGGATGGAACTTAGGAGGGTGAAGTGCTTGAAAGGGTACAACAAGGAAGAAAGGTTGCTGGTCCCTTCAAAGCAGTGATAAGAAACAGGAAAGTGAGCATGGAAGTGAAAAGTTACTACATGACAGTAATGTGACACCAGCTCTAATGTAGGGAAATGAAGCTTGGACCTTGTTGGGGGAACAGAAGTCAAAAGTGAGCGCGGTGGAAATGATTTATTTGAGAGGAGCATGTGGAGTTGCATGGAGAGACAGAGTGACAAATGAGGATGTGAAGGAGGGTTGCGGTGTGGATGTGGATGTGATAGGAAGCGTTAGGAGAAACACGCTGATGTGGTTCGGGAATAAGGAGAGGATGGAGAGTGAGATACTGACGAGGAGAGTGTATGTGAGTGAGGTGGAGGGGGAGAGAGGGAAGGGGAGGCCAAGGATGAGATGGAAGGATGGAGTGGAGAGGTATATAAGAGAGGGGAGTGTGATCTGGAAGCAGGGCAGCGATATGGCGGGGAACAAGTTGACATGGAGGCGATTTGTTTGTGGCCACCCCTTACGGGATTAAAGCGTCTGGCGATAGATAGATTAAGGTGAGACTTTAAACTGGAGGTGTAAGATACAGCCTTAATTCTCTCTCTCTCTCTCTCTCTCTCTCTCTCTCTCTCTCTCGCAGCCTTTTTGACATTGGGAGTCTCGGCACTCTACCAGTAGGAATTACATCTCTTATTTATTGCTCCACCTTTTCAAGGCTGAGCGATAATGTTTTTGCCCTCCTCTGTATGTCTGTCGGTGTGTGTGTGTGTGTGTGTGTGTGTGTGTGTGTGTGTGTGTGTGTGTGTGTGTGTGTGTGTGTGTTCCCATTATATCAACGAACTGCTTGTTCTATCAACATGAATCCTTCAGTGTACCAAGATATGTCCAAAATCTTGGACGAGTTCGAAAACGTGCATTCGGGGTCAAGGTCAAGGTCGCCAAAATGGCTGCCAAAGGTGAACTTGATTTTAATCGCCCGCCTTCAGCACCATTTTATCTCATGAACGGCTTGAGCTATCAACATGAAACCTTCACTATACCATGATATGGCCAAAATCTTGGACTTGGCCAACAGCCTATTCTGGCAGGCGAGTAGCATGCGGCTCTCGAGTGGTTTTCTTTGATTTTATCTTGATTTTCTTCTGATGACACCTGCATCGTCAGAGGATTGCTACCATTTAAACTCCATTAGTTCCACGAAGGAGATTTACACATCTCAAACGATATATATATATATATATATATATATATATATATATATATATATATATATATATATATATATATATATATATATATATATATATATATATATATTCCAGTTTTTATTCTTGACGTTGCTCTCGTTCTATTGCCATGTTGACTCGGCTTCAATCCTTTAACTTTGATTGGCCTAAAAACTACTTTGCATGTTCTTGTGCACTGTATTCCTAGAAGCGTTTCTCATTTTTAACTCCGCCAACGATGGATTCACCTATGTTTGTCTGTCTGTCCAGACAATATCTCCAAAAGTCCTCAATGAATTCCAATGATCCGGATCCTATGTATTCCACACAATATCCCCACGGATCCGGATCTGGATCCTTTTTAATGGCAGTGGCATTGGCGGAGTTATGCGCTCTCTGAGTGCATTCTAGTTTGATTTATGGGTTTATAATTATTTAATGACCAAAAAGTGCAAAAAGGAAGGAACGGTACCATAAAAAAGACATGCCTTGGACCAACAGACGTCAAAACAATCATCGTGGTAAAGGCATGTTCTGCATCGAAGTTAGTTACAGTATGAGACGAGTTCGATTGGTGCGTACCCTCCAGCCTGAGCGTTCTTTGTCTGATAATGACAATTAAATGTAGACAGACGTACAGTTCCTTCCAAAAGTTTCGTTCCTCCTCAAGCCCTTCATTAACTTAACATTATATCAGTCTGGGTAGAGCTGTATGCAGTGACTATTATCTGTTTGGTTACTTAAATAGTTAATATTAACTACGGTAACTGTTAATTTTCACCACCCAGACTAATATAATGTTATGAGATGTTGAAGGGTAGTACGAGGAGGGGAAACTTTTTAGGCAACTGTACCTATGTATAAGGAGCAAACTTTGGGAAATTCCGTGATTTTTCTCGCTAAGGTCTCCCTCCCTCGTAGTTCATCTCTTACTGTCCACAGAAAATTGCATTACATTAATTTTAGGCGCAGCATTCCAAACTGAAAGGTTTAGATTACAACCTTCATTTAGGGCCGTTTTCACAGTCGTCCCTAACCTTTTGGGCCCGAACGTGTGTCGGGCCCGAACCAAAAGCACGTTTGGATTTCACAGTCGCTCCGAATGGCTTTCGGGAGCTTACTAACGTGGGGACGTCTGCCCGTGTTGATGCGGAAGGGTTGGTAGTTCTGGGTGGCGAAAACTACTTTCCATATGTAGAGAATATTTAGAAATTGGAATGTAATGAATGTGATGAATAACATGACTGGAACATCCACTTCACACAGTTCTTACTAATATATTCAGGAGTGATGATATTCGTAAGAATGCAGCAAAAATAACGAATAGGAAACGTTATCGGAATGAAGAGCAACCTCATCACGCTCCTACTTGAAATCGGAAGTAAGCTGAATCCATAAGTATTGTAAAAAAGGCTTAAGTAAAAATAACCATGAAGTAACATGTATAACGTCTAATGGGTGATGGTGTGGTTTATTAACGGATATACTATTAATACATGAACATTTTCTTTTCTAAACGGGGTGTTAGCTACATCAACTTTTACATCGGGCATCAGATATTAGAATTTTCATGAAAATATGCATTAGACAACGATTCTCGTATTTCTTTCGGGTCCGTTTGTTGAGGAACCTCCACCTGTTTGCGAAAGGGCAGTATTCGGATACGTAGTAGAAAGTCTCATAAAAATACACAAACATATATTTTATTTTCATTATCGGGTGTGTGTTTTACACCAGAAATATTATATTGGGTACATAATATTGAAATGATAATGAAAATATGAAACATGTAATTATTCTTTAACTTTTTTACTTTCGGGACCGTCTGTTGGGGAGGCTGCAGGCCCCCCAAGAATGTTCCAGTAATTTGTTCGGGCCGTCCCGAATGCCGTCCCCAACAGAGGCCTCGGAAGGTTGGTTGGGGGCGACTGTGAAAACGAAAACGTGCGTTCGGAGGCGAGTAGGCTGTTGGGGACTGCATTGGGGACGACTGTGAAAACGGCCCTTAATCTTCACCATTAAAGACTGAAGGAAAGTTTAATAACCAATTCCCTGAGGTTGTTGGAGGTGGCTACTTCATTTAATCTAATAAGAGTTAATTATTACAGTCATTCAGTTACTGTTGAAAAGAAAAAATATAGGTAAATGAATGATCAGATGGAAAATGGAAATACAAGAAGGAACAAACAAGAAATCGCTCTCTTTGAGCCAAAGGGGATTAAGCGAATCTGAAAAACGAATTAAGACTTCATTGTTCATTTTAGTCAAGGACGGGAAGAGGAGGGGTTCATTTAAGTGATGCTTAATTAACAGTAATCAAATAATCAAATACGAGAGTTTCTGATCAGCGATGAAAGAACAACACTCATTTTTCACAAGGCTATCTATCTATAGCCCGACGCCCTAATCCCGCCAAGGGTGGCCGCAGACAAAACGCATCCAAGTCGCTCTGTCACCCACCATTTGACTACCCTCTCCCCAAATCACCCCCTCCTCCCTCATATACCTCTCAACTCCATCCCTCCACCTCATCCTCGGTCTACCCCTCCCTCTCCCTCCCTCCACCTTACCTACATACACCCTCTTAGACAGTCTTTCACTCTCCATTCTCTCCACATGTCCAAACCACCTCAGAGTATTTCTCCTAATCTTCTCAACCACATCCACATCCACCCCACAACGTTCTTCACTTCTTCATTCGTCAACCTGTCCCTCCATGTTACTCCACATGCTCCTCTCAAGTAACTCATCTCCACTGTTCTCACTCTTGACTTGTTCCCCTCTTGCAAGGTCCACGCCTCGCTTCCATATGTCAGGGTAGGGATCACAATACTTTTATGCAGTGATTTCTTAACTTCCATACCCACCTCCCTATTTCTCATCACTGCTTTCAGTGAACCAACAACCTTCCATCCCTGCTGTACCGTTTCACGCACTTCATCCCCCAAAGTTCCATCCTTACTCATCACACTACCCAAGTACTTGACTGCACTCACATCCTCCATATCCTCACCATCCAACCTCACTGTACATTCTGTGACTTCATTCCTCTCAAACACCATAACTTTACTTTTGTTTACATTAACTTTCAGCTTCCTCCTCCTACACACTGTCCCAAATTCATTCACCAAACCCTGCAACTCCCATTCATCTTCACTCAACAATACTGTATCATCAGCAAACAACAACACCGGAATCTTCCAAATCTCACCCTCATTCATTAGAGCTACCCCCACATCCACTGCCCTACCTTGCACCTCCTTTACAACCCCGTCCATGTATATATTAAACAGCCATGGAGACATTACACAACCCTGTTTCAGTTCCACATTGAGATCAAAGAACTCACTCAGCTCACCATCCACTCGCACCGTAGCCCTAGCTCCTTCGTACTTACACTTCACAGCACTCAATAATTTCCCCTTCACTCCATATATTCTTAATACCTTCCACATACCTTGCCTGTCTATTCTGTCATAAGCTTTCTCCAAGTCCATGAAGGCAGCATACACTTTCTTTCCCTTCTCAAGATACTTCTCCACTAAACATCTTAGAACAAATATCTGATTTACACACCCTTTTCCCTTCCTAAATCCCCCTTGTTCTTCTCCAACTAGCTCCTCTATCATATGCCTAACCCTATCAATGAGTATTCTACCATATATTTTACCAGTCACACTAAGAAGGCAAATACCCCTATGGTTACCACATACTTGTCTCTCCCCTTTTCCTTTGTATAAAGGAACAATTCTGCTTGATTTTCAGTCCTCTGGAACCCTTCCCTCTTCCCAAGCCAATGTACACAACTTCCATACCCACTCCACAACAATCTCGCCCCCATACCTCAGCATTTCACCACACACTCCATCACTTCCTGGGGCCTTTCCCAACTTGATCTTCTTCATTGCTTCCACTACTTCCGCCCTACTGATCTCTTCCTTCCTCCTCTCATCTCTTCTTCTCCCAGCTATTCCCCAACCACTTATACTTGCACTGTTCTCACTCTCTACATTCAACAAATCCTCAAAGTGCTCCTTCCATCACCTCAATTTCTCTCTCTTCTCCACCAACAATCTATTATTCCTATCTTTCACTCCCCTCCTATTCCCCCTTTCACACTGCCTTACTTACTTTACCTCCTTCCAAAACAATTTCTTACTCTCCCTCCATTTCACACTCAGATTCCTCCCAAACTCTTCATCCACTTTCTTCTTACTCTCCTTCACCAGTCCTTTCACCTCCCTTCTCCTACTCATATATACCTCTCTCTTCTCTCTCTCATCTTCTCCCCTACCTCTACTCGCTAGCCATTCACCATATGCCTTCTTCTTTTGTTCCACAGCTCGTTTCACCTCATCAATCCACAATGCTGTCCCTTGCACACCCTTGCATCACCTCCTCACTCCACAAACCACCTCACACGCTGCGCCTATCTCTTCTGTGAATATCTTACATACGTCTTCCACCCCTTCCATCTGCTCTAGCTCATACCTCCCCAATCTTCCTTCCACTATACCCTTATACTCTGCCATTTTCTCAGTATCTTGCAAATTCTCCACTCTTCTCACAGGAGCTGTTTCCTCCTGTCTTCCCCTTCGTCTCCTCAACCATTTTCTTTGCAGCTTTGTCTTGGCCATCACTAAGTGATGGTCCGAGACTCCATTCCCCCACCCCCTCCACACTCTTGAATCCAACACTTGTCCTCTCATTCTCTCATCCACACACACGTAGTCTATCATTGCCTTTCGTTCAACAAGTTCACCATCCATCCTCCTCATTACTCTCCATTTATACCGGTGGATCATCTTATGCTGAAAGTAGGTGTTGGCTATTGCCAACCCCTTACCAGCACAGATGTCCACCAAAGCACTACCATTCCCATCTACTTCAGCTGGCACACACCACTAACCAACCACTCCATCCACTCGTACATTCCCAACCTTGCCGTTCATGTCTCCAATCAAAAGCACTCTCTCGCTTCTCTCAAATTTGTCCATACATGATTCTACTCTCGCCCAAAACTCCTCTTTCATTCTCGCCACTCGGTCCTCTGTCAGAGCACACACACATACAATTGCCCACGCTTGTATACCTACTTTCATCCTCAACCATACAATCCTTGCACCCACTGTTACTTACTCTCTTATATTCTCCTTCCACTTCTTGCTTATCATCAAACATACTCCCTCTCTTGCCCTCTCATTCTCATTAACTCCAGCACATATACCTAAACCATATTCCTATTCTCTCACCCTTTCACCTTTCCATTAAGTTTCAGTCAATCCACATACTGTATATTGTTACATAGCCTATGATTTCATCATCCTTTGTGTAATTTTAACGCACAGTATGCTGCATGTTTGATCACGAGCGTGTTCTGCCTCATTCCCCCCTTCTACCGTTATAGTAGAGTAAGTCGTCCTTTCTGTTGTTCAGAGCAGGATTTTCAGCTCTTTGTCCCCATGGCTTCATTTGCGCGTCCTTCTTACAAGTTGTATCAAGCTCTGCTGGCCCCTATATAATGAGCTCAGTCTCTGCATCATTGCCACTTAGATCTGCTCCTCATTTTGTTCATATCTCTGTCTTCCCCCGTACAGTTATTATTGAGTGCTCAGGAAGTCTCCAACCATCTAGCAGCTGTGTAATTTGAGTTTAAGTGTTGTCGCATTTTGTTCTTGTACTGTATAGCATAAGTTTAATTTGTAGGCCTAGTAACGTTTTTGGTAATTCATATAAGGTTCTTGTTGTCAGCCATCATTAGTAATAGTTTGTATGTGTAATAATTTATCTTGCATTAACTGAGCATTACCCAGTGTATTTTCATTTTATCAGGGCTGACTTAGATAAATTTACTCTTGCTAATTTCGTGTTAATAGAGGCTATTGCAGTTAACCATAAATTTAACCTGTTTTTTGTCATTACATTATCCTTATGAGTCCTGAGTGTTTTGTTGTTAGTTTGAGCATTAAACTTTAACTTGTAATTTTACCTAACTCTTTGTTTTGAACCTGGAACTTTACGGGACAGTAGTGATTTTTAGTATTCTTACTTAAAGTGTACCTTATCTTTCTCTGTTCCGTAACATAAATTTGGCGACCCTGTCAGGATATTCAGGATATTATCATAAGGATATTGCTTGATATTTTGTGAATGTGATTTATTCATGATGTCTACTATTACTACACTTGATGAAGCCAAAGATTTTTTGTCAAATGTGCAAACAGTGTGTGATGTAGAAAACAGAACAAAGAATGAACTTAAGCTTGTTGTTCAACAATTGGGAATTGCTGTTCGCTCTCATCATTCTAAAGATCAAATTGTTGACATGACCCGCCCCGTCCTGACGACGTATGGGTACGTTGCAACGATTTGCATTTGCCAGTCCCGGCGACGTACCAGTACGTCGTGCAATTGCAATGTGCATAATTTCGACAATTTTCAAATTTCGCGCTTGATTTGTGGTACGTACCCTCACCTGACCTTCCCCTACCTGCCACCAGGCGGGGACACTCGGTGACCCCGCGCGACCCGCGCTAGCCCGCCACTCGTCCACTCACCTGGTAGCCACGGTCCTGCTCAGACATGGCTAAGAGAGGTCTCTCAGAGAGCGAAATTCAAGTCGCCCTGGACACCTTTACCGGCGACAGTGATTCCCCACTGGATGACGAGGAGATGGACAAGGATTATGTGCAGCCAGAGGAGGAAGAAACCACCATCAGTGACGAGGAAGTTCCGTCACCAAGGAAGCGGCAGTACGTGACTTACCGTGCTGCTAGAGAGGGGCAGGAGGCAAAGAAGGCACGTGGTATGTCATATCCCTATCCCCAGCGTGCCTTGGAAGCAGAATTCGAGGTCGAGGACGAGGACGAGGACGAGGATGGAGCCGTGGGACGTGCTGCCACGTGGTATGGATGGGAGGTGATTACCCATCGTGGCCCAGAGCGCACACCACGTCATCTAAGCAGGTATGAGCCTAGCATTCTGTTTGGGGAGGTAGGAAGTGAAGTGGAGGGAGTGGGGAGTGAAATGGAAATTCCTGGGATTAGGGAAAGTGAGAGTGACGTGGGTGAGTCATTGCTCTCCCTACGCAGTGTGAGGCGGCAGAGTGGATCACGTGGGCCAGTGCGGGTGCGTTCAGTATCACGTGGGGTTGTGAGGGAGGGGGAAGGTGGGGAGGAACCACTCCAAAGCACGTCTTATGCTCCCCAATATCCCCTAACACGTGGTCGAGCAAGGTTGCGTGAAAGAGCACGTGGTGTGGTAATGGAGGGGGAAGGTGGGGACGAACCATTCCCCAGCACGTCTTCTGCTCCCCAATATTCCCCTATATCATCCCCACAGCCCCCTAATGTTCCTCAAGGCCGTAAGGGTAAGGGAAAGGGAAAGGGTAAAGGCAGAGGGAAGAGGAGTGACAGTGGGGAAGCCCTCTGTACTCCTTCTCCCCAACCTCCCCAACCAGGATCTCCTCCCCACCCAGACAAAGGCGGTGATGCGGACGAGGGATTTGTGTCGTGGGATTGGGAGGATGGGAGTGATTTTTCTCCCCTCATTCACCCCTTCACTGAGCAAGGGCGATCTGGCTGCATTGCACCAGGTATTCACTGCAATTCAAGCAGGTTGGATTTTTTCCACCTGTTTTTCAGTGAGGCCTTCGTCGATCAGATCGTTTTTCAAACAAACCTGTTTGCAAGCGCCCAGCGCCTAGAAAGTGAAAGATTGGGAGCAAGGAGTAGGCATTCTGTGATTTATGATTACCCTGTCTCCATTCCAGAAATGTTCTTATTTTTTGCCCTTGTCCTTCTGATGGGTATAATAAGAAAAAATAGAATTCCTGCTTACTGGACTAGGGACCCTGTTATGTTTACCCCCATATTTGGTCAAGTGATGAGCCATAATCGGTTTCAACAAATTCTAAGTCGCCTCCATTTTTATGATGCTAATGACCCTGCAAATGCAAACAACACTGACAAAATGAGGCGAATTAGGCTGGTCTTTGATCACCTGAGGCAAACCTTTCGATCCTCATTCTATCCCTATAGAGATCTCGTCATAGACGAGAGTCTCGTGTTGTGGAGAGGCAATATTTCATTCAGACAGTATATACCCAGCAAAAGGCACCGTTTTGGGTTCAAGATCTTTGTTATGTGTGACTGTAGGACTGGGTACGTGCAAGACATAGTCTTGTACACCGGTGCACAGACAGACATAATAGAAGATCGAAGTATAGGACTTTCGGGAGCAGTGGTAAAGACGATGATACAAGACTACCTTCATCGTGGTCACGTTCTCTACCTCGACAACTGGTACACTAGCCCTCTTCTCGCTCGTTATCTTCACAGACATGAAACGGGAGTCTGTGGAACCGTAAAGGTGAACCGGCGTCACATGGTCAAGGTAGGGCGGAAACTTGCAAGGAGTGAGGTTGTCTTCTTCAAAGCAAACAACATCCTTGCAACAATGTGGAACCACAACAGAGAAGTAAGCCTCTTGTCCACGGTTCACCGCCCCTTGATGCACCGTACTGATTCTGTTGATTACCATAGCGAGAGCAGGCGTCGTGTTTGGAAACCTGAGTGTGTAATGGATTACAATATAAACATGCGCCTCGTGGACCAATCTGACTCCATGATATCGACGGTAGAGTGTGCCAGGACCACGATGAAGTGGTATAAAAAACTGTTCTTTCACTTGCTAGATATCACTGCTCTGAATTGCCACCACCTTCACGCCATGACCACAGGAGTTCAGGAAACCTTTGAAGGGTTTGTGAGGGAGCTCACACGAGAAATCTTTGCTAAGTATGCTGTTGAAAGGCCCCAACAGCGCCCCCGCACTGCCCCTATTACCCAGACTCCCCAGAGAATATCAGGCTGCCATTTCCCCACTCCTATCCCTCCCCAGCCCAACAGACCTAGGCCCCAGCGCAGGTGTCACGTGTGCAGTAATTCCCAGGTGAGACTCACGACACAGAGGAAGGACACCCGCTATGAGTGCGTGCAGTGTGACGTGGGTCTGTGTATTCACCCATGTTTTAGTGAATATCACACGTTGCTGCAATTTTAGCATGGTGTGAATGCGAAAGGACGCTGAAATTATGAGGTAAATGCGACAGACAGACGCTCTGTGAAAATATCAGTCATGTGGATCGCCAAATATTAGTATAAAGTGCCTACGGGTAGAACATAAGTGAAAATATTGGGTGTAAGTATATAAATCTGCCCTAAGTTGAAACTTACATAGAGAGGGTTGTTTGATGCGATATTCTGTCGCTCAGTGCAATAAATACGGCCCCTTATTATATATTTTTTATTATGTGACATTCTTACGGGTATAATATAAGTTCAAATAATTGTATATGATGATGTATATTCTAAGTCAAATATTCATAGCGTGTCTATAAAGATAAGATTTCCTGACGCTTAGTCGAATGAATAAGGCACGTATTAGTCAAAATGAAAGTCAGCAAGTGATAAAGTGAATAATTAGTATATAAGTGTGTGAGTGAATTAGTATATAAGTGTGTGAGTATTATGTATGACGTAACATTCCTTGCGAGGGTATTTTCAGGCGATATTCTCACGCTCACTTGAATAAATAATGGCAGTAAGTATGTACAGTGCATTGGAGGGGTGTAAACGTGTGTAATATAAGTGGGAAAATATAATTGGAGTGAATAAATAAAGTTGATGATGAAACACGAGTGTTTGAGATCGTGGTTGCTACGTGAATAGGCGCTAGCATATCGCTAAATGCCCTCGTAATGAATGAAAATAATTGAAAACCTTCACAGTGGTGGGGAAAAGGTTCTATGTAAATGGGAAAATAATTGCAAAGTGATAAAACAACTTGGTATGTTGAAATACGAGTCATAGCGAGTGCGCTTACTAAGCTGATGTGCACTAAGCTTATTTTGCATGTCATCATAATGAATGAAAACATCTGAAATCAATTACAAACAGTTGTAATTGGTAAATTGTCATTGAAACAGAAGTATACAAGTAGAAAAAATGATAGGTAGACTCATACCAGAAAATTAGCATATAGCATGTTACGACTCGAACCTAACTCGCTATGCTCGCGCGATGGTACAATGCTTATTTTTCCTATATATGTGTCTGAAATCCATTATATTGTTACTGTTGTTGTTTATTAGTTCAAATTCAATAAATGTAGAGGTGTTGTGTGTTGTTTGTCCCATTATTCCTTACCATAGAAAACGTTAACGCATATCCAGCCCATTACAGAATACGATACCTGCGGGGGGAAACCGCACCTGTATAGACCACTTATAGACCGCGGAGACCACTTTCTTCATGATTTTCCATCGTTTCTCGACCTAAGCGGAAGTTTTAGAAGAAAAACATTTTTTCCACAAAGGCTCGGGACTGGGGGATGTCATAGGTGCGGAAAAGCTCGGGACGTGATGGGTTAATGAAAGCTTGTTTAATGTAACTCCTCCAAATGAGCGAACGCAGATTGAATTAGCTAAGTTACAGCTAGCCCTGCAGGAGGCTCAGGCTAAGGAGGCGGAGTCTCGTGTTAAGGAGGCTGAATTTCAAGCAAATGCTAAGGAGGCTGAATCTCAGGCTCGGATTCAGGAGGCACAGATACAGGCTCAGGCATAAATTGAACTAGCTAGGATTCAGGCAGACCATGAGTATCGCATGAAACAAGGTGGAACTGGATCATCTAGCTCTGATGATTTTGATGTGGCTAAAAATGTTAAACTTGTCCCTCCTTTTAATGAATCTGATTTAACAAAGTATTTTCAGTTGTTTGAGAGGGTAGCTACAGGTTTTAATTGGCCCAAAAAGTATTGGCCAGTACTCCTTCAAACTGTTCTCACCGGTAAAGCTCAAGTAACTTATGCATCTTTGCCTCAGGATCAATCTGATAATTATGATGTAGTTAAGAGCTTGATTCTTAAGGCCTATGAGCTTGTTCCTGAAGCCTATAGAGTAAAATTTAGTACAATTTACAAGCAAGATAAGCAATCCCATGTTGAGTATGCAAAAATCAAAGAAGATCTGTTAGAGCAGTGGTTAAATTCTAAGAATGTGGATTCTGATTTTGGTAAATTTAAGCAGATGATTTTGCTGGAGGACTTCAAGAGGTGTATTAGTAAAGATGTAAGCCTATATCTTGATGAAAGAAGAATAGATAATTTGTCTGATGCTGCAGTTTTAGCTGATGAATATGTTCTCACTCACAAGAGATATTCTAAAGAAAAAGGGAAAGCTGAGAGTAAGTACGTTGCCTCTACTCAGAGTACAGGTAACAGGAAAGAGAATAAAGATGATGTTTCTCAGGAAGCAAATACCAGCTTCACCTCTATATTAAAGAAAAGTAAATGTACTTATTGTAGTAAGCTTGGTCATACTACGGAGAGATGTTTCAGGAGACAGCGTGATGTGAACAAAAAGGAGTCTTTAAATATTCAGTCAATTGGTCTAGTGTCCACCCTTGAGAGTTCCCATAATTCTTTAACTGAGTTAACTGAACCTGCTTTGAGGGGTAACTTAAATTCTCATGATGGAGCTCCTCTTTTGAGCAGTAACGTGGGTGACACTCTCAAGAGTTCATGTGCTAATTTCCTGTCTGAAGGTTTTGTCAGTCCTCTGGGAAGTAATGACAGGAAATCAGTTCAAATATATCGTGATACAGGTGCTTGCCAATCCCTGATGCTGACCAGTGTTCTAGGCTCTAATGTTAATTCCTCTTATGAAACTGTAATCTTACAAGGTGTAGGGAATAATTACTTCTCTGTCCCTCTGTGCAGAGTGAATTTAGAGTCTGGTTTTGCTAATGGTTCCGTTATGGTTGGGTTGGTTGAGACACTCCCAATGTCAGGTGTAACTTTCTTACTTGGAAATGATATTGGTGGAAGTCAAGTGTGTCCAGCTCCTCAGTTGTCTAGTGAGCCAGTGGCTGCGTCCCAGGATTGTGATGTCCCTGATGTGTTCCCTGCATGTGCTGTCACTAGGGCTAAGTCTAAAGTTACTGGTGATTTAGAGGATAATGATGATGATGATGTTATCCTAGCTGACACTTTTCTTGCTAATTTGGACCACTCACCAGATGAGGCAGTGATGAGAAATAGTGTTGATAATTTGTCTCGTCAAGAGTTGGTTGAGTTGCAGGTTGCTGACCCTGAGTTGAAAGGTCTAGCTAACTCTGCTTACAGTGAAGAAGAGTCAGCCGGTGCTTCTACTTGTTATTATGTAAAGTCAGGAGTACTTACGAGGAAGTGGAGACCCCCAACAGCATCAGCCGACTGTGAATGGGAGGTTGTACATCAAGTTGTCATCCCTCGTGTTTGTAGGCAGGATATCATTAGAGTGGCTCATGATTCCAGTTTGGCAGGACACCTTGGAGTGAGGAAGACTGTGGCACGCATTTTGAAACACTTCTACTGGCCAGGTAACTTCAGGGATGTTTCCTGGTATTGTAAGTCTTGTCACACCTGTCAAGTTGTGGGGAAGTGTAATCAGACTGAAAAGGTTGCACCTGTAGTTCCCATTCCTCCTTTTGAGGCGCCTTTCACCCGTGTGTTCGTGGATATTGTGGGCCCTCTTCCTAAGACTTCTTCAGGATTTTCTTATGTGTTGACCCTGATTGATATGGCTACTCGTTATCCTGAAGCCATTCCACTTAGAAATATCTCAGCAAAGAACGTGGTTAAGGAAATGCTAGGGTTCTTCACAAAGTTTGGTCTGCCCAAGGAGGTACAGTCAGACCGGGGAAGTAATTTCATGTCAAATGTTTAGTCTCTGAAAGAGTTGGGCATCACCCAGATCACGTCTTCAGCTTACCATCCCCAGACCCAAGGAGCGTTGGAGAGATATCATCAAACACTCAAATCGATGCTCAAGAAATACTGTTTGGAACATCAGAAAGACTGGGATAAAGGTCTTCCATTTGTTGTATTTGCCGCAAGAGAATCTCCAAATGAATCACTGGGCTTCTCACCTTTTGAACTACTGTTTGGCCATGAGGTAAGAGGACCCCTTAAGTTACTCAAGGAATGCTGGCTGTCGGAGGAAGATGACGTCAACCTGCTGGAGTATGTGATGAAGTTCAAAGAACGGCTGTCCACTGCTTTACAGCTGGCGAGAGAGAATTTAGGAGCTGCTCAGGAGAAGATGAAGACTTGGTATGATAAGAAGTCCAGGTTACGCCACTTTCAGCCAGGAGATCAGGTTTTGATTCTGCTACCAGTTCATGGGCAACCTCTTCAAGCCAAGTTTAGTGGTCCTTATTTCGTGGAGAAGAAACTCAGTGATGTCAACTATGTCATCGCCACACCAGATCGTAGAAAGAACAAGCAACTATGTCACATCAACATGCTAAAGTTATATCACAGGCGGGACGAAAATAATCCAGTCTGCACTGTAGCTGTTCCATCCGAGTCTGCAAGTGAAGCTCTCCCATGCAGTATGAGTCTGAGTGATAGTTTGGGGAAGAATCCTGATATCATGAATGATCTCCAGACTAAGCTTTCTCATCTACCTCCCGAGGAAAGGCAGGAGTTTTCGGCATTACTGCAGGAGTACCCGGAAGTGTTCCGTGCTACTCCAGGAATAACCACTGTGTTGATGCATGATGTCGATGTTGGAGACGCAAAGCCAATTAAATTGCCTCCTTACCGTGTGAACCCAGTGAAAGTTCCTCTCATCCAGAAGGAGCTTGGCTACCTGTTGGACCACAAGATGATTGAGCCCTGTCAGAGCGAGTGGAGTTCTCCTGTCACTCTGGTCCCTAAGTCAGGTGGGTCACAGCGGCTTTGCATCGACTACAGACGTGTTAATCAGATAACCAAAACAGACACTTATCCTCTCCCTCATGTGGAAGATTGCATAGACAAGATCGGAAAGGCTAGGTACATAAGTAAGTTTGATTTGTTAAAGGGATACTGGCAAGTACCTATGACTAAACGTGCTAGGGAGATCTCATGTTTTGTAACACTAGGAAAGAATTTTGCATGTTCTGTAATGCCATATGGTATGAAGAATGCACCAGCCACATTTCAGAAGCTCATGAATGTTGTAACAGAGGGTTTGGCAGGGTGTGTTGTTTATATTGATGATGTATTAATCTTCAGTGACAACTGGAAAGATCACCTATGCCATGTCAGTAAATTTCTTGAGCGTTTGGTTCATGCTAATCTTGTAGCTAATTTATCAAAGTGTGAGTTTGGTCAAGCTAAAGTTCAGTACCTTGGGTACGTAATTGGTGATGGACATGTTGCACCACCAGGAGCTAAGGTTCAGGTTATAAGTGATCTTCCCAGACCTAAAAGTAGGAAAGAGCTACAAAGATTTTTGGGAATGGTAGGTTATTACAGGAGATTTGTTCTTAACTTTTCTATTCTTGTATCACCACTTACAGACCTACTGAAAAAGGGAGTTAAATTTGTGTGGACCGATAACTGTGAATCCTCTTTCAACAAACTTAAAGCTATTCTATTAAGTCAGCCAGTGCTTGCTACTCCAAATTTTGCTAAGCCTTTTAAGATGGCTGTTGATGCAAGTGATACAGGAGCTGGGGCTGTTTTGCTGCAAGAGGATGATCAGGGTATTGAACACCCTGTATCTTATTACAGTAAGAAGTTCACTCCACCTCAAAAGAACTACTCAACTATTGAGAAAGAGCTTTTGGCCTTGATTTTGGGTTTGCAGCATTTTTCATTTTATTTGTGTTCTCGTTTTGACCTCATAGTCATTTATACCGGTCATAACCCACTGAAATTCCTTAGTAAGTTTAAAGATAAAAATCAGAGATTGACAAGATGGAGTCTACTTCTTCAGGAGTATTCATTAGACATACAACATGTCAAGGGGAAAGAAAATGTTATTGCAGATTGCTTATCTAGACTTTAGACAGATTGTTTTAGAGTAATAAGAAATTTCCTTTGTAAATTTCTTTTTCTTTGTGGGGAGGTGTTACATAGCCTATGATTTCATCATCCTTTGTGTAATTTTAACGCACAGTATGCTGCATGTTTGATCACGAGCGTGTTCTGCCTCAGTTCCCCCTTCTACCTTTATAGTAGAGTAAGTCGTCCTTTCTGTTGTTCAGAGCAGGATTTTGAACTCTTTGCCCCCATGGCTTCATTTGCGCGTCCTTCTTACAAGTTGTATCAAGCTCTGCTGGCCCCTATATAATGAGCTCAGTCTCTGCATCATTGCCACTTAGATCTGCTCCTCATTTTGTTGACATCTCTGTCCTCCCCTGTACAGTTATTATTGAGTGCTCAGGAAGTCTCCAACCATCTAGCAGCTGTGTAATTTGAGTATAAGTGTTTTTGCATTTTGTTCTTGTACTGTATAGCATAAGTTTAATTTGTAGGCCTAGTAATGTTTTTTGTAATTCATGTAAGGTTCTTGTTGTCAGCCATCATTAGTAATAGTTTGTATCTGTAATAATTTATCTTGCATTAACTGAGCATTACCCAGTGTATTTTCAATTTATCAGGGCTGACTTAGATAAATTTACTCTTGCTAATTTCGTGTTAATAGAGGCTATTGCAGTTAACCATACATTTAACCTGTTTTTTTGTCATTACATTATCCTTATGAGTCCTGAGTGTTTTGTTGTTAGTTTGAACATTAAACTTTAACTTGTAATTTTACCTAACTCTTTGTTTTGAACCTGGAACTTTACGGGACAGTAGTGATTTTTAGTATTCTCACTTAAAGTGTACCTTATCTTTCTCTGTTCCGTAACAATATCCACTTTTGCATCCTCAAGAACCTGAACAATCTCTCTCTCTTTCACTTCTTCATTCACTCCTCTCACATTCCACGTTCCCACCCTCAGAATCTCCTTTGTCCATTCCTTAGTCGTCAACGTATGGGCCGTCCTGGTCCAAGGCGCTTTACTCGCTTTTGTAGTTAGTTCTTTTTACGGGGTGGGGCATTAACCCACCACCAACCCTTTTAGTTGCCTAGTACGACAAGCAGGGATACTGGGGGAGTATTCTTGAAACCCCCCTACCCCCAGGGGAATACATGGAAAAGAACGATAGTGTTGTTTTGGCCTTGAGATGGTTAATTGTGACTATTAAACTCTGAAGTTTTTATACTGCCTCTCAGCTGAATGAAACTGTCTGCTTAAGTTTGAATAGAATACCAGAGTTTTTCTGGTCATGAGCGGTTAAAGAATATCAGATCTTTCGAAAAATGATTGGTACGGTTATGAAAAATGAACAGAAGATAGAAGCTTCAATTTGTCATATATGAACCAGGGTCAACACCAGTGCGTTGCGTAGGACAAGTGGTTGGTACAGTCGTCAGCACAAATTCGCTGCAAACCTACTCGTGTGATGTGAACCATTGTGCTTGGCAACAGTGAATAGAGACTATGTTGCCTCATAGGCTTTTGTACGCTTAAAAGACCTGTTTTTAATTAAGAAGCAGCACTAGAGACCGCCAAGAATACAGCAATCTTTATATCTGATTAACCTAAAGTGAAAGAGGTGACAAAAGAATGTTATGGAATGACGTGTGATGATAATACTCTGGCATTCTTTTTTATAATCATCTCAAAACTCCCTCTCCCTTTCTCCTCCTTAATCCTCTCTATATCCCTCTCCCACCCTTCCCTCTCTCATTTACCCCCACCCGATCTCATACCTTCCGAATTTCTCCCCTCCACACCCTCGCTACCCTTATCCTTTTATACACGGCACCAACCTGATTGGTGCACTGCAATTCTCACTTGACTGTTTACTAAACTTAGCCTGCTTTATTTTCAGTTGCTCACAATACTTTAATGAAACCAACTACATCCAAGGTTTATTGTTAGTATTCTTTCCCGTTCGAGTCCAACTCTCGCCCTCCCCCGTCTCTTTCCCACTTTTTATTCCAGTTCCCTTTCTTTTCTCCATGCCTTTTCACTGTCAACAGCCGCGAGATACAGGAACATTGAGGCTTCTTTGTAATGTGTTCCTTGTCGGTACTTGTTTGAATGAGCCTGGCAGTCGGTGGCTGTTACAGTATTTCAGTAGGCTTAAACAAATATCTGTGCCCTTTTCTCTCTCTTCCTCCACATGGAAATTTTTTTCCATTCATCTCATACTGTCCACGGATTCATAAAGCAGAACCAGAACCAATAATATTTGGAACTGCTACATCATGTTAGAAGCCAAGACTGGAAGAAAAGACTGTGACACAGAAGGAAACCCGCGAATGTAGAGGAGCAAGAAGGTTACAGGAACAGACAAAAAACAGAGAAGAGTGCGGATCATTACGTAGAATAGCGCCATGGGTAAAATTTAGCTGAAATGGCGGGAGTGGAGATGAAGGAGAGCAGGGCGACGAGGGAAACACTGGAGAGGAATATCAGAAGGGGTATGGGAGAATGAGCAGAAGTTTCATCATTCTATAACATTCTTCGGTCGCCTTTTGCACATTTTTATGCTAATCAGATATAAAGAATACTATATTCTAGGCGGTCTCTAGAACTACTTCTTAACTGAAAACACATCTTTAAAATGCATAAAAATTAATGTGACAACTAGTCCCAAAACATTGTTGCTATCTGAACTGACCCACCTCACACGAGCAGGTTTGCAGTGAATTTGTGCTGTTGACAGCACATTCGGGGGCGTAAATTCGCCTACTGTTTATTGTCTATAATCCATAATTAACCCCTTACCCGCGGGGTGTCACTTTTGTGACACTTGGGAGCAAGGGATCAATACCGCGGGGCATCACTTTTGTGATTCTGTGTTATTTTGAATTTGCCTGGGCTTTCAAGTGGTGGCTTGTATCATCTATCAGTACTGCCAATGTCCAACACTAGTCAGCACTCCTAATCTCATCTGTACTCCCATCCATTGCTGACAATTTAGCCATTTCTCCCCGTTCTTGACTCCCCTCCCTACCTCCCCTCCATTACCCGCTCCTCTCACCTGCCCGGCCGTGCTACGCTAAGTAAATCTTCCCTGAAATTGGCCCGAACCAAAAGCACGTTTGGATTTCACAGTCGCTCCAAAAGGCTTTCGGGAGCTTACTAACTTGGGGACGTCTGCCCGTGTTGATGCGGAAGGGTTGGTAGTTCTGGGTGGCGAAAACTACTTTCCATATGTAGAGAATATTTAGAAATTGGAATGTAATGAATGTGATGAATAACATGACTGGAACATCCACTTCACACAGTTCTTACTAATATATTCAGGAGTGATGATATTCGTAAGAATGCAGCAAAAATAACGAATAGGAAACGTTATCGGAATGAAGAGCAACCTCATCACGCTCCTACTTGAAATCGGAAGTAAGCTGAATCCATAAGTATTGTAAAAAAGGCTTAAGTAAAAATAACCATGAAGTAACATGTATAACGTCTAATGGGTGATGGTGTGGTTTATTAACGGATATACTATTAATACATGAACATTTTCTTTTCTAAACGGGGTGTTAGCTACATCAACTTTTACATCGGGCATCAGATATTAGAATTTTCATGAAAATATGCATTAGACAACGATTCTCGTATTTCTTTCGGGTCCGTTTGTTGAGGAACCTCCACCTGTTTGCGAAAGGGCAGTATTCGGATACGTAGTAGAAAGTCTCATAAAAACACACAAACATATATTTTATTTTCATTATCGGGTGTGTGTTTTACACCAGAAATATTATATTGGGTACATAATATTGAAATGATAATGAAAATATGAAACATGTAATTATTCTTTAACTTTTTTACTTTCGGGACCGTCTGTTGGGGAGGCTGCAGGCCCCCCAAGAATGTTCCAGTAATTTGTTCGGGCCGTCCCGAATGCCGTCCCCAACAGAGGCCTCGGAAGGTTGGTTGGGGGCGACTGTGAAAACGAAAACGTGCGTTCGGAGGCGAGTAGGCTGTTGGGGACTGCATTGGGGACGACTGTGAAAACGGCCCTTAATCTTCACCATTAAAGACTGAAAGAAAGTTTAATAACCAATTCCCTGAGGTTGTTGGAGGTGGCTACTTCATTTAATCTAATAAGAGTTAATTATTACAGTCATTCAGTTACTGTTGAAAAGAAAAAATATAGGTAAATGAATGATCAGATGGAAAATGGAAATACAAGAAGGAACAAACAAGAAATCGCTCTCTTTGGGCCAAAGGGGATTAAGCGAATCTGAAAAACGAATTAAGACTTCATTGTTCATTTTAGTCAAGGACGGGAAGAGGAGGGGTTCATTTAAGTGATGCTTAATTAACAGTAATCAAATAATCAAATACGAGAGTTTCTGATCAGCGATGAAAGAACAACACTCATTTTTCACAAGGCTATCTATCTATAGCCCGACGCCCTAATCCCGCCAAGGGTGGCCGCAGACAAAACGCCTCCAAGTCGCTCTGTCACCCACCATTTGACTACCCTCTCCCCAAATCACCCCCTCCTCCCTCATATACCTCTCAACTCCATCCCTCCACCTCATCCTCGGTCTACCCCTCCCTTTCCCTCCCTTCACCTTACCTACATACACCCTCTTAGACAGTCTTTCACTCTCCATTCTCTCCACATGTCCAAACCACCTCAGAGTATTTCTCCTAATCTTCTCAACCACATCCACATCCACCCCACAACGTTCTTCACTTCTTCATTCGTCAACCTGTCCCTCCATGTTACTCCACATGCTCCTCTCAAGTAACTCATCTCCACTGTTCTCACTCTTGACTTGTTCCCCTCTTGCAAGGTCCACGCCTCGCTTCCATACGTCAGGGTAGGGATCACAATACTTTTATGCAGTGATTTCTTAACTTCCATACCCACCTCCCTATTTCTCATCACTGCTTTCAGTGAACCAACAACCTTCCATCCCTGCTGTACCGTTTCACGCACTTCATCCCCCAAAGTTCCATCCTTACTCATCACACTACCCAAGTACTTGACTGCACTCACATCCTCCATATCCTCACCATCCAACCTCACTGTACATTCTGTGACTTCATTCCTCTCAAACACCATAACTTTACTTTTGTTTACATTAACTTTCAGCTTCCTCCTCCTACACACTGTCCCAAATTCATTCACCAAACCCTGCAACTCCCATTCATCTTCACTCAACAATACTGTATCATCAGCAAACAACAACACCGGAATCTTCCAAATCTCACCCTCATTCATTAGAGCCACCCCCACATCCACTGCCCTACCTTGCACCTCCTTTACAACCCCGTCCATGTATATATTAAACAGCCATGGAGACATTACACAACCCTGTTTCAGTTCCACATTGAGATCAAAGAACTCACTCAGCTCACCATCCACTCGCACCGTAGCCCTAGCTCCTTCGTACATACACTTCACAGCACTCAATAATTTCCCCTTCACTCCATATATTCTTAATACCTTCCACATACCTTGCCTGTCTATTCTGTCATAAGTTTTCTCCAAGTCCATGAAGGCAGCATACACTTTCTTTCCCTTCTCAAGATACTTCTCCACTAAACATCTTAGAACAAATATCTGATTTACACACCCTTTTCCCTTCCTAAATCCCCTTTGTTCTTCTCCAACTAGCTCCTCTATCATATGCCTAACCCTATCAATGAGTATTCTACCATATATTTTACCAGTCACACTAAGAAGGCAAATACCCCTATGGTTACCACATACTTGTCTCTCCCCTTTTCCTTTGTATAAAGGAACAATTCTGCTTGATTTTCAGTCCTCTGGAACCCTTCCCTCTTCCCAAGCCAATGTACACAACTTCCATACCCACTCCACAACAATCTCGCCCCCATACCTCAGCATTTCACCACACACTCCATCACTTCCTGGGGCCTTTCCCAACTTGATCTTCTTCATTGCTTCCACTACTTCCGCCCTACTGATCTCTTCCTTCCTCCTCTCATCTCTTCTTCTCCCAGCTATTCCCCAACCACTTATACTCGCACTGTTCTCACTCTCTACATTCAACAAATCCTCAAAGTGCTCCTTCCATCACCTCAATTTCTCTCTCTTCTCCACCAACAATCTATTATTCCTATCTTTCACTCCCCTCCTATTCCCCCTTTCACACTGCCTTACTTACTTTACCTCCTTCCAAAACAATTTCTTACTCTCCCTCCATTTCACACTCAGATTCCTCCCAAACTCTTCATCCACTTTCTTCTTACTCTCCTTCACCAGTCCTTTCACCTCCCTTCTCCTACTCATATATACCTCTCTCTTCTCTCTCTCATCTTCTCCCCTACCTCTACTCGCTAGCCATTCACCATATGCCTTCTTCTTTTGTTCCACAGCTCGTTTCACCTCATCAATCCACAATGCTGTCCCTTGCACACCCTTGCATCACCTCCTCACTCCACAAACCACCTCACACGCTGCGCCTATCTCTTCTGTGAATATCTTACATACGTCTTCCACCCCTTCCATCTGCTCTAGCTCATACCTCCCCAATCTTCCTTCCACTATACTCTTATACTCTGCCATTTTCTCACTATCTTGCAAATTCTCCACTCTTCTCACAGGAGCTGTTTCCTCCTGTCTTCCCCTTCGTCTCCTCAACCATTTTCTTTGCAGCTTTGTCTTGGCCATCACTAAGTGATGGTCCGAGACTCCATTCCCCCACCCCCTCCACACTCTTGAATCCAACACTTGTCCTCTCATTCTCTCATCCACACACACGTAGTCTATCATTGCCTTTCGTTCAACAAGTTCACCATCCATCCTCCTCATTACTCTCCATTTATACCGGTGGATCATCTTATGCTGAAAGTAGGTGTTGGCTATTGCCAACCCCTTACCAGCACAGATGTCCACCAAAGCACTACAATTCCCATCTACTTCAGCTGGCACACACCACTAACCAACCACTCCATCCACTTGTACATTCCCAACCTTGCCGTTCATGTCTCCAATCAAAAGCACTCTCTCGCTTCTCTCAAATTTGTCCATACATGATTCTACTCTCGCCCAAAACTCCTCTTTCATTCTCGCCACTCGGTCCTCTGTCAGAGCACACACACATACAATTGCCCACGCTTGTATACCTACTTTCATCCTCAACCATACAATCCTTGCACCCACTGTTACGTACTCTCTTATATTCTCCTTCCACTTCTTGCTTATCATCAAACATACTCCCTCTCTTGCCCTCTCATTCTCATTAACTCCAGCACATATACCTAAACCATATTCCTATTCTCTCACCCTTTCACCTTTCCATTAAGTTTCAGTCAATCCACATACTGTATATTGTTACATAGCCTATGATTTCATCATCCTTTGTGTAATTTTAACGCACAGTATGCTGCATGTTTGATCACGAGCGTGTTCTGCCTCATTCCCCCCTTCTACCGTTATAGTAGAGTAAGTCGTCCTTTCTGTTGTTCAGAGCAGGATTTTCAGCTCTTTGTCCCCATGGCTTCATTTGCGCGTCCTTCTTACAAGTTGTATCAAGCTCTGCTGGCCCCTATATAATGAGCTCAGTCTCTGCATCATTGCCACTTAGATCTGCTCCTCATTTTGTTCATATCTCTGTCTTCCCCCGTACAGTTATTATTGAGTGCTCAGGAAGTCTCCAACCATCTAGCAGCTGTGTAATTTGAGTATAAGTGTTGTCGCATTTTGTTCTTGTACTGTATAGCATAAGTTTAATTTGTAGGCCTAGTAACGTTTTTGGTAATTCATATAAGGTTCTTGTTGTCAGCCATCATTAGTAATAGTTTGTATCTGTAATAATTTATCTTGCATTAACTGAGCATTACCCAGTGTATTTTCATTTTATCAGGGCTGACTTAGATAAATTTACTCTTGCTAATTTCATGTTAATAGAGGCTATTGCAGTTAACCATATATTTAACCTGTTTTTTGTCATTACATTATCCTTATGAGTCCTGAGTGTTTTGTTGTTAGTTTGAGCATTAAACTTTAACTTGTAATTTTACCTAACTCTTTGTTTTGAACCTGGAACTTTACGGGACAGTAGTGATTTTTAGTATTCTCACTTAAAGTGTACCTTATCTTTCTCTGTTCCGAAACATAAATTTGGCAACCCTGCCAGGATATTCAGGATATTATCATAAGGATATTGCTTGATATTTTGTGAATGTGATTTATTCATGATGTCTACTATTACTACACTTGATGAAGCCAAAGATTTTTTGTCAAATGTGCAAACAGTGTGTGATGTAGAAAACAGAACAAAGAATGAACTTAAGCTTGTTGCTCAACAATTGGGAATTGCTGTTCGCTCTCATCATTCTAAAGGTCAAATTGTTGACATGACCCGCCACATCCCGACGACGTATGGGTACGTTGCAACGATTTGCATTTGCCAGTACCGGCGACGTACCAGTACGTCGTGCAATTGCAATGTGCATAATTTCGACAATTTTCAAATTTCGCGCTTGATTTGTGGTACGTACCCTCGCCTGACCTTCCCCTACCTGCCACCAGGCGGGGACACTCGGCGACCCCGCGCAACCCACGCTAGCCCGCCACTCGTCCACTCACCCGGTAGCCACGGTCCTGCTCAGACATGGCTAAGAGAGGTCTCTCAGAGAGCGAAATTCAAGTCACCCTGGACACCTTTACCGGTGACAGTGATTCCCCACTGGATGACGAGGAGATGGACAAGGATTATTTGCAGCCAGAGGAGGAAGAAACCACCATCAGTGACGAGGAAGTTCCGTCACCAAGGAAGCGGCAGTACGTGACTTACCGTGCTGCTAGAGAGGGGCAGGAGGCAAAGAAGGCACGTGGTATGTCATATCCCTATCCCCAGCGTGCCTTGGAAGCAGAATTCGAGGTCGAGGACGAGGACGAGGACGGAGCCGTGGGACGTCCTGTCACGTGGTATGGACGGGAGGTGATTACCCATCGTGGCCCAGAGCGCACACCACGTCATCTAAGCAGGTATGGGCCTAGCATTCTGTTTGAGGAGATAGGAAGTGAAGTGGAGGGAGTGGGGAGTGAAATGGAAATTCCTGGGATTAGGCAAAGTGAGAGTGACGTGGGTGAGTCATTGCTCTCCCTACTCAGTGTGAGGCGGCAGAGTGGATCACGTGGGCCAGTGCAGGTGCGTTCAGTATCTCGTGGGGTTGTGAGGGAGGGGGAAGGTGGGGAGGAACCACTCCAAAGCACGTCTTATGCTCCCCAATATCCCCTAACACGTGGTCGAGCAAGGTTGCGTGAAAGAGCACGTGGTGTGGTAATGGAGGGGGAAGGTGGGGACGAACCATTCCCCAGCACGTCTTCTGCTCCCCAATATTCCCCTATTTCATCCCCACAGCCCCCTAATGTTCCTCAAGGCCGTAAGGGTAAGGGAAAGGGAAAGGGTAAAGGCAGAGGGAAGAGGAGTGACAGTGGGGAAGCCCTCTGTACTCCTTCTCCCCAACCTCCCCAACCAGGATCTCCTCCCCACCCAGACAAAGGCGGTGATGCGGACGAGGGATTTGTGTCGTGGGATTGGGAGGATGGGAGTGATTTTTCTCCCCTCATTCACCCCTTCACTGAGCAAGGGCGATCTGGCTGCATTGCACCAGGTATTCACTGCAATTCAAGCAGGTTGGATTTTTTCCACCTGTTTTTCAGTGAGGCCTTCGTCGATCAGATCGTTTTTCAAACAAACCTGTTTGCAAGCGCCCAGCGCCTAGAAAGTGAAAGATTGGGAACAAGGAGTAGGCATTCTGTGATTTATGATTACCCTGTCTCCATTCCAGAAATGTTCTTATTTTTTGCCCTTGTCCTTTTGATGGGTATAATAAGAAAAAATAGAATTCCTGCTTACTGGACTGGGACCCTGTTATGTTTACCCCCATATTTGGTCAAGTGATGAGCCGTAATCGGTTTCAACAAATTCTAAGTCGCCTCCATTTTTATGATGCTAATGACCCTGCAAATGCAAACAACACTGACAAAATGAGGCGAATTAGGCTGGTCTTTGATCACCTGAGGCAAACCTTTCGATCCTCATTCTATCCCTATAGAAATCTCGTCGTAGACGAGAGTCTCGTGTTGTGGAGAGTTAATATTTCATTCAGACAGTATATACCCAGCAAAAGGCACCGTTTTGGGTTCAAGATCTTTGTTATGTGTGACTGTAGGACTGGATACGTGCAAGACATAGTCTTGTACACCGGTGCACAGACAGACATAATAGAAGATCGAAGTATAGGACTTTCGGGAGCAGTGGTAAAGACGATGATACAAGACTACCTTCATCGTGGTCACGTTCTCTACCTCGACAACTGGTACACTAGCCCTCTTCTCGCTCGTTATCTTCACAGACATGAAACGGGAGTCTGTGGAACAGTGAAGGTGAACCGGCGTCACATGGTCAAGGTAGGGCGGAAACTTGCAAGGAGTGAGGTTGTCTTCTTCAAAGCAAACAACATCCTTGCAACAATGTGGAACCACAACAGAGAAGTAAGCCTCTTGTCCACGGTTCACCGCCCCTTGATGCACCGTACTGATTCTGTTGATTACCATAGCGAGAGCAGGCGTCGTGTTTGGAAACCTGAGTGTGTAATGGATTACAATATAAACATGCGCCTCGTGGACCAATCTGACTCCATGATATCGACGGTAGAGTGTGCCAGGACCACGATGAAGTGGTATAAAAAACTGTTCTTTCACTTGCTAGATATCACTGCTCTGAATTGCCACCACCTTCACGCCATGACCACAGGAGTTCAGGAAACCTTTGAAGGGTTTGTGAGGGAGCTCACACGAGAAATCTTTGCTAAGTATGCTGTTGAAAGGCCCCAACAGCGCCCCCGCACTGCCCCTATTACCCAGACTCCCCAGAGAATATCAGGCTGCCATTTCCCCACTCCTATCCCTCCCCAGCCCAACAGACCTAGGCCCCAGCGCAGGTGTCACGTGTGCAGTAATTCCCAGGTGAGACTCACGACACAGAGGAAGGACACCCGCTATGAGTGCGTGCAGTGTGACGTGGGTCTGTGTATTCACCCAGTTTTAGTGAATATCACACGTTGCTGCAATTTTAGCATGGTGTGAATGCGAAAGGACGCTGAAATTATGAGGTAAATACGACAGACAGACGCTCTGTGAAAATATCAGTCATGTGGATCGCCAAATATTAGTATAAAGTGCCTACGGGTAGAACATAAGTGAAAATATTCGGTGTAAGTATATAAATCTGCCCTAAGTTGAAACTTACATAGAGAGGGTTGTTTGATGCGATATTCTGTCGCTCAGTGCAATAAATACGGCCCCTTATTATATATTTTTTATTATGTGACATTCTTATGGGTATAATATAAGTTCAAATAATTGTATATGATGATGTATATTCTAAGTCAAATATTCATAGCGTGTCTATAAAGATAAGATTTCCTGACGCTTAGTCGAATGAATAAGGCACGTATTAGTCAAAATAAAAGTCAGCAAGTGATAAAGTGAATAATTAGTATATAAGTGTGTGAGTGAATTAGTATATAAGTGTGTGAGTATTATGTATGACGTAACATTCCTTGCGAGGGTATTTTCAGGCGATATTCTCACGCTCACTTGAATAAATAATGGCAGTAAGTATGTACAGTGCATTGGAGGGGTGTAAACGTGTGTAATATAAGTGGGAAAATATAATTGGAGTGAATAAATAAAGTTGATGATGAAACACGAGTGTTTGAGATCGTGGTTGCTACGTGAATAGGCGCTAGCATACCGCTAAATGCCCTCGTAATGAATGAAAATAATTGAAAACCTTCACAGTGGTGGGGGAAAGGTTCTATGTAAATGGGAAAATAATTGCAAAGTGATAAAACAATTTGGTATGTTGAAATACGAGTCATAGCGAGTGCGCTTACTAAGCTGATGTGCGCTAAACTTATGCTGCATGTCATCATAATGAATGAAAACATCTGAAATCACTTACAAACAGTTGTAATAGGTAAATTGTCATTGAAACAGAAGTATACAAGTAGAAAAAATGATAGGTAGACTCATACCAGAAAATTAGCATATAGCATGTTACGACTCGGACCTAACTCGCTATGCTCGTGCGATGGTACAATGCTTATTTTTCCTATATATGTGTCTGAAATCCATTATATTGTTACTGTTGTTGTTTATTAGTTCAAATTCAATAAATGTAGAGGTGTTGTGTGTTGTTTGTCCCATTATTCCTTACCATAGAAAACGTTAACGCATATCCAGCCCATTACAGAATACGATACCTGCGGGGGGAAACCGCACCTGTATAGACCACTTATAGACCACAGAGACCACTTTCTTCATGATTTTCCATCGTTTCTCGACCTAAGCGGAAGTTTTAGAAGAAAAAAATTTTTTCCACAAAGGCTCGGGACTGGGGAATGTCATAGGTGCGGAAAGGCTCGGGACGTGACGGGTTAATGAAAGCTTGTTTAATGTAACTCCTCCAAATGAGCGAACGCAGATTGAATTAGCTAAGTTACAGCTAGCCCTGCAGGAGGCTCAGGCTAAGGAGGCGGAGTCTCGTGTTAAGGAGGCTGAATTTCAAGCAAATGCTAAGGAGGCTGAATCTCAGGCTCGGATTCAGGAGGCACAGATACAGGCTCAGGCACAAATTGAACTAGCTAGGATTCAGGCAGACCATGAGTATCGCATGAAACAAGGTGGAACTGGATCATCTAGCTCTGATGATTTTGATGTGGCTAAAAATGTTAAACTTGTCCCTCCTTTTAATGAATCTGATTTAACAAAGTATTTTCAGTTGTTTGAGAGGGTAGCTACAGGTTTTAATTGGCCCAAAAAGTATTGGCCAGTACTCCTTCAAACTGTTCTCACCGGTAAAGCTCAAGTAACTTATGCATCTTTGCCTCAGGATCAATCTGATAATTATGATGTAGTTAAGAGCTTGATTCTTAAGGCCTATGAGCTTGTTCCTGAAGCCTATAGAGTAAAATTTAGGACAATTTACAAGCAAGATAAGCAATCCCATGTTGAGTATGCAAAAATCAAAGAAGATCTGTTAGAGCAGTGGTTAAATTCTAAGAATGTGGATTCTGATTTTGGTAAATTTAAGCAGATGATTTTGCTGGAGGACTTCAAGAGGTGTATTAGTAAAGATGTAAGCCTATATCTTGATGAGAGAAGAATAGATAATTTGTCTGATGCTGCAGTTTTAGCTGATGAATATGTTCTCACTCACAAGAGATATTCTAAAGAAAAAGGGAAAGCTGAGAGTAAGTACGTTGCCTCTACTCAGAGTACAGGTAACAGGAAAGAGAATAAAGATGATGTTTCTCAGGAAGCAAATACCAGCTTCACCTCTAGATTAAAGAAAAGTAAATGTACTTATTGTAGTAAGCTTGGTCATACTACGGAGAGATGTTTCAGGAGACAGCGTGATGTGAACAAAAAGGAGTCTTTAAATATTCAGTCAATTGGTCTAGTGTGCACCCTTGAGAGTTCCCATAATTCTTTAACTGAGTTAACTGAACCTGCTTTGAGGGGTAACTTAAATTCTCATGATGGAGCTCCTCTTTTGAGCAGTAACGTGGGTGACACTCTCAAGAGTTCATGTGCTAATTTCCTGTCTGAAGGTTTTGTCAGTCCTCTGGGAAGTAATGACAGGAAATCAGTTCAAATATATCATGATACAGGTGCTTGCCAATCCCTGATGCTGACCAGTGTTCTAGGCTCTAATGTTAATTCCTCTTATGAAACTGTAATCTTACAAGGTGTAGGGAATAATTACTTCTCTGTCCCTCTGTGCAGAGTGAATTTAGAGTCTGGTTTTGCTAATGGTTCCGTTATGGTTGGGTTGGTTGAGACACTCCCAATGTCAGGTGTAACTTTCTTACTTGGAAATGATATTGGTGGAAGTCAAGTGTGTCCAGCTCCTCAGTTGTCTAGTGAGCCAGTGGCTGCGTCCCAGGATTGTGATGTCCCTGATGTGTTCCCTGCATGTGCTGTCACTAGGGCTAAGTCTAAAGTTACTGGTGATTTAGAGGATAATGATGATGATGATGTTATCCTAGCTGACACTTTTCTTGCTAATTTGGACCACTCACCAGATGAGGCAGTGATGAGAAATAGTGTTGATAATTTGTCTCGTCAAGAGTTGGTTGAGTTGCAGGTTGCTGACCCTGAGTTGAAAGGTCTAGCTAACTCTGCTTACAGTGAAGAAGAGTCAGCCGGTGCTTCTACTTGTTATTATGTAAAGTCAGGAGTACTTACGAGGAAGTGGAGACCCCCAACAGCATCAGCCGACTGTGAATGGGAGGTTGTACATCAAGTTGTCATCCCTCGTGTTTGTAGGCAGGATATCATTAGAGTGGCTCATGATTCCAGTTTGGCAGGACACCTTGGAGTGAGGAAGACTGTGGCACGCATTTTGAAACACTTCTACTGGCCAGGTATCTTCAGGGATGTTTCCTGGTATTGTAAGTCTTGTCACACCTGTCAAGTTGTGGGGAAGTGTAATCAGACTGAAAAGGTTGCACCTGTAGCTCCCATTTCTCCTTTTGAGGCGCCTTTCACCCGTGTGTTGGTGGATATTGTGGGCCCTCTTCCTAAGACTTCTTCAGGATTTTCTTATGTGTTGACCCTGATTGATATGGCTACTCGTTATCCTGAAGCCATTCCACTTAGAAATATCTCAGCAAAGAACGTGGTTAAGGAAATGCTAGGGTTCTTCACAAAGTTTGGTCTGCCCAAGGAGGTACAGTCAGACCGGGGAAGTAATTTCATGTCAAATGTTTTCAAGCAGTCTCTGAAAGAGTTGGGCATCACCCAGATCACGTCTTCAGCTTACCATCCCCAGACCCAAGGAGCGTTGGAGAGATATCATCAAACACTCAAATCGATGCTCAAGAAATACTGTTTGGAACATCAGAAAGACTGGGATAAAGGTCTTCCATTTGTTGTATTTGCCGCAAGAGAATCTCCAAATGAATCACTGGGCTTCTCACCTTTTGAACTACTGTTTGGCCATGAAGTAAGAGGACCCCTTAAGTTACTCAAGGAATGCTGGCTGTCGGAGGAAGATGACGTCAACCTGCTGGAGTATGTGATGAAGTTCAAAGAACGGCTGTCCACTGCTTTACAGCTGGCGAGAGAGAATTTAGGAGCTGCTCAGAAGAAGATGAAGACTTGGTATGATAAGAAGTCCAGGTTACGCCACTTTCAGCCAGGAGATCAGGTTTTGATTCTGCTACCAGTTCATGGGCAACCTCTTCAAGCCAAGTTTAGTGGTCCTTATTTCGTGGAGAAGAAACTCAGTGATGTCAACTATGTCATCGCCACACCAGATCGTAGAAAGAACAAGCAACTATGTCACATCAACATGCTAAAGTTATATCACAGGCGGGACGAAAATAATCCAGTCTGCACTGTAGCTGTTCCATCCGAGTCTGCAAGTGAAGCTCTCCCATGCAGTATGAGTCTGAGTGATAGTTTGGGGAAGAATCCTGATATCATGAATGATCTCCAGACTAAGCTTTCTCATCTACCTCCCGAGGAAAGGCAGGAGTTTTCGGCATTACTGCAGGAGTACCCGGAAGTGTTCCGTGCTACTCCAGGAATAACCACTGTGTTGATGCATGATGTCGATGTTGGAGACGCAAAGCCAATTAAATTGCCTCCTTACCGTGTGAACCCAGTGAAAGTTCCTCTCATCCAGAAGGAGCTTGGCTACCTGTTGGACCACAAGATGATTGAGCCCTGTCAGAGCCAGTGCAGTTCTCCTGTCACTCTGGTCCCTAAGCCAGGTGGGTCACAGCGGCTTTGCATCGACTACAGACGTGTTAATCAGATAACCAAAACAGACACTTACCCTTTCCCTCGTGTGGAAGATTGCATAGACAAGATCGGAAAGGCTAGGTACATAAGTAAGTTTGATTTGTTAAAGGGATACTGGCAAGTACCTATGACTAAACGTGCTAGGGAGATCTCATGTTTTGTAACACTAGGAAAGAATTTTGCATGTTCTGTAATGCCATATGGTATGAAGAATGCACCAGCCACATTTCAGAAGCTCATGAATGTTGTAACAGAGGGTTTGGCAGGGTGTGTTGTTTATATTGATGATGTATTAATCTTCAGTGACAACTGGAAAGATCACCTATGCCATGCCAGTAAATTTCTTGAGCGTTTGGTTCATGCTAATCTTGTAGCTAATTTATCAAAGTGTGAGTTTGGTCAAGCTAAAGTTCAGTACCTTGGGTACGTAATTGGTGATGGACATGTTGCACCACCAGGAGCTAAGGTTCAGGTTATAAGTGATCTTCCCAGACCTAAAAGTAGGAAAGAGCTACAAAGATTTTTGGGAATGGTAGGTTATTACAGGAGATTTGTTCTTAACTTTTCTATTCTTGTATCACCACTTATAGACCTACTGAAAAAGGGAGTTAAATTTGTGTGGACCGATAACTGTGAATCCTCTTTCAACAAACTTAAAGCTATTCTATTAAGTCAGCCAGTGCTCGCTACTCCAAATTTTGCTAAGCCTTTTAAGATGGCTGTTGATGCAAGTGATACAGGAGCTGGGGCTGTTTTGCTGCAAGAGGATGATCAGGGTATTGAACACCCTGAATCTTATTACAGTAAGAAGTTCACTCCACCTCAAAAGAACTACTCAACTATTGAGAAAGAGCTTTTGGCCTTGATTTTGGGTTTGCAGCATTTTTCATTTTATTTGTGTTCTCGTTTTGACCTCATAGTCATTTATACCGGTCATAACCCACTGAAATTCCTTAGTAAGTTTAAAGATAAAAATCAGAGATTGACAAGATGGAGTCTACTTCTTCAGGAGTATTCATTAGACATACAACATGTCAAGGGGAAAGAAAATGTTATTGCAGATTGCTTATTTAGACTTTAGACAGATTGTTTTAGAGTAATAAGAAATTCCCTTTGTAAATTTCTTTTTCTTTGTGGGGAGGTGTTACATAGCCTATGATTTCATCATCCTTTGTGTAATTTTAACGCACAGTATGCTGCATGTTTGATCACGAGCGTGTTCTGCCTCAGTTCCCCCTTCTACCTTTATAGTAGAGTAAGTCGTCCTTTCTGTTGTTCAGAGCAGGATTTTCAACTCTTTGCCCCCATGGCTTCATTTGCGCGTCCTTCTTACAAGTTGTATCAAGCTCTGCTGGCCCCTATATAATGAGCTCAGTCTCTGCATCATTGCCACTTAGATCTGCTCCTCATTTTGTTGACATCTCTGTCCTCCCCTGTACAGTTATTATTGAGTGCTCAGGAAGTCTCCAACCATCTAGCAGCTGTGTAATTTGAGTATAAGTGTTGTTGCATTTTGTACTTGTACTGTATAGCATAAGTTTAATTTGTAGTCCTAGTAATGTTTTTTGTAATTCATGTAAGGTTCTTGTTGTCAGCCATCATTAGTAATAGTTTGTATCTGTAATAATTTATCTTGCATTAACTGAGCATTACCCAGTGTATTTTCAATTTATCAGGGCTGACTTAGATAAATTTACTCTTGCTAATTTCGTGTTAATAGAGGCTATTGCAGTTAACCATATATTTAACCTGTTTTTTTGTCATTACATTATCCTTATGAGTCCTGAGTGTTTTGTTGTTAGTTTGAGCATTAAACTTTAACTTGTAATTTTACCTAACTCTTTGTTTTGAACCTGGAACTTTACGGGACAGTAGTGATTTTTAGTATTCTCACTTAAAGTGTACCTTATCTTTCTCTGTTCTATAACAATATCCACTTTTGCATCCTCAAGAACCTGAACAATCTCTCTCTCTTTCACTTCTTCATTCACTCCTCTCACATTCCACGTTCCCACCCTCAGAATCTCCTTTGTCCATTCCTTAGTCGTCAACGTATGGGCCGTCCTGGTCCAAGGCGCTTTACTCGCTTTTGTAGTTAGTTCTTTTTACGGGGTGGGGCATTAACCCACCACCAACCCTTTTAGTTGCCTAGTACGACAAGCAGGGATACTGGGGGAGTATTCTTGAAACCCCCCTACCCCCAGGGGAATACATGGAAAAGAACGATAGTGTTGTTTTGGCCTTGAGATGGTTAATTGTGACTATTAAACTCTGAAGTTTTTATACTGCCTCTCAGCTGAATGAAACTGTCTGCTTAAGTTTGAATAGAATACCAGAGTTTTTCTGGTCATGAGCGGTTAAAGAATATCAGATCTTTCGAAAAATGATTGGTACGGTTATGAAAAATGAACAGAAGATAGAAGCTTCAATTTGTCATATATGAACAGGGTCAACACCAGTGCGCTGCGTAGGACAAGTGGTTGGTACAGTCGTCAGCACAAATTCGCTGCAAACCTACTCGTGTGATGTGAACCATTGTGCTTGGCAACAGTGAATAGAGACTATGTTGCCTCATAGGCTTTTGTACGCTTAAAAGACCTGTTTTTAATTAAGAAGCAGCACTAGAGACCGCCAAGAATACAGCAATCTTTATATCTGATTAACCTAAAGTGAAAGAGGTGACAAAAGAATGTTATGGAATGACGTGTGATGATAATACTCTGGTATTCTTTTTTATAATCATCTCAAAACTCCCTCTCCCTCTCTCCTCCTTAATCCTCTCTATATCCCTCTCCCACCCTTCCCTCACTCATTTACCCCCACCCGATCTCATACCTTCCCAATTTCTCCCCTCCACACCCTCGCTACCCTCATCCTTTTATACACGGCACCAACCTGATTGGTGCACTGCAATTCTCACTTGACTGTTTACTAAACCTAGCCTGCTTTATTTTCAGTTGCTCACAATACTTTAATGAAACCAACTACATCCAAGGTTTATTGTTAGTATTCTTTCCCGTTCGAGTCCAACTCTCGCCCTCCCCCGTCTCTTTCCCACTTTTTATTCCAGTTCCCTTTCTTTTCTCCATGCCTTTTCACTGTCAACAGCCGTGAGATACAGGAACATTGAGGCTTCTTTGTAATGTGTTCCTTGTCGGTACTTGTTTGAATGAGCCTGGCAGTCGGTGGCTGTTACAGTATTTCAGTAGGCTTAAACAAATATCTGTGCCCTTTTCTCTCTCTTCCTCCACAAGGAAATTTTTTTCCATTCATCTCATACTGTCCACGGATTCATAAAGCAGAACCAGAACCAATAATATTTGGAACTGCTACATCATGTTAGAAGCCAAGACTGGGAGAAAAGACTGTGACACAGCAAGAAACCCACGAATGTAGAGGAGCAAAAAGGTTACAGGAACAGACAAAAAACAGAGAAGAGTGCGGATCATTACGTAGAATAGCGCCATGGGTAAAATTTAGCTGAAATGGCGGGAGTGGAGATGAAGGAGAGCAGGGCGACGAGGGAAACACTGGAGAGGAATATCAGAAGGGGTATGGGAGAATGAGCAGAAGTTTCATCATTCTATAACATTCTTCGGTCGCCTTTTGCACATTTTTATGCTAATCAGATATAAAGAATACTATATTCTAGGCGGTCTCTAGAACTACTTCTTAACTGAAAACACATCTTTAAAATGCATAAAAATTAATGTGAGAACTAGTCCCAAAACACTGTTGCTATCTAAACTGACCCACCTCACACGAGCAGGTTTGCAGTGAATTTGTGCTGTTGACAGCACATTCGGGGGCATAAATTCGCCTACTGTTTATTGTCTATAATCCATAATTAACCCCTTAACCGCGGGGCGTCACTTTTGTGACACTTGGGAGCAAGGGATCAATACCGCGGGGCATCACTTTTGTGATTCTGTGTTATTTTGAATTTGCCTGGGCTTTCAAGTGGTGGCTTGTATCATCTATCAGTACTGCCAATGTCCAACACTAGTCAGCACTCCTAATCTCATCTGTACTCCCATCCATTGCTGACAATTTAGCCATTTCTCCCCGTTCTTGACTCCCCTCCCTACCTCCCCTCCATTACCCGCTCCTCTCACCTGCCCGGCCGTGCTACGCTAAGTAAATCTTCCCTGAAATTTTCCACTGATTTCATCCATTGAAATAAGCCCTATGCCCTATTCTTATACCAAATAATATATACAAGAAAGAAATAAGGTAAGTGATAGTGCCATACACCAGGAATTGGCTAATTATCACCTGACAACACCTCACATGCACTCGTTCGCTAATTTTTGCTGTTTATTTTCCCTTGAAATATGCTGTGTAATCTATTCTCGTAATAAAAATATGTATAAGAAAGGAAGGGAAAAGCCTAAGTGATATTTACATTCACCTGCAACTACCGAATTTATTATGTATTGTCTAGATTTCCTGCCAATCATATCATACCGTATATATTAGCAGCTTTCACCCTGCTGACATTGGCAGCATTGCACTTCCCCTAGGCAGGCAGGCCACCACACTGTATTCAGTTTACTGTCGTCTTTCAAGGTGAAAGCACGTCGGATTCGCGCCTGCCCAATTACGCCGCTTTTTAGCCCCATGCAAAGGGTTCTGTGACCTCTACCCCCTACTAAACCTAGTGTGGAAAGAGGTAAAGGGGTAAGTGACTGTGGAACGTGAACTGACTAATTTGTCAATGAAAATGATAGACAGTGACTACGATCTATCTGGTGAGTAAAACAGTGCAAGTGGAAATGTAAATAATGTGTAAATAATGTGGAAACAGCAAGTGAAAGCAATGAATATAAATATAAGTGAACAGTGGAAAATAGTTTTATAAGTAACTGCAAGTGACTGCATAACACAGTGTAAATAAAATAGAAATGTAAATAATGTAAATAAAATAGAGAATGTAAATAGAAATGTAAATGAGTAGTAATATAAGAATACGAGTATATATACTAGGCGTAATGAAAGTGAAAGTTTCACTCTAGCATGTATGAATACTATGAGTTATGAAAGTGAAAATGAAAGTGACAGATTCACTTTCAACGCTAGTATACAGGACGAGAAAGTGAATGCTACGTATTTTACTGAAAGAGAAATTGAATCCCTACAGTGACAATAAACTAGTATTACTGAAGGAAACTTATGGACAAAGATTGTAGATATATATGTTATATAGTAATAGAAATATAAACTGTGAGTGTTTTTATGAATAATAAATGACAGAACACCAGTGGCAAACGATGTCAAGTGGGTAGGTCATACGTGCTCGAAATTTTCATTGCTTTCACAGTGTTTTTTTTTTTTTGGAGTATGGATTCCAAACTATTTGAGAATCATAGAATAGTGTTTCTAGTGATAATATCAGGCTGTGGTAATCATATTACTGGTCGTCGGGAAGTGTAAAGTGGAGACATCGTTAGCCAACTTCAGAGGTCTCCACAAGTCCTATGGTACTCGACGAAGGCTCAACAAGCATCCCAGGAGAAAGCTGAAAGTATGTGCCATATGCATATATAATTATAATATTCTAGGACCAATAACTGATTTTTGGCAAATATCTTTAGAGAATATGCCCGTGAGACACGCAAGTCAGGCAAAAACAACCCCGCAGTTTAGGGGTTAAAGCACTTCCAAAAGTTTCCTCCCTGACTTACTGTCTCTGAGAAAATCACGTATGAACAGCTTTTAAGTATCAGTCTGCAAGGGAGAAGTGTGAAGTAAACTAGGTATAAAAAAACAAAAAATCGGTGAATTTTTGTTCCAATTTATATATATATATATATATATATATATATATATATATATATATATATATATATGTACCGGTATATATATAAACGAAAATCCATTTCTGCCTGTCCATCGATGTACTGTAATCAGTTGTTGTTCTTACCTCCAGGCAATTCTACTATACACAAGAAAGACTTTCGCATTGCAGAGCCTATTAAAGGTTTTAAATAACTCTTTCATTTCGAAAACCCTCTCCTTCGCCTACACTAAACAAATCGTCAAACGCCGTTAAATTCTTCATTGCATTAATATCTATCAAGTTCACTGTTCCGTGTACAAGTTAGTGCGTTAAAGAAGCCATGGATGACCGTTCCCAAGCCTTCCACGCCCATTCATAATGGTTAATAGGACACAGATGTTCGGCAATTTATTTTATTCAGCCTTGACATCGATCTCTTTCCAGACAGGAATGGGTAGAAATATTCTGTTTTTAGTGTAATGTCGACAAGAAAGGTGGTCTCCTCTCCTGATTCTCTTTGAATGAATATGAAAAGCAGGCCAGTAAAACTGCTTTACTGATACTTTTTTTTTTTTTTAATGCCTTCACGTTAGTATTATCAGTGTCGTTTGCTTCCTACTTCAGAGTACATGGATAGAAAATCAGGAAACACAACAAAATTAACGTTGTATTGATCCTAAATTCCTGTATGTGGAACACTATTTACCTACGGTAAGAATTGTTATAGAAATATTTTTATTCCACAGACAAAGCTGCCGGGAAATTCCATCTGAAATTAAGAATCCAAAGATATAAAAAAGAAAATGGAAGAAAATGAAAGCTTAGATTTTATGACTATCAACTACACGAAGATCAGTAATGCATTTTCTTAAATTACCAACCCTCTTCTGGAACAAATCTAGTAACAGCCAGTGCCACAATCAGGTCAATAATTATACTGCAGGGTAAAGAGTGGTAAGAAAGATGTAGTATTAAGCCTGCTGTCTGAACGGCTCGAACAATATATATATATATATATATATATATATGTGTGTGTGTGTGTGTGTGTGTGTGTGTGTATGTGTGTGTGTGTGTGTGTGTGCTTCTGTGGTTCAGTGGTAGAATGTGCGTTTTCGTACATGGGAGAACGAGGGTTCGCGCCTCGCCAGGGTAATAATCTTCGGGAGCGTTCTTCCGGCCACGTACTGCTTTGGCGGACATAAGGAGTGCTGAGGTTGAACCAGTGTCGCGTACTGTAAAGTATGCATGCTCCCAGTCAGCTTGCAAGGGTCGATTACACTTGGTTCACAGACTACACACACATCCAAAGCCACTACAACACTACAGTCACACTTACAAGCACTTCTCACCCTACATACAATCTCTACCAGACAGCCTAAGCCACTTGATAGAGATACATAAGCTGTATCATCCCCACTTCGGTCGGGATAGGCCGGTCCTGAAGTGGACACTTCAGCGGCTGATGAGACGAGACTAATATATATATATATATATATATATATATATATATATATATATATATATATATATATATATATATATATATATATATATATATATATTCTTACAGCAGTCTGACTGACTCTAGCAATGTACGAGTATATGGAGCTATGGCTTTCAAAAACCAAGGATGTTATCTTAGGAGTCCAACAAACTTTAGAGATTGTTATGTAAAATTAGTATAATTGTTCGACATAAGAATGAAACAGTATTTTGGATCTGGAAATCATAGTATGTTCTGCGAGGAAAGACAAAACTGAAGTGAATGTGAAGAAAAATTATTAGATATATTTTTCTCGTATATACAAGAGTCATTAGGGCATAAGAGTCAAATTTTGCTAAGTCCCAGTCTTCCGTTAAAACATGATCCGCACTTACAGGTTTATATCACTACCCTTAATTGTATGTCTGCGTGAATAGTGAAGGGGAGTCCATAACAGGCAAAATCACTGAGCATAGGAAAGTACAACTGTAAAGGAAACTGCTAAGAAAAGTCAAGCATATATAACAGTGATTGGATCCTAATATTGAATGTAGAATAAAATCTCATCCGCAATAATTTTTAATACTTCTCGAATTTTATTAGTTTCGTAACATCGTAAATCATTTGGAGTATTATTTAGTTTATTCTTGCTTTCTCCAGGTGACTTTATTCATCCCCGGCGAGAATGTTTGGATAGGGGAGGTTAGATATAGCCAAGAGCACTTCCTTTTGTGCTTGGAAAAACAGCAAAATAAAGTCCAGCCAGCATTGATGATTACTCTGGAAAAAATATTCGTAGTAAAGTACAGGCGTATTCTTCTTTATGTTTGAAATATCTGTTATATTAATAAAGTAATTATTGTTGGTCAGAATACTGGCTATTGCTCGGTAAAATATACGAGATACCAAAAAAAAATGACAGGCGATGAAGTAAAAAAAAAGAAATGAAAATCATAAACAACAGACAATTTAGCGAATATATGAGTCCAGAATCGTTTACAGCAAACGATGTTACAGAAGGCAAAACAATAAGAGTAACTTGATTTTGAAGTAAGAGGAAAAGGTCAACAAAGTAATATTTCCGGATGCCTTTTCCTCACAGAACTTGAGTGTACTATATACTCCCATTCTCCTCTCACTCTCAATATTTTCACATTCTCAGTACGCATCTCTCTCTCTCTCTCTCTCTCTCTCTCTCTCTCTCTCTCTCTCTCTCTCTCTCTCTTCCTGTCATTGCCTCCGCGTTCGTCCTATCTCCACGACCATCTGTTCCACCACCTTCCTTTCCTTTTCGTTTGCCTCCCACGTTGACTGTATTCCGACCTATGATTATCTATCAGTATACGATCACTATACCTGTCTATAATTGATATATGTTCTCATTTTCGTCTCTCTGCACCAATTTGTTGCGTTTCGCCTTGCGTCTGAAGCACCTTCCGTCTTTGCTCCGACCCTTGGGTGTCCTTTGGTCTACTTTCCCTCTCCTGCCTGAAGTTCTCCAGTGGACATAATTTCCAGGAGTTGTGACGGTAGTGACAGCCAAACTTTTCACAACCAGTTAATTAACAAATGGACAGAAGTTCCTATGTATTTATCTAACATCTCTCTCTCTCTCTCTCTCTCTCTCTCTCTCTCTCTGTTTTATAATCTCTGATGCAACTCTATATATACACATATATATATATATATATATATATATATATATATATATATACATATATATATATATATATATATATATATATATATATATATATATATATATACCCTGTCACTAATGTAGGCATTTACCATGTGAAGTGACCGTGTGATGCCGTCCTATCTCGGCTGAAAGATTATTGGAGTTAGACATTATCTTGCTGTTAGACATGATCTGTGGAGAAAAAGAAATAGCATGGCTACTGGGATATATTAAGCAGTAGGAGGTTTAATATCACTTGTCTCTCTATTCTAGTTTCCTCTCTGTCCCTCTCTTAATTTAGTTAAATATTGTAAGATATACTCCGAGACGTCGAGTCATAAGAAAATAATTTCTAGTTAACTCTTACACTGAATCCTAGTAATATAATTGTTCCACATTAGTACCATAACAGGTGAAGTGTCTGACCTTGTTTGGGTAAATTTGGAATCGATTTTAATTAGGTTATGAGCGTCCTGCTGTGTGCTTATTTATTTTTATCAAAGAACCTGATTCTTTAATGTAGTGTGTAGAGATTTGGAAAGTAAAGTAAGGTTTGTAAGTGTTATTACTTTTTATTTGAAGACTTAGGGATATATATATATATATATATATATATATATATATATATATATATATATATATATATATATATATATATATATATATATATGAGGCCCTGCTCACCACAAGGGGCAAAGTGCCATGCCAGCTGAAACCTGTTCTTTTCCACCAGCTGCTCTCTCAAACACTACCCTTTGACTGTACAAAGTCACTTTGCTCATTTCAGATTAGTGGAGTAAGGGAGAAAGTCTGAAGTGAGCAAAGCGACTTTGTGCAGTCATAGGGTAGTTTTTGAGGATGCAGCTTGTGGAGAAAAGCAAGATTCACATGGTATGGCGCTTTGCCCCTTGTGTTGTGCAGGGCCTCATATATATATATATATATATATATATATATATATATATATATATATATATATATATATATATATATATATATATATATTGCTAGGTCTCTGTCCCACACTGCCACAGGCTCCAACCACAGTAGATCAGTACCGTATAGGTAAGACGTTGCCCAGTGAGTTCTTCTTAGAGCCAGCCTTTCAGTGTACAACATCACAGCAGCAAAGGCGTTGTAAATAATCACTGGCTTCTTAAGTTCACTGTCTTTATTTGCCAATAATTACAAGTAATGCCTGCCAACTGCACTTCACTGTTTTTACAAGTACCAGAGCTTTACAATCTTCACTGCACTGAACTGACACTAAACTACACTCAAACTGAACTGAAAACTGACTGAAACTGTTCTAGTCTCTTCCCCATCCTTATATGAGCTTCCTATACTCTAGAGTGTTCTACTACTTCTCCAAAGTTCTCGTGCATTCTTGAGGGAGTAACGGTTACTACTGTTACCAACTCGGAGACTTCCAAAACATACCAGAGTTTACTTACACTGCATAACGCTCTAAATGCTTTAGCATACAAACTGAGAAAAATTATATGATTTAACAAACATTCACACAAATAAATTATTACTGCGAAAAAGTGCATAAAAATTAATGTATAACTTACGAAATACCTGCACACACAAATGCTAACTGGTAACTCTGACACATAGTGCAATTACGAGAACCACTGAGAATTCTCCAGCGCAATCTGACTAGCAATCCATCTTCTCAACATTACCCCCTCCCTAATCCTTTTGTCAACCCGACATAACTACACTTTTATACAAACATAACCCTTAATCCAAACTGAGCATTTAATTATACACAAAGTAATTCTTCAACTTATCAGATCTTCTCCTATGCCACGTCTGATGTCGTTCCTGCTCCTGCACACAGTCCAATCCTCCAGGAATGTCTTGGTCGTCTTCCTGATGCACTTCTTGTCTTGGGAAACTGTCACTGTCCTCTTGTACTTCAGCTCATTGGTCCTTCTCCATCCTTGGCTGAGGGAAAGCACAGTTCCTCAGAGACATCCTAGCTTTACTGTCCTAGCCCATGGTACTGCCACAGACGATTCGCGTGTACCACCTTTGGGCGAGATTGCCTGCCTCCCCAGATCCAGTTAAGTTACGCCTGATAGGCGTTCCAACACAGTGTAATTCCCGTTTCATGGGCTCTGCAGCTTCAGTGATTGTCCCTTCTTTTGCTTAGGATTGTATAACCAAACTTGGTCACCATCCTTGAAGCTCACCTCACTTACCTTGGCATCATACTTGCAGTTATTCACCTCGCCCAGAAACTTTAAAGCTTCTCCCACCTGATGATATACCTCGGCCAGCCTTTTCTGAAGATGCTTTGCATAGCTGGAAATGTCTGTAGGCAGCTCTTAACCAGCTGGTCTTCCAATTAACATGTCAATGGGTAAGCATAGATCGTGGCCCAACATCAGTTCTGCAGGTGTGTAGCCAGTAGACTCATGGAATGCAGACCAATATGCCATCAGCAATGCAGGTAATTTCTGGTCCCATTCAGTTTGTCCCTCTCCTCACTACTTGGCCATTTCTTGTCCCAGGGTCCAGTTGAATTTCTCCACCATCCCATCTGTCTGTAGACATTGTGGGGTCATACTGGTCTTCTTGATCACCAGTAACGTGCAGCACTCATGGAACACAGCAGACTCGCAGTTTCTACCCTGGTCTGAATGTAGCTCTTGTGGCATCCCAAACTAACAGAAGAACTGGTCAACCAACACCTGAGCAACAGTCGCAGCCTCTTGATCAGGGATAGCGTAGGCTTCTGACCACTTTGTGAAGTAGTCCATGGGAACACAACCACAGTTCTTGGGTCCTTTCTTGACACAACAAACATCACTGGCCCGACACCATTCTTCAACTTCTTGATGCATGCCAATCCAGTAGAACCTCTGTTGCAGCTGACTTAGAGCTTTCTTCACTCCCAAGTGCCCACAAGTGATCTGGTTATGAGACTCATTCAAGATCTTGGACCTCATCATCTTTGGAACCACCAGTTACCAGTCCTTGGTGAGACCATCGGGTGTCTTCCATTTATGCGCGAATAGTCCGTTGTTCAAACGAAGAAGGTCCCACTGACTCCAGTAGCTCTTGGTCGCAGGACTTAACCTGGAAACTTCTTCTCAAGATGGCCCCTCTGTACTGCGCTGCAGGCATTGTAGCACTGGTTGTAAATCTGCATCCGTCATCTGCATCCTCTTCAGGTCTTCTGCATCTGATGTTAGCCCTGCCACTGAAGTACGGCTGCATTTCATCCTGTGATCTTCATACTTGCCAAACTGCTGGCACTCTGGGTCATAAGGCCAACGACTCAGGCTGTCAGCATTGCCACATACCCGCCCAGGATGGTACTGCACCTCTTAGTTGTGCTTGTCCAGCTTCCTGACACAACATGCCAGTTGTCCTTCTGGATTCTTTAATGTCTTCAGCCACTTGAGTGCCACATGGTCTGTCCAGATGATGAAACAGGACCCATACAATTAGGGATGGAAGAAATCAAGGTTCATCATCACTGCCAAGAGCTCCTTATGGGTCACACAGTAGTTCCACTCTGGTGAGTTGAGCTTCTTGCTGTAATATGCTACCGAATACTCCTTGTCATCCTTTTTCTGCAGCAGGAATCCACCAATACCAAGGTCACTATTGTCACAGTCCAAGATAAATGGCTGACTCTGATCAGGGTATGGAAATATTGGAGAGCTTGCCAACATATGCTTAAGTTCGTCGAAGGCTTTCTGAATCACGGCTCTCCACACAAACTTCTGCCACTTCCCCAATAGCTTGTGCAGATGTACAGCTATCACTGCAAAGTTCTTGACAAAATGCCAGTAGTAGGTACACAAGCCCAGGAAACTCAGTAGCTTCTTCACACAAGTTGGAGCCACCCGGTTTTCCACAGCTGCCATCTTCTCTCTATCAGTACGGACACTACCCTTGCCTACAATGTGTCCCAAGTACTTCACTTTCTTCTGAAACAAGTAGCATTTCTTGGGGTTCAGCTTGAGATGCGCTGCACAGATCCTGTTGAACACTTTGGACAGCCTCTCCGGTTCCTGGGCGAAAGTCCTTCCAATCGCAATTACATCGTCCAGATAGCTGTGAGCCATCTGCCAGTCCAGGCCTTCTAGTATGCTGTCCATGAGACACTTAAAAGTAGCTGGGGCATTGCACAGGCCAACTGGCCTCACTTTAAACTGCCCCACCCCTACAAAAATGCTGTTTTCTCCTTGTCCTTCTCTGCAGCCTTGACCTGATAATATCCTGCCTTCATGTCTAGGGTGGAGAACCAATTAGCACCTGACAGAGCATCCAGGGTGTCATCAGTTCTTGGGAAGTGGTATGCATCCTTCACTGTCACTTCATTCAGGGCTCAAATAATCCACACAGCACCTTACTGAGCCATCCTATACTCCTTACCAGAACCACTGCTGATGTCCAAAGACTGCTGGTCTTTTCTATCACTCCTTTACTTTGGAGATATTCCATCATCTTCTCCATTTCTTGCCACTGGGCTGGCACCTCCGTGTTGGCTGTTTAATCTGGTGGTGATCCGCAGTGTCTATACAATTCTCCACCAGACCAGTGTGCCCCAAGTCTATGTCTCCAGTGGAAAAGACATCAGCAAATTTCGTCAGCAGCTGCCACAGCTTCAGCACTTGTGAGCCATCCAGGCATTGGCAACTTCTTGAAAATAGGTTTTGTAAGTGGTCTGGCAGATACCCATCTTCTTTGACTACACTCCTTTTACAGGCCTTCCTCTGATGCCACTCAGAGTGCACTTCCTGGCACAGTCCCACAATTTCTCCCTCACTGATCTTCTGCAGCTCATGGGAGAATTGGTCACTTCAACCGGCACTTTACCTTCACCTGTTTCGACCAAAGTTCTCCCCATGATAACTCTGGTCTTGGTCGTGCACCATACATCAGGCTCCACTACCTCTATAGAGATATTCACATTGCACTGGAACAATAGTTCTGATCTGGGGGATATAACTGTGGTGCGGAGTGCTCTCACCTCACCACCAGAACTGGTACGTCTCATAGCCGTAATAGGAACTGACTTTCCTCAGACCTTCAGCTTCATGGAGCACACATCCAACTCACATCCCACGGACGTCAAATAATCCAGACCAAGAAGGCAAGGATCCTCGATCTTGGCTACATGTACTTGGAGAGTAACCTATTGCCCTGTCACTTCAGTCCGGAAATGCAGGAGTCCCCTCAGATCTGTGCAGTGCCCAGTTCCACCACATAGGTGTTCTGATGACTTATGCAAATACCGATGATGTAACATATCAGGCCTCAGAAAAGTGTTCTAAGGTCGAATCAATCGCATGGGAACACTTCTTCCCGTCTGCTTTTCCATCTTCTTGCACACTGTCAATTGTAGTTTTTTGCATTTTCTCAGTGGTGGGGCTACTTGGAAAAAGCCGGCTGGTAATTGCCCCTTAACCTCTAAAGTGCTAACAAGATCAATTGATCCTTTTTCAGGATTACGCTAGATACCAAACGTGATCGATAGAGGGGATTTTGGGAAAATCTGCAGACACTAGGCTTTAGCCCGATTGTGATGTATATCGATGCAAACCAATGAGAACTAGGTCCTGAGCAGGGATAAGGGAGGATCCGGGCCTGTACCCATGGTGGGGGGGAGGGGTGATTCCACACCTCCTTCTCCCAGCCTTCCTCTATTCCAATAACTTTGTTCCCTTTCCCCCTTCCTGGTCTCTGACAGCCTCCTGCTCCTTCCCTCCCCTTCCTACACCATTCTCAATCAAACCATTGTGCTTCCATAACTTTCTCCCCCTCCCTGTCTTCCTGAGGAGGGTTACATCCCCCCTGCCAACCCTCCACACCGCTGTACTCCCTCTCCGACTGTCCCCTTTGTCTTGTGGTGTCTGTCTCCCACCTCTATTCCCCCATACTACCCCTCGAGGCCTCTCCCCACCGCTCCCACACCCCTCCACCCCCTGTAGTATGCCGTGTGCTCACAACTCACCTCCCCTCCCTGCCTAAAGGATTATGAGTCATTGTTACTATTCGTGTCGCATGGTTTCATTCAGTACTAGATTATTGTTTGTGTAACTGTATACACCAGTGCATAAAACATAAAATATATGTTTTGTTTTGTTTTCATTTTTTTTTTTAACTGAATCTCCGTGTATATACTGTAATGTTTCCTGGATTTTTTTTTCATGCAAGGAAGAAGGAACCAAAGGCCAGGAGCCCACAAACCGTTCCATCCAAGAAAAAACAAAAACAATACAGAAGAGAGCCAAATTCAAAATCCGTTTATTTCAAGGTGCCCGGACACACTGCATTTGGAAGACTGGAGATCATAGGAAGTAGGAAATACAGACAGAGGGAGACAGTTCTAGAGCTGACCGGTTGCATAAACGAAGGACTGGGAGTAATTGTTAACTCTTGCATTAGAGAGCTGGACAGAAAAGGGATGAGAAGTGCTGCTAGACTGGTACAATGCACCCATCGTAGAAGTGGAGGGAGGCAAGCAGACAGTTCATAGGAGCAGTGACCATTGAAATAGCGATAAAATAGAGATAAAGATGCAACAGTGCAGTGAAGACACAGAGGTTGAAGGGAGCCAGTAAGAAGAGGAGAGCTAATGAGATGAAAAGCTTTTGACTCCACCCTATTGAGAAGAGCTGTATGTGGGGAGCCTCCCCACACATGCGAGTTGTACTCCACACAGGGGAGACTAAATCTCGTGTATAAAGTCGGAGGTAAAGAAGGTACAGAGTCAATTTAGCACACCTAATCTCTTGAAAGTAGATTTTACAAGAGATGCAATATGATCTTTCCAAGATAAGTCCCGCGTGAATGAAACCCGAAGCATGTTCAAGGAGGAAGCAGGATTGAACTGGATATTATTAAACATTAATATGTACTCAACTGGAAGATTTAGTCATGCTGATAGGCTTAAAAACTGAGTCTTTGATGCATAAAAAACAAGATTATTTTTACCCCAGTCAGAGATACAAGCCAAGTTAGACATTAGGTGTGCCAAAGCCTCATCCTTTGTTTGTTGAAGTAACTGCTGAGATGGACGTTGTGGGAACCAAATGGAAAGACGAAGGGTGGAATCATCAGTGTACAAGTGGATAGGGTTAGAAGTATAGCTTAGGTCATCGATGAATAAAAGGAAGAGAGTTGGTGATAGGACAGAGCCCTGAGGAACACCACTGTTGATAGATCTAGGAGAAGAATGATGGCCGTCTACAGCAGCGGCTACAGATTGACCAGAAAGGAAGCTATTGTTGAATGCACAGATGGGTGGATAGAAACAGCAAGAGGGCAGTTTTGAAATTAAAGATTTATGCCAGACTCGATCGAAAGCCTTTGAGATGTCGAGTGCAATGACAAAACTTTTGCCAAAGTCCCGAAAGGAGGATGACCAGGTGTCTGAAAAGTAGGTGAGAAGATTGCCAGTGGAGGTTCCTGACGAAACCTATACTGACGGCCAGAAAGAAGGTTGTGATAGGAATGATGCTTTAAAAATTTTCTATTAAGAATTGACTCAAAAATTTTTGAGGCACAGGATGTTAAAGCAATTGGACGATAGTTAGAGGATTGGGAATGGTTACCCATCTTTGGGATGGGCTGAATGAGGGCAAACTTCCAGCAAGAAGGAAAGGTACAAGTTGAAAGATAAAGGCGAAAGAGTTTATCTAGGCAGGGTGTAAGCACAGAAGCACAGTTCTTGAGGACAACAGGAGGGACACCGTCAGGCCCATTTCCCTTGTTAGTATTAAGGCCAATGATGGCAGAAAATACATCAGCTGAAGAAATTTTAATGTCAGCCATGAGGAAGTCAGAGGGGGAAAGTGATGGAGGAACAGCACAGGAATCGTCTAAGGTGGAATTGGCGGAGAAAGATTTGCTTTATCAGTAGAAGAAATATCTACAGAGCCATCAGAGTACAAAAGAGGAGGGAAGGATGATGAGGTAAAATTATTGCAAAGGTTTTTGGCAAGGTGCCAGAAGGAGCAGGAAGAATTTGAGTTGGAGACTTGAAAGCATTTAGTATAAATGAACTTATTCTCAGCAGAGTGACGAAAAGACTTAGCATGATTCCTGGCAGAAACATAAAAAAAGATGTGATTCAAGGCTGTGTTAGCTCTGGTACCTTTTATAGGCCCTCATCCTGTCGCACACAGTATTACTTTAGAACAAGCGTGATTAAACCAAGGCTTTCTTGCATTTGTCAAAGGATATGAGAAAAGAATGTATGCTTCCATGCCCAAGGGAATAATCTCAGTAATGTGCAAGGCATAATCAGATGACTACCAGCCATGGAAGCAATAATCATTCCAGGGAAAATCAAAGTCGTACTGCCTGAGGGCCTCCCAATCCGCAGCTCCAAAGTGCTACAGTCTACGTTTCTTTGGCGTGTCCACAGGCCATACCGTAGCGGTAGGACAGGTCAAGTTAATACATTTGTGATCAGAGGAGCCAACAGAGAGGAAAGATTAGCAGTTTAAGCAGAAGGATTAGTTGTAAGGAAGAGGTCAAGTATGATGGAGCTCTCTCCAAGGCAGTCAGAGATACAGGTAGGGTGGTGTACAAGCTGCTCTATGTCAAGGATAGAAAAGATGTAGGCTTGTTCACCAGGTGGATCAGCGAAAGGAGATGAGAGCCAAAGGTGGTGGTGAACATTGATATCTCCTAGAACGGAGATTTCAGAGAAAGAAGAGTGGATGGAATCTGTTTCATCGTAGAAGTAAGATAGTTGAATAATTTTTGATAGTAGAATTAGGAGATAAGTATACAGCGCAGTTATTTTTAGTTAGTGAATGACAGGAGAGCTGAAGCCAGAGAGTAGAGAATTCACAAGAATCAAGTTTAGGAACACAAGAGCAAGATAAACAGTTGTGTACATATTGTTAAGAAGCGAGATTTGCCAGTTAGGTAGCCTAGATGTTTCTCGACCTCTACCGTAGGTTCTAGTATGAGTCAGAGTTGCCAGTTGCCTGCTGTTTGTGAGTATAGTTGTTTCGTAAGTTGTGCATTAATTTGTGTGCTCATTTTCTTTGTAAAGTTTTATATATGTGATTGCTTGTTAACTATATAGTTTAAGTCAGTATGCTAAATAATGTACAGAGTTATGTAATGAAATAAAACTTTGCCATGTTTTGGTTGTCTCCGAGTTAGTAACTGTTGTTCCTAGGGACGGGTACAGGTCTAGCACGTCCTAGAATGTTGGAGAAGCAAGGACGTCCTAGAATGTTGGAGAAGTAAGGACGTCCTAGAATGTTGGAGAAGCAAGGAAGCCTACATAAGGAAGGGAAAGAGACTAGTTTGAGTTCAGCTGGTTTTTAGTTCAGTTTGAGTGTAGTTCAGTGTCAGTGCAGTGCTTGTGGAAATAGTGAAGTGTTGTTGGCAAGCATTAAATGTCAGTGCAGTACAGTTTGTATTTTTTCGGTACTTGTTGGCAAACATTTATGTATTGTTGTCATTCATTAAGTGTAACTGCAGTTAGTAGAGTTTGTATAGCTCCAGTGCTTGTGAGAATAGTGACGTGAAGTTGGAAAGCATTAAGTGTAATTATTTCGAAAATAAAGACAGTGAACTTGAGAGGCCAGTGTTAATTTATGACGCCTCAGCTGATTTTGTGTACTATACACCTAAAGGCTGACCATAGGAAGAACAACTCACTGAGCAACGCCCTTCCTATACTGAACAACTGCTGTTGGAGCCTGTGGCAGTGTGGAAGTGGGGACGTAACACTTGTGTCAGGAGTGCGGATTTTTAGAAAGTGGTGCAGTGAGTCTGATCTTTGACATGCAGTCAGAAGGTGTCTGGACAAGAAGCCAAACTAGGCAAGAGGAGGCATCGCTGGGTGTAATTATGAAACTACTACAAGCACTGAATGAAGGACAGAAAGTACTCCAAGAACATTTACAGGTCCAAAGTGAAGAACAGAGACAGCTCAGGAACAAAATCAATGAACAACTGCAGGCATAAAATGAAGAAAAAAAAGAAATATAAAAACAACTTCAAGAGACATTACAGTACATGAGCAATAGAAGGAAGTACAACTGAGGGTGCAAGGATAGCTAGATGCATTCATGGGGCAAATGAAGGAAGAATAGCAATAGCTTAAGGAGGAAGTATATGCCAAGCTAAAGCAGCAGAATTATGACGTAAGAAATAATGTGATTGAGTGTAAACAGCATGCAGACGACCAGCTGAAGACAATTAGAGAAGAAACAGTGACAGAATGTAAACAACATGTAGACAACCAGCTGAAGATTAGGGAATGAATAGTGACGGAGTGCAGACAACATGTAGATAACCAGTTGAAGCATGTAGATGACCATGTGAAGATAATTTGTGAGAAAATTGAGGCTGTAGAGAAATATTATACTGCTGAGCATCAGGTTACAGTACAGGAAGCATATGAAAGGAATTCACAGTGTATGGTGAATCTTGATCCCAGCCACCGAAAGGTAGCATTACAGGGTTGAATAATCAGAATGCAGAGGTTTTAAGTTCTAGCCTTAATTATGATGCCCCAGTTATTAGGCCCCAAACCAGTGAAGTGCATGGGTCCAATTAAGAAGAAACCTCAGGAATTTGATGGTAAAGTATCTTAGGAAGCTTACTGTGCACAGTTTGAATTACTTGCAGATCAGAATAGTTGCGATGACAGGCAAAGGGCAGTGCAACTTGCTACTAACCTTAAGGGTGCCGCAATGGAAATTCTGGGCCAGAAGTCAGTGATGGAGAGAAACAGTTATCAGTCCCCAGTAGAAGTGGTGGAGTGCAGATATGGAATCATGTACCAGACTGAGGTTTTCAGAGCAAGATTCTGGAGCTGTGCAAGGGTTCGAGGAGAATCTTTACAGCAGCTTGCTCCTGACCTGGAGAGTATGGCATGTAAGGTGTACCCGGGAGCTGCACCTGACCTGTTGGCTATTCTTCTGAGGGACCAGTTCATCGATGCCCTTGACAGTCCAGAGTTGAAAGTGCAAGTGAAGCTGGCACAACCCAAAAGCATCCAAGAAGCACTAGCCAGGGCTCTAGAGTTTGGGTCCTACGTCAGGTCCAGTATGTTCACTTTTCAGACAGTTCATAGTACAGGGTTTAAGGCAAGAAAGGGGCAGGTACTTGAAATGGAAAAATTTGAGGGAAGTTGCTGGTACTGTGAAAAGCCAGAACACAGACGGAAAAAAGAGTTCCCTGGTGATTGATTCAGCCTCAGGGCACACTGTTGTGAGGCCTGATGTGTTACATCATCAGTATCTGGCTGAGTCATCAGAACAACTGTGTGGCATAACTGGGCACTGCACAGAACTGAAGGGACCCGCGGATATCTGGATTGAAGTGGCAGGGCGAGAGGCTACTCTTCTAGTCTACATGGCTGAGATGGAGGGTTCTTGCCTTCTGGATCTGGACTATCTGACGTCCATGGGATGTAAGCTGGACTTCTGCTCCATGAAGCTGAAGGTTCGAGGAAGTTCGGTTCCCGTCACGGCAGTGAAACGTACCAGTTCTGGCGGCGAGGTGAGGGTGCTCCACACTACAGTGATACCCCTAAAATCAGAACTACTGGTCCAATGCAAGGTGAGCAGCTCTTCTGACAGTTGTATAGGGGTAGTGGAGCCTGATGTATGGTGGAAGATGAAGACCGGAGTGATGTTGAGGAGATCACTGGTGGAAATTGGTGCAGATGAAGTCCCGATTGTGGTGGCCAATTTCTCCCGTGAGCCACATAAGATCAATGAGGGAGAAATTGTGGGACTGTGCCATGCGGTGGACCCTGAGTGGCATCACTGGAAGGCCTGTAAAAAAAGAGTAGTCAAGGAAGACGAGTACCTGCCAGACCACGTACAAGACCTATTCTCAAGGAGTTCCCAATGCCTGGATGGTTAACAACTGCTGAAGTTGAGGCAGCTGCTGTCGGAATTTGCTGATGTTCTTTCCATTGGAGACCTAGACCTGGTGTCAACTGATCTGGTGGAGCATAGTATAGACAACGGGGATCACCGCCCGATTAACCGCTTGGCTGTGTCAGTGATAGCAAGAGTCAAGCCCCTGGTGTGGCAATCCACTCAAAATTACTCATTTTCAACTCAAATATTTTCTTTCTAATATACAAGAGAAAGAAAAAAAAAAACATGCACAAGAAAGCGCAACCTTTCTTCTTACTTATGAGCATTACAATGAAAGTCTAGAATCTCGTATATTGCCGTAGAGGTGAGTGGAAACAACGTCATTTTGCGTGTTGGTGAAGCCGTGAGCAGCTTCTCGCATCACCAGCATCACCATGGTGGTGCTGTTCAACCACCCCGCTCCACCAGTTTCATTTGCACCATGGTGTGTGTGTGTCCTTTAGTGCTTCAATGATTGTTTTACACACATAATGTTATACTGAACAGCGAAAACTTATTCACTAATAGTAAATAATGCTAAACTTTAGCGACATTTTCCTTCTTTTTTTTATAAGTCCAACTTCAAAATCACCATCACTATCAGTTGCATGTGTATATTTACGTTCTTGTTCACCTTTTTCCACCGTAGCACTTCCCTGATTGCCAGCACCACATGATGTAGAGGGTTCAGGGGAATGTGAAGCACTAGGTGATGATCTCGGCTGAAAGATTATTGGAGTTAGACATTATCTTGCTGTGAGACATGATCTGTGGAGAAAAAGAAATGGCACGGCTACTGGGATATATGAAGCAGTAGGAGGTTTAATATCACTTGTCTCTCTATTCTAGTTTCCTCTCTGTCCCTCTCGTAATTTAGTTAAATATTGTAAGATATACTCCGAGACGTCGAGTCATAAGAAAATAATTTCTAGTTAACTCTTACACTGAATCCTAGTAATATAATTGTTCCACATTAGTACCATAACAGGTGAAGTGTCTGACCTTGTTTGGGTAAATTTGGAATCGATTTTAATTAGGTTATGAGCGTCCTGCTGTGTGCTTATTTATTTTAATCAAAGAACCTGATTCTTTAATGTAGTGTGTAGAGATTTGGAAAGTAAAGTAAGGTTTGTAAGTGTTATTACTTTTTATTTGAATACTTAGGGACAGATATCTCTGTATGATTATATATATATATATATATATATATATATATATATATATATATATATATATATATATATATATATATATATATATATATATATATATATATATATATATATATATATATAAAATGAGGCCCTGCATGCAACATGGGACAAAGTGCCATGCCGGCTGAAACCTGTTCTTTTCCACCAGCTGCTCTCTCAAACACTACCCTTTGACTGTACAAAGTCACTTTGCTCATTTCAGATTAGTGGAGTAAGGGAGAAAGTCTGAAGTGAGCAAAGCGACTTTGTGCAGTCATAGGGTAGTATTTGAGGATGCAGCTTGTGGAGAAAAGCAAGATTCACATGGTATGGCACTTTGCCCCTTGTGTTGTGCAGGGCCTCATATATATATATATATATATATATATATATATATATATATATATATATATATATATATATATATATATATATATATATATATATATATATATATATATATATATATTGCTAGGTCTCTGTCCCACACTCCCACAGGCTCCAACCACAGTAGATCAAAACCGTATAGGTAAGACGTTGCCCAGTGAGTTCTTCTTAGAGCCAGCCTTTCAGTGTACAACATCACAGCAGCAAAGGCGTTGTAAATAATCAATGGCTTCTTAAGTTCACTGTCTTTATTTGCCAATAATTACAAGTAATGCCTGCCAACTGCACTTCACTGCTTTACAATCTTCACTGCACTGAACTGACACTAAACTACACTCAAACTGAACTGAAAACTGACTGAAACTGCTCTAGTCTCTTCCCCATCCTTATATGAGCTTCCTATATTCTAGTGTTCTGCTACTTCTCGACAGTTCTCGTGCATTCTTGAGGGAGCAACAGTTACAACCGTTACCAACTCGGAGACTTCCAAAACATACCAGAGTTTACTTACACGGAATAACACTCTAAATGCTTTAGCATACAAACTGAGAAAAATTACATGATTTAACAAACATTCACACAAATAAAATATCACTGAGAAAAAGTGCATAAAAATTATTGTATAACTTACGAAATACCTCCACACACAAATGCTAACTGGTAACTCTGACACATAGTGCAATTACGAGAACCACTGAGAATTCTCCAGCGCAATCTGACTAGCAATCCATCTTCTCAACATTACCCCCTCCCTAATCCTTTTGTCAACCCGACATAACTACACAGTTTATACAAACATAACCCTTAATCCAAACTAAACATTTAATTATACACAAAGTAATCCTTCAACTTATCAGATCTTCTATGCCACGTCTGATGTCGTTGCTGCTCCTCCACACAGTCCAATCCTCCAGGAATGTCTTGGTCGTTTTCCTGGTGCACTTCTTCTCCTGGGAAACTGTCACTGTCCTCTTGTACTTCAGCTCATTGGTCCTTCTCAACATCCTTGGCTGAGGGAAAGCACAGTTCCTCGGAGATATCCTAGCTTTACTGTCCTAGCCCATGGTACTGCCACAGACGATTCGCGTGTACCACCTTTGGGCGAGATTGCCTGCCTCCCCAGATCCAGTTAAGTTACGCCTGATAGGCGTTCCAACACAGTGTAATTCCCTTTTCATGGGTTCTGCAGCTTCAGTGATTGTCCCTTCTTTTGCTTAGGATTGTATAACCAAACTTGGTCACCATCCTTGAAGCTCACCTCACGTGCCTTGGCATCATACTTGCAGTTATTCACCTCGCCGAGAAACTTTAGAGCTTCCCCCACCTGATGATATACCTCAGCCAGCCTTTCTGAAGATGCTTTGCATAGCTGGAAATGTCTGTAGGCAGCTCTTAACCAGCTGGTCTTCCAAATAACATGTCAATAGGTAAGCATAGATCGTGGCCCAACATCAGTTCTGCAGGTGTGTAGTCAGTAGACTCATGGAATGCAGACCAATATGCCATCAGCAATGCAGGTAATTTCTGGTCCCTTTCAGTTTGTCCCTCTCCTCACTACTTGGCCATTTCTTGTCCCAGGGTCCAGTTGAATTTCTCCACCATCCCATCTGTCTGTGGACATTGTGGGGTCATACTGGTCTTCTTGATCACCAGTAACGTCCTGCACTCATGGAACACAGCAGACTCGCAGTTTCTACCCTGGTCTGAATGTAGCTCTTGTGGCATCCCAAACTAACAGAAGAACTGGTCAACCAACACCTGAGCAAAAGTCGCAGCCTCTTGATCAGGGATAGCGTAGGCTTCTGACAACTTTGTGAAGTAGTCCATAAACACAGAACCACAGTTCTTGGGTCCTTTCTTGACACAACAAACATCACTGGCCCGACACCACTCTTCAACTTCCTGATGCATGCCAATCCAGTAGAACCTCTGTTGCAGCCGACTTAGAGCTTTCTTCACCCCCAAGTGCCCACAAGTGATCTGGTTATGAGACTTATCCAAGATCTTGGACCTCATCATCTTTGGAACCACCAGTTGCAAGTCCTTGGTGAGACCGTCGGGTGTCTCACACTTACGCCCCAATAGTCCGTTTTTCAAACGAAGAAGGTCCCACTGACTCCAGTAGCTCTTGGTCGCAGGACTTAACCTGGAAACTTCTTCTCAAGATAGCCCCTCTGTACTGCGCTGCAGGCACTGTAGCACTGGTTGTAAATCTGCATCCTCTTCAGGTCTTCTGCATCTGATGTTAGCCCTGCCACTGAAGTACGGCTGCATTTCATCCTGTGATCTTCATACTTGCAAACTGCTGGCACTCTGGGTCATATGGCCAACGACTCAGGCTGTCAGCATTACCACATACCCGCCCAGGATGGTACTGCACCTCATAGTTGTCCTGGTCCAGCTTCCCGACGCAACGTGCCAGTTGTCCTTCTGGATTCTTTAACGTCTTCAGCCACTTGAGTGCCACATGGTCTGTCCAGATGATGAAACAGGACCCATACATTTAGGTATGGAAGAAATCAAGGTTCATCATCACTGCGGAGAGCTCCTTATGGGTCACACAGTAGTTCCACTCTGGTGGGCTGAGCTTCTTGCTGTAATACGCTACCGAATACTTCTTGTCAACCTTTTTCTGCAGCAGGAATCCACCAATACCAAGGTCACTATTGTCACAGTCCAAGATAAATGGCTGACTCTGATCAGGGTATGGCAATATTGGAGAGCTTGCCAACATATGCTTAAGTTCGACGAAGGCTTTCTGAATCACGGCTCTCCACACAAACTTCTGCCTCTTCCCCAACAGCTTGTGCAGAGGTGCAGCTATCACTGCAAAGTTCTTGACAAAATGCCAGTAGTAGGTACACAAGCCCAGGAAACTCAGAAGCTTCTTCACACAAGTTGGAGCCACCCGGTTTTCCACAGTTGCCATCTTCTCTCTATCAGTACGGACACTGCTCTTGCCTACAATGTGTCCCAAGTACTTCACTTTCCTCTGAAACAAGTAGCATTTCTTGGGGTTCAGCTTGAGATGCGCTGCACTGATCCTGTTGAACACCTTCGATAGCCTCTCCGGTTCCTGGGCGAAAGTCCTTCCAATCGCAATTACATCATCCAGATAGCTGAGAGCCACCTGCCAGTCCAGGCCTTCTAGTATGCGGTCCATGAGACACTTAAAAGTAGCTGGGGCATTGCACAGGCCAACTGGCCTCACTTTAAACTGCCCCACCCCTACGAAAATGCTGTTTTCTCCTTGTCCTTCTCTGCAGCCTTGACCTGATGATATCCTGCCTTCATGTCTAGGATGAAGAACCACTTAGCACCTGACAGAGCATCCAGGGTGTCATCAGTTCTTGGGAAGTGGTATGCATCCTTCACTGTCACTTCATTCAGGGCTCAAATAATCCACACAGCACCTTACTGAGCCATCCTATACTCCTTACCAGAACCACTGCTGATGTCCAAAGACTGCTGGTCTTTTCTATCACTCCTTTACTTTGGAGATATTCCATCATCTTCTCCATTTCTTGCTGCTGGGCTAGCACCTCCGTGTTGGCTGCTTAATCAGGCAGTGATCCGCAGTGTCTATACAATGCTCCACCAGACCAGTGTGCCCCAAGTCTAGGTCTCCAGTGGAAAAGACACTAGCAAATTTCGTCAGCAGCTGCCACAGCTTCAGCACTTGTGAGCCATCCAGGCATTGGCAACTTCTTGAAAATAGGTTTTGTAAGTGGTCTGGCAGATACCCATCTTCTTTGACTACACTCCTTTTACAGGCCTTCCTCTGATGCCACTCAGAGTGCACTTCCTGGCACAGTCCCACAATTTCTCCCTCGTTGATCTTCTGCAGCTCATGGGAGAATTGGTCACTTCAACCGGCACTTTACCTTCACCTGTTTCGACCAAAGTTCTCCCCACGATAACTCAGGTCTTGGTCGTGCACCATATATCAGGCTCCACTACCTCTAGACTGCTGTCAAAAGAGACATTCACATTGCACTGGAACAATAGTTCTGATTTGGGGGGTATAACTGTGGTGCGGAGTGCTCTCACCTCACCACCAGAACTGGTACGTCTCACAGCTGTGATAGGAACTGACTTTCCTCAGACCTTCAGCTTCATGGAGCAGACATCCAACTCACATCCCACGGACGTCAAATAATCCAGACCAAGAAGGCAAGGATCCTCGATCTTGGCTACATGTACTTGGAGAGTAACCTATTGCCCTCTCACTTCAGTCCGGAAATGCAGGAGTCCCCTCAGATCTGTGCAGTGCCCAGTTCCATCACACAGTTGTTCTGATGACTTATGCAAATACCGATGATGTAACATATCAGGCCTGACAAAAGTGTTCTAAGGCCGAATCAATCACAAGGGAACACTTCTTCCCGTCTGTTCTTCCATCTTCTCGCACACTGTCAATTGCAGTTCTCTTGCATTTTCTCAGTGGTGGGGCTACTTGGAAAAAGTTGGCTGGTAATTGCCCCTTAACCTCTAAAGTGCTAACAAGATCGATTGATTCTTTTTCAGGATTACGCTAGATACCGAACATGATCGATAGAGGGGATTTTGGGAAAATATGCAGACACTAGGCATCAGCCCGATTGTGATGTATATCGACGCAAACCAATGAGAACTAGGTCCTGAGTAGGGATAAGGGAGGATCTGGGCCCGTAACCCCAATAACTTTGTTCCCTTTCCCCCTTCCTGGTCTCTGACAGCCTCCTGCTCCTTCCCTCCCCCTCCCACACGATCCTCCATCATACCATTGTGGTTCCATAACTTTCTCCCCCTCCCTGTCTCACTGAGGAGAGTTACATCCCCCCTGCCAACCCTCCACATCGCTGTACTCCCTCTCCGACTGTCCCCTTTGTCTTGTGGTGTCTGTCTCCCACCTCTTTTCCCCCATACCACCCCTCGAGGCCTCTCCCCACCGCTCCCACACCCCTCCACCCCCTGTAGTATGCCGTGTGCTCACAAATCACCTCCCCTCCCTGCCTAAAGGATTATGAGTCATTGTTACTATTCGTGTCGCATGTTTTCATTCAGTACTAGATTATTGTTTGTGTAACTGTATAAACCAGTGCATAAAACACAGAATATGTTTGTTTGTTTTTTCATTTTTTTTTAAATCAAATCTCCGTGCATAGACTGTAATATTTCCTGGATTTTTTTTTCATGCAAGGAAGAAGGAACCAAAGGCCAGGAGCCCACAAACCGTTCCATCCAAGAAAAAACAAAAACAATACAGAAGATAGCCAAATTCAAAATCCATTCATTTCAAGGTGCCCGGACACACTGCATTTGGAAGAATGGAGATCATAGGAAGTAGGAAATACAGACAGAGGGAGACAGTGCTAGAGCTGACCTGTTGCATAAACGAAGGACTGGGAGTAATTGTTAACTCTTGCATTAGAGAGCTGGACAGAAAAGGGATGAGAGGTCCTGCTAGACGGGTACAATGCACCCATCGTAGAGGTGGAGGGAGGCAAGCAGACAGTTCATAGGAGCAGTGACCATTGAAATAGCGATAACATAGAGATAAAGATGCAATAGCGCAGTGAAGACACAGAGGTTGAAGGAAGCCAGTAAGAAGAGGAGAGCTAATGAGACGAAAAGCTTTTGACTCCACCCTATTGAGAAGAGCTGTATGTGGGGAGCCTCCCCACACATGTGAGTTGTACTCCACACAGGGGAGAATAAAACCCGTGTATGAAGTCAGAGGTAAAGAAGGTACAGAGTTGGTTTAGCACACCTAATCTCTTGGAAGCAGATTTTACAAGAGATTCAGTATGATCTTTCCAAGATAAGTCCCGCGTGAATGAAACCCGAAGCATGTTCAAGGAGGAAGCAGGATTGAACTAGATATTATTAAACATTAATATGTATTCCAGTGGAATATTTTGTCACGCTGATAGGCTTAAAAACTGAGTCTTTGAAGCATAAAAAACAACAAGATTAGTTTTATCCCAGTCAGAGATACAAGCCAAGTTAGACATTAGGTGTGCCAAAGCCTCATCCTTTGTTGAAGTAACTGCTGAGATGGACGTTGTGGGAACCGAATGGAAAGATGAAGGGTGGAATCATCAGTGTACAAGTGGACAGGGTTAGATGTATAGCTTAGGTCATCAATGAATAAAGGGAAGAGAGTTGGTGATAGGACAGAGCCCTGAGGAACACCACTGTTGATAGATCTAAGAGAAGAATGATGGCCGTCTACAGCAGCGGCTACAGAATGATCAGAAAGGAAGCTATTGATGAATGCACAGATGGGTGGATAGAAACAATAAGAGGGCAGTTTTGAAATTAAAGATTTATGCTACACTCGATCGAAAGCCTTTGAGATGTCGAGTGCAATGACAAAACTTTTGCCAAAGTCCCGAAAGGAGGATGACCAGGAGTCTGAAAAGTAGTGTAGAAGATTGACAGTGGAGCGTCCCTGACAAAACCCATACTGACGACCAGAAAGAAGTTGTGATAGGAATGAGGCTTTAAAATTTTTCTCTTAAGAATTGACTCAAAAACTTTTGAGACACAGGATGTTAAAGCAATTGGACGATAGTTAGAGGATTGGGAATGGTTACCCATCTTTGGGATGGGCTGAATGAGAGCAAACTTCCAGCAAGAAGGAAAGGTACAAGTTGAAAGATAAGGGCGAAAGAGTTTGCCTAGGCAGGGTGCAAGCACAGAAGCACAGTTCTTGAGGACAACAGGAGGGACACCATCAGGCCCATTTCCCTTGTTAGTATTAAGGCCAATGACGGCAGAAAATACATCAGCTGAAGAAATTTTAATGTCAGCCATGAGGAAGTCAGAGGGGGAAAGTGATGGAGGAACAGCACAGGAATCGTCTAAGGTGGATTTGGAGGAGAAAGATTTACTTTATCAGTAGAAGAAATAGCTTCAGAGCCATCAGAGTAGAAAGAAGAAGGGAAGGATGATGAGGTAAAATTGTTACAAAGGTTTTTGGCAAGGTGCCAGAAGGAGCAGGAAGAATTTGAGTTGGAGACTTGAAAGCATTTAGTATGAATGAACTTATTCTCAGCAGAGTGACGAACAGACTTAGCATGATTCCTGGCAGAAACATAAAAAAAGATGTGATTCAAGGCTGTGTTAGCTCTGGTACCTTTTATAGGCCCTCATCCTGTTGCACACAGTGTTACTTTAGAAAAAGCGTGATTAAACCAAGGCTTTCTTGCATTTGTCAAAGGATATGAGAAAGGAATGTATGCTTCCATGCCCAAGAGAATAATCTCAGTAATGCACAAGGCATAATCAGATGGCTCCCAGTCATGGAAGCAATAATCATTCCAGGGAAAATCAAAGTCGTACTGCCTGAGGGCCTCCCAATCAGCAGCTCCAAAGTGCTACAGTCTACGTGTCTTTGGCGTGTCCACAGGCCTTACCGGAGCGGTAGGACAGGTCAAGTTAATACATTTGTGATCAGAGAAGCCCAACATAGAGGAAAGATTAGCAGTTTAAGTAGAAGGATTAGTTGTAAGGAAGAGGTCAAGTATGATGGAGCTCTCTCCAAGGCAGTCAGAGATACAGGTAGGGTGGTGTACAAGCTGCTCTATGTCAAGGATAGAAAATATGTAGGCTTGTTCACCAGGTGGATCAGTGAAAGGAGATGAGAGCCAAAGGTGGTGGTGAACATTGAAATCTCCCAGAATGGAGATTTCAGAGAAAGAAGAATGGATTGAATCTGTTCCATCGTAAAAGTAAGATAGTTGAATAATTTTTGATAGTAGAATTAGGAGATAAGTATACAGCGCAGATATTTTTAGTTAGAGAATGACAGGAGAGCTGAAGCCAGAGAGAGGAGAATTCACAAGAATCAAGTTCAGGAGCACAAGAGCAAGATAAACCGTTGTGTACATATTGTTAAGAAGCGAGATTTGCCAGTTAGGTAGCCTAGATGTTTCTCGACCTCTACCGTAGGTTCTAGTATGAGTCAGAGTTGCCAGTTGCCTGCTGTTTGTGAGTATAGTTGTTTCGTAAGTTGTGCATTAATTTTTGTGCTCATTTTCTTTGTAAAGTTTTATATATGTGATTGCTTGTTAACTATATAGTTTAAGTCAGTATGCTAAATAATGTACAGAGTTATGTAATGTAATAAAACTTTGCCATGTTTTGGTTGTCTCCGAGTTGGTAACTGTTGTTGCTAAGGACGGGAACAGGTCTAGCACGTCCTAGAATGTTGGAGAAGCAAGGACGTCCTAGAATGTTGGAGAAGCAAGGAAGTTTACATAAGGGAGGGAAAGAGACTAGTTTGAGTTCAGCTGGTTTTCAGTTCAGTTTGAGTGTAGTTCAGTATCAGTGCAGTGCTTGTGGAAATAGTGAAGTGTTGTAGGCAAGCATTAAATGTCAGTGCAGTACAGTTTGTATTTTTTTGGTACTTGTTGGCAAACATTTATGTATTGTTGTCATTCATTAAGTGTAACTGCAATTAGTAGAGTTTGTATAGCTCCAGTGCTTGTGAGAATAGTGACGTGAAGTTGGAAAGCATTAAGTGTAATTATTTCGAAAATAAAGACAGTGAACTTGAGAGGCCAGTGTTAATTTATGACGCCTCAGCTGATTTTGTGTACTATACACCTAAAGGCTGACCATAGGAAGAACAACTCACTGAGCAACGCCCTTCCTATACTGAACAACTGCTGTTGGAGCCTGTGGCAGTGTGGGAGTGGGGACGTAACACTTGTGTCAGGAGTGCGGATTTTTAGAAAGTGGTGCAGTGAGTCTAATCTTTGACATGCAGGCAGAAGGTGTCTGGACAAGAAGCCAAACTAGGCAAGAGGAGGCATCGCTGGGTGTAATTATGAAACTACTACAAGCACAGAATGAAGGACAGAAAGTACTCCAAGAACATTTACAGGTCCAAAGTGAAGAACAGAGACAGCTCAGGAACAAAATCAATGAACAACTGCAGGCATAAAATGAAGAAAAAAAGAAATATAAAAACAACTTCAAGAGACATTACAGTACATGAGCAATAGAAGGAAGTACAACTGAGGGTGCAAGGATAGCTAGATCCATTCATGGGGCAAATGAAGGAAGAATAGCAACAGCTTAAGGAGGAAGTAGATGCCAAGCTAAAGCAGCAGAATTATGACGTAAGCAATAATGTGATTGAGTGTATACAACATGCAGACGACCAGCTGAAGACAATTAGAGAAGAAACACTGACAGAGTGCAAACAACATGTGGACAACCAGCTGACGATTAGGGAATGAATAGTGATGGAGTGCAGACATCATGTAGATAACCAGTTGAAGCATGTAGATGACCATGTGAAGATAATTTGTGAGAAAATTGAGGCTGTAGAGAAATATTATACTGCTGAGCATCAGGTTACAGTACAGGAAGCATATGAAAGGAATGCACAGTGTATGGTGAATCTTGATCCCAGCCACCGAAAGGTAGCATTACAGGGTTGAATAATCAGAATGCAGAAGTTTTAAGTTCTAGCATTAATTATGATGCCCCAGTTATTAGGCCCCAAACCAGTGAAGTGCATGGCTATAAAGTGGGTCCAATTAAAAAGAAACCTCAGGAATTTGATGGTAAAGTATCTTAGGAAGCTTACTGTGCACAGTTTGAATTATTTGCAGATCAGAATGGTTGCGATGATAGGCAAAGGGCAGTGCAACTTGCTACTAACCTTAAGGGTGCTGCAATGGAAATACTGGGCCAGAAGTCAGTGATGGAGAGAAACAGTTATCAGTCCCCAGTAGAAGTGGTGGAGTGCAGATATGGAATCATGTACCAGACTGAGGTTTTCAGAGCAAGATTCTGGAGCTGTGCACAGGCTCGAGGAGAATCTCTACAGCAGCTTGCTCATGACCTGGAGAGTATGGCATAGCAGGTGTACCTGGGAGCTGCACTTAACCTGTTGGCTATTCTTCTGAGGGACCAGTTCATTGATGCCCTTGACAGTCAGGAGTTGAAAGTGCACGTGAAGCTGGCACAACACAAAAGCATGCAAGAAGCACTAGCCAGGGCTCTAGAGTTTGGGTCCTACGTCAGGTCCAGTATGTTCACTTTTCAGACAGTTCATAGTACAGGGTTTAAGGCAAGAAAGCGGCAGGTACTTGAAATGGAAAAATTTGAGGGAAGTTGCTTGTACTGTGAAAAGCCAGAACACGGACGGAAAAAAGAGTTCCCTGGTGATTGATTCAGCCTCAGGGCACACTGTTGTGAGGCCTGATGTGTTACATCATCGGTATCTGACTGAGTCATCAGAGCAACTGTATGGTATAACTGGGCACCGCGCAGAACTGAGGGGACCTCTGGATATCCGGATTGAAGTGGCAGGGCGAGAGGCTACTCTTCTAGTCTACATGGCTGAGATGGAGGGTTCTTGCCTTCTGGGTCTGGACTATCTGACGTCCATGAGATGTGAGCTGGACTTCTGCTCCATGAAGCTGAAGGTTTGAGCAAGTTCGGTTCCCGTCACGGCAGTGAAATGTACCAGTTCTGGTGGCGAGGTGAGGGTGCTCCACACTACAGTGATACCCCTAAAATCAGAACTACTGGTCCAATGCAAGGTAAGAAGCTCTTCTGACAGTTGTATAGGGGTAGTGGAGCCTGATGTATGGTGGAAGACGAAGACCAGAGTGATGTTGAGGAGATCACTGGTGGAAACAGGTGCAGATGAAGTGCCAATTGTGGTGGCCAATTTCTCCCGTGAGCCACATAAGATCAATGAGGGAGAAATTGTGGGACTGTGCCATGCGGTGGACCCTGAGTGGCATCACTGGAAGGCCTGTAAAAAGAGAGTAGTCAAGGAAGACGAGTACCTGCCAGACCACGTACAAGACCTATTCTCAAGGAGTTCCCAATGCCTGGATGGTTAACAACTGCTGAAGTTGAGGCAGCTGCTGTCGGAATTTGCTGATGTTCTTTCCACTGGAGACCTAGACCTGGTGTCAACTGATCTGGCGAAGCATAGTATAGACACCGGGGATCACCGCCCGATTAACCGCTTGGCTGTGTCAATGATAGCAAGAGTCAAGCCCCTGGTGTGGCAATCCACTCAAAATTACTCATTTTCAACTCAAATATTTTCTTTCTAATATACAAGAGAAAGAAAAAATAAAACATGCACAAGAAAGCGCAACCTTTCTTCTTACTTATGAGCATTACAATGAAAGTCTAGAATCTCATATATTGCTGTAGACGTGAGTGAAAACAACGTCATTTTGCATGTTGGTGAAGCCGTGAGCAGCTTCTCGCATCACCAGCATCTCCACCATGGTGGTGCTGTTCAATCACCCCGCTCCACCAGTTTCATTTGCACCATGGTGTGTGTGTGTCCTTTAGTGCTTCAATGATTGTTTTACACACATAGTGTTATACTGAACAGCGAAAACTTATTCACTAATAGTAAATAATGCTAAACACTAGCGATATTTTCCTTTTTTCTTTTATAAGTCCAACTTCAAAATCACCATCACTATCAGTTGCAGGTGATGGAGAATCTCCAAAGTCAAGGAATAATAGAAAAGTCCAGCAGTCCTTGGGCAGCAGCAGTGGTTCTGGTAAGGAAAAAGTATGGCTCCATAAGGTGCTATATAGATTATTGAGCCCTGAATGATGTGAAGTGAATGATGCATACCCCTTGCCGAGAATTTATGACACCCTGGATGCTCTGTCAGCTGCTAAGTGGTTCTCAGCCCTATACATGCAGGCAGGAGACCACCAGGTCAAGGTTGCAGAGAAGGACAAAGAGAAGACAGCCTTTTCATACAGGCGGGGTTTATGGCAGTTTAATTCCTTAACTGCTGGGCGTCACTTTCGTGATGCTCAGGCACAAGGGATCATACCACGGGGTGTCACTTTTGTGATCCTGTGTTATTTTGAATTCTCCCGGGCTTTCAAGTGGTGGCTTGTATCATTTGCCAGTACTGCCAGTGTCCAGCCATAGTCATTGCTGCTAATGCCATCTGTACTCCCATCCATTGTTGACAATTTAGCCATTTTTCCCCTGTCCTTGACTCCCCTCCTTACCTCCCCTCCATTACCCTTTCCTCCTGCCTGCCCAGCCACGTCACACTAAGCAAATCCTGCCCGAATTTTTCCACTCATTTCATCCATTGAAATGTTCCCTATGCCCTATTCTTATACGAAATAATAGATATAAAAAAGAGAAAAGGTAATTGATACTGCCATACACCTGGCATGGGCTAATTATCACCTGGCAACACCCCACATGCACTCGTTCGCTGATTTTCCTTGTTTATTTCCCCTTGAAATATGCCATATGACCTATTCTCATAATAAAAATATATATAAGAAAGGAAGGGAGAAACCTAAGTGATATTTACATTCACCTGGACCTACCTAATTTATTATGTATTGTTTAGATTTCTTGTCAATCATTTCACAGCATATAAATAAGCAGCTGTCTCCATGCTGACATTGTCAACCCATCCCTGCCCATAATACGCCACATCATTCAGTTTACTGTCGTCTTTCGAGGTGAAACCACGTTGGATTCACGCCTGTTCATTTCCGCCGCTTCTGAGCCCACTGTAAAGGGCCCTGTGACCTCTACCCCTACTAAACCTCGTGTGGGAAGGGGTAAAGGACTAAGTGACTCTGCTGTGGAATATGAACTGCCTGATTTATCCATGATAATGATGGACAGTGACTATGATCTTTCTGATGAATCATGTGATGAGCCAGTGGAGAAAATGATGATAGAAACTCCCTGTACGAGTGCTTCAGTATCCCAAATTCATCCTGGCTCCAAGGGAAAGGAGCCCTTAGTTACTGCAAGTGACAGTGCATAATATAGTGTGAATAAAATAGAAATGTAAATAATGTAAATTAAAAAAGAAAATGTAAGTAGAAATGTAAATAATTACTAATATAAGAATATGAGTATAAGTATTTGGAGTAATGACAGTGAAAGTGAAAGCTTCGCTCTCTACGCTAGTTTACTGAACGAGAAAGTGAATGCCTGGAGTGAAAATAAAATACTAGTAGTGAAGGAAACTTATGGATAAATATTGTATATATAAATAAGTGTAATAAAGTACAAGGAATATAAAATGTGAGTGTGTTTATAATAAATGACAACTCCGCCTCAGAAAACCAGCACGGAACGAGCGCAGGTGGAAAGCTCGTACGCACTCGTAATTTACATTGCTTTCACAGTGTTTTTTTTTTTTTTTTTAGTATGGATTCCAACTTACTTGAAACTCATAGAATAGTGTTTGCAGTGATATTATCAGGCAGTGGTAACCACATTATGGGATATCGGGAAGTGTAAAGTGGAGACTTCATTACCCAACTTCAGAAGTCTCCACAAGTCCTACGGTAGAGGACGAAGGCTCAACAAACATCTCAGGAGAAAGCAGAAGGTATGTGCCATAGGCGTATATCATTATAATATTCGAGGTCTAATAACTGATTTTTGGCAAATATTTTTAAAAAGTCAGCCGGAGTGCAATTATCCCCTTGTGACGGGCATGGCGCACTTCTGACATCCCCGTGGTTAAGGGATTAAAGTGATGTCATTTGGCCTATGCAATGCCCCACCTACTTTTGAATGCCTCATGGACCGCTTATTTAAAGAAATGTACTGACAGACAGCTCTCATCTATCTGGACAATGTAATTGTGTTTGGATGGACTTTTGACCAGGAACTGGAGAGGCTGTCACAGGTGTTGACCAGGATCCGCGCAGTGCACCTGAAGCTGAACAACAAGAAATGCTACTTGCTTCAGAAGGAAGTTAAGTACCCGGGACACATTGTAGGTGAGAGCGGCGTCCGTACCGACCCGGAGAAGGTGGCAGTTGTGGAAAACTGGCCAGTTCCCACTTGTGTGAAGGAGCTACTGAGTTTCCTTGGATTCTATACCTACTACCGACGTTTTGTCAAGGACTTTGCGATGATAGCTGCACCACTGCACAAACTGCTGGAGAAGAGGTAGAAGTTTGCATGGACAGCAGAGACTCAGAAAGCCTTCAAAGCACTCAAGCATGCGTTGGCAAGCTCTCCATATTGCCTTACCCTGATCAGAGTCAGCCATTTATCTTAGACTGTGACGCCAGTGACAGTGGTATTGGTGGAGTCCTGTCGCAGAAGAAGAATGAAAAAGAGTTTGTGGTAGCATATTACAGCAAGGAGCTCAGCCCACTAGAGTGGAACTGCTGTGTGACCTGTAAGGAGCTCCTGGCAGTGATGAAGAGCCTTGATTTTCTCCATCCCTACCTGGATGCAGGGGCGTCATTTGGAGGGGCAGCGAGGGGCTCTCGCCTCCTGCAGCCTTTCTGAGGGGGCCTCCAAATCAACTAAAGTTAATGAAAAAATATAAGGTTAACAATGTGAAATTAAAAATAGTTTGTGTTTAGCCTCAATACGTTTTTAGTGAAATATATCTTGTGTGTGTGTGTGTGTGTGTGTGTGTGTGTGTGTGTGTGTGTGTGTGTGTGTGTGTGTGTGTGTGTGTGTGAATCATCACAATAATTTACTAGGTATATCAAAGGATGTCAATGTAATTATGTTCCTACCCAGCAGTTCAGTTAACTTCAGTATCCAGTTGCCTTTTCTATTGTATTCTGGCTATCATTAATAGCTTTATTCATCGTAGGATGTACGTACCTGTAGATAGGAGTCATAAGAGTTCATTTAGATCAGTGGTTCCCAAAGTGGGCGTTGCTGTACTGGCTGAAGAACTTGAAGCTCTACAGGCATCATCATCCTATACTGTATAGTGGAAACATATATATATATATATTCAACCAGTAAAGCAGCTAACAATACTGACTTAGCCACTACATCATCCCCTTGTCAAGACTCTGATATTATTTCTGTTGATGAACCAGAAGTCACATTAGCACATAATGAACTAGGATCAAAAAGATACAAAAGACAGTCCAAACACATCAAAAACTCCAGTGACTCAAGCAGTTGATATATCTAAGTCCCCTTATGATAAACCCAGTCAACCAAAATTGCCAAGCTACTCAATCAATTAGAATAATAGGAAACTGAGAAGTCCCTATTTTTATTTATTTTCTTGGTTAGAGCACTTGGTCTCACAAGACTCGTGTTACTGCTCTCCATGTAGGTACTTTGCTGGAGCATCTGTTCGTAAGGAGGAAGGATTAGGTAGGACACCGTTTATTGATGCTGGAACAAGGAAATGGAAAGATACCAGTACCCTTCTCAAACAACATCACGCAAGTGAAAGACACATTAATAGTATGATCGCTTGGTCTAATGTCAAGGATATTCAGTTAGGGTCCACTCAGTCTCTATCTTCAGCTACACAACAAGAAATTGAGGACAACAGGGAACATGCAAAGTTACTTTTAAAAGTCACTGCATTACTGGGAAGGCAAGGCCTGTCTTTTCGTGGACATAACGAGGGTGGTGATACATTAAATTCAGGAAATTTTATAGAAATTCTTCACCTAACTGCTGAATCAAATCCCTCTCTAAAACAAAAGTTAGATGGACCAGAATGAGTTGACATCAGTTGTTGGCAGACATATCAAGGACACAATTTGTGCTGAAGCAAAAGAAGTCAAGTACTTCTCAGTTATGGATGATGAAAGGAAAGACTTGTCAAAAAAGGAACAGACGGCTATTCTTGTGCGTACTTTAGTGAGGGTATTGTGAAGGAACGTGTCATTGGCACTTATTACATGGAAAAAGTTGATGCTGCAAGTTTAGCTGATTTTATATATAGGGAGATACAACAATCTGGTTTAATTTGGTATAAGTGTGTGGCTCAGCGTTATGGTGGTGCTAGTTTAATGAGTGGATGCTCTAGTGGGATTCAAGCAAGACTACGGAATAAAATTCCCCAAACAGTATACATACATTGCCATGCACACAGGCTGAATTTAGTACTGGGCGACTGCGTAAAGAATACCAGTGGCCTCTCTTCAGTTTTTTCAATTATTAACACACTTTACACATTTATTAAAGAGTAACACAGGGAACCAACTTTTCACAGAGGCACAGAAAGCAGAAGATCTTCAGGTTTTGCTATGGAAGTTTGCTATCAGTGCTTCATAGTTTCAGAGGGTTCTGATTCAGAAGCTGCGGGAGAAGCAGATGGACTCTACAAAAAGTTAGTCTTTCAGGTTCGTAATGGATCTACATATTACTGAACAAGTCCTTAGAGTTACCAGTAGTTTGTCAGATCAGCTTCAAGAAAAGGAAGTCTTACTATCTGAAGCTTGCTGTCTCATACAGACAACTATTAAGGAATTGCAGGTCTTGAGAACGGACGAGGCTTTCTCTGATATTTTTGACAAAGCTAAAGATTTTACTTCAACATATGAGGCAGACACCAACCTGGAAAATTCAAATCAGTTGAGCAGACCTAAGCCTAAGAGAATTCAGAAGGTATCATCAGGACTAAATAGCTTCTTAAATGATTCAGCTCTAGGGAGAAATGAGGTGAATACTTGTATTGCTCCAAAGACTGAAATAAAAAAAAACTATTTTGATAGATGGATTTCTCTCAGAGCTTGATATTCGCTTCACACAAAACATGCCCCTAATAAAAGCAAAGAATGCACTTGAATGCAGTTCCAGAGACCTAGAATAATATGAGAAGCTTTCTATTATAGTACAGTCTTACAAAGATATAGACATAGATGAAATTCTTCTAGTTTCCCAAATATGTGTTGCAAAAAGACATTTTCTAAGTAAGAGTGACAAGCCAACAAATCTGTTTTAATTATATGAACTCAAACCATTACATTGTGCGTATAGTATTCAGAAACAGTGAAAATCATCAAAATTCTTCTCATCCTTCCAGTAACTACCGCAGGCAATGAACGACTTTTTCAGTACTTAGCTTAGTCAAGACACATCTAAAAACCTCGACGAGAAATGATCGCTGAAGTGACTTGCTACTTACGGCCTCAGAAAAGGAGCTTGTTAAAAATCTTAGCTTTAACACCCTGGTTGATAACTTTCCAAAGCAGAGATCACGGAAATATCCACTGTTGCAGTAGTTTATTCATTTATCAATGCAATAAATATACGTAGTTTAATTTTCAATTTCCTCTAGTGAATTCTCAAATTAATATACTCTTCTTACGTAAGCCTATTCCAAATTTAAAAACCATCATTTTATTTCTCCTACCTCTCAGTGTACAACTTACTTTTTCACATTACTTTATACGGTTCATGGTATTTTTGGGGCTAGTATGCTAAAAGCTTTCCATTTATAATTCAGTTACAAGTTTACATCTTTTCATTCTCAATTTTATATTAATTATCTTTTCATTAGGTTGTAAGAATGAAGTCAGTTTAAGCTTTCACCAATAAAAAATATTCTACTTGCAGTTTGGTATACTATCCAAGGTCATTAGCGTATAATACAGTGATATGTACTTTACCATGCACTGTAAATTACATATTCAACTTCACACAGAGATACTGCCAATGCTAGAATATCCATTAGTGTGTTTTTCAGGAAGTAATTGATCTAACAAATTATTATATACAGTGTATATATTTGTTTACTGATTTAATTCTCTAAATACAGCTTTGCATGTGGCTTCAAAATGCTCGCTTGCCACTCCATCCTTGTGGAGAGGTGGGAGTAGGGGGGCCTCCTAAATAGCCTATGCCCCCCCTAAGGAAAATTTAAATGACGCCCCTGCCTGTATGGGTCAAACTTCATCATCAAGACGGACCATGCGGCACTCAAGTGACGGAAAACGCTAAAGAATTTGGAAGGACAACTGGCACGCTGGCTCGGGAAGCTGGACCAGCACAATTATGCGTTGCAGCACCGTCCTGGGTGGGTACATGGCAATGCTGACAACCTGACTCGTTGGCCTTGAGATCCAGAGTGCCGCCAGTGTAGTAAAAAGGAAGATCTATCTATCTATCTATTGTCAGACGCCTCAATCCCGTACGGGATGGCCACAAACTAATCGCCTCCACGTCGCCTTGTCCCCCGCCATTTCACTGCCCTGCTCCCAACTCACACCCCTCTCTCTCATATACCTCTCCACCCCATCCCTCCATCTCATCCTCGGCCTCTCAGTCCCTCTCCCCCCATCCACCTCACTCACATACACTCTCCTCGTCAGTCTCTCACCCTCCATCCTCTCCACATGGCCAAACCACCTCAGTGTGTTCCTCCTGCAAGAAATGTAGCCATACTGCAGTGACAGGACCAGCGTCCGATGAAGATCTGAAGAAGATGCTGATGGAGGAAGCAGATTTATAACCAATGCTAGAGTGGCTGCAGTGGAGTACAGTGTGACCATCTTGGGAAGAAGTGCAACCAAGAGTTACTGGGCTCAATGGGACCTTCTTCGTTTGAACAACGGACTACTAGAGCATCAATGGAAGATACCTGATGGCCTCAGGAAGTATTGGCAACTGGTGGTTCTGAAGAAAATAAGGTTTAAGACTTTGGATGAGTCTCATAACTAGATCACTGGTGGGCACCTAGGAGTGAAGAAAACCTTAAGGCGGCTGCAACAGAGGTTCTACTGGATTGGCATGCATCAGGATGTTGAAGAGTGGTGTCGAGCCTTTGATGTGTGTTGTGCCAAGAAGGGACCCAAAAAACGTGGTTGTGCCCCTCTCCAGCTGTACCAATTGGATGCACCGATGGAAAGAGTTGTGGTGGACATTCCTGGACCTCTGCCACTCACTGAAAGAGGAAACCAGTATATATGTGTCACCATGGACTACTTCACAAAGTGGCCAGAAACCTATGCTATCCCTGATCAAGAGGCTGGGACAGTTGCTCAGGTGTTGGTTGATCAGTTTTTCTGTTGTTTTGGGATTCCACAAGAGCTACATTCAGACCAGGGTAGATACTTTGAATCTGCTGTGTTCCGTGAATGTTCCATGTTATTGGGGATCAAGAAGACCAGGACGACCCCACTAATGCCACAGTTAGATGGGATAGTGGAGAAATTCAACTGGACCCTAGGACAAGAACTGGCCAAGTACTGCATACAGGGGTGAACAGAATGGGACCAAAAATCATCTGCATTGCTGATGGCATATCGGTCTGCATCCCATGAGTCTACCGGCTAGTCCCTTGCAAAACTGATGTTGGGCCACGAGTTATGCTTACCCATTGACTTGTTAATGGGAAGACCACCTGGTGAAGAGCTGCCTGCAAATCCACTGGCTATGCGAAGCACCTTCAGGAAAGGCTGGTTGAGGTACATCATCAAGTGCGAGGAGCCCTTAAGTTTTCAGGAAAAGTGATCAAGGCCAAGCATGATGCCAAGGCAAGTGAGGTGAGCATCAGGGATGGTGACCAAGTTTGATTATAGAATCCTCAGCAAAAGTAGGGAGTCACTGAAGCCGCAGAGCCCATGGGACGGGCCTTACACTGTGTTGGACCACCTATCAGACATAACATATTGGATTCAGGGAGGCAGGAATTCTCTCCCAAAGGTGGTACACATGAATCATCTGTGGCAGTACCATGGGCCAGGACAGTACAGTTGGGACGTCTCTGAGGAATCGTGCTCTCCCGCAGCCGAGGATGTTGAGGAAGATCTAGGAGTTGAAGTGCAAGAGGATGATCATAGTTTCGTAAGAGAAGAAGTGAACCATGAAGAGGACCAAGACAGTCCTTGAGAAATGGACTGTGGACGAGCAAGGACGTTGTCGGAAGCTGCATAGGAGAAGACCTGATAAGTTGAAGGATTATCATGTGTATTGTTAGATGTTTTATTAGGATTAAGCTTTATGTTTGTATATATTGTGCAGTTTTGTTGGGATGACAAAGCACTAGGGTGGGGATAGTGTTATAAGCGAGATTTGCCAGTTAGGTAGCTGAGGTTTCTCGACGTTTACCATATCTTCTGGTACGAGTCAGAGTTGCCAGTTTGCCTGCTGTTTGTGAGCATAGTTGTTTCGTAAGTTATGCATTAATATTTGTGCTCTTCTTGTTTATAATGTTTTATTTATGTGATTGCTTATTAATTATGTAATTTAATTTAAGTCAGTATCTTAAATAATTTACAATGTTATTTAATGTATGAAAACTCTGCCATGTTTTGGTTGTCTCTGAGTTGGTAATTGTTGTTGCTAGGGACAAGTACAGGACCAGCACGTCCTAGAATGTTGGAGAAGCATGGACTAGTTTGAGTTCAGTTGATTTTCAGTTCAGTTTGAGTATAGTTCAGTGTCAGTGCAGTGCTTGTGGAAATAGTAAAGTGTTGTTGGTAAGCATTAAGTGTCGGTGTAGTGCAGTTTGTATATTTTTAGTACTCGTTGGCAAACAGTGAAGTACTGTTGTCAAGCATTAAGTGTAACTGCAGTAAATAAAGTTTGTATAGCTCCAGTGCTTGTGAGAAGAGTGACGTGAAGTTGGAAAGGATCAAGTATAGTTATTTGGAAAATAAAGACAGTGAACTTAGAAGCCAGCATTTATTTACGACACCTCAGCTGATTTTGTGTACTGTACACCTAAAGGCTGACACAGGGCAACGTCCTTCCTATACTGAACCACTGCTGTAGTAGTAGTAGTTGTTCTTGTTCCCTTGGCAGTCTGGCCAAACAGTCCCGAGTCCCTTAGGAAGGCCATGGCCGAGACCGGGCTTTCCCACAGAGCTCTCCAAGAGTGTATGTTGTGTTGTTGGCGTAGGTGATTGTGTGCAATGCAGTCTTCAATAATGTGCTTAATAGTATGGTGAGCTGTGTTGCATCCCGAACAGGCATCAGCGACGGAGTCATCTAGCCTCTTCTGGTAGCTTAAGAGGGCTGGATGGTGCCCACATCTCAGCCTGGCCAGGTGGACCCTGTCCTCACGAGGGAGATAGGATTCAGAAGGGTGGATGTCAGGAGGCCGTGCATGCAGCTGTGTGTTGTCTTTAAGTGACTGAATGGAGCCGCTAGTGATCTGAGTGTGGATATGCTTCGGGAAGCTGGTCGAGGTGGGTGAGGGGGGAGAGATGACAGTATTTGTGTATGGTCTCGTGTGTTGGGTGCTGTTTTGGTGTTCCTTGGTGTGGGTGGATGTGCTGCCATGTAATATAGTGGATGTTGTGGGTTTGTGGAGGCTGCAGCAAGAGACTGGGTGCGTCTCATGTCTAGGTGATCCTTGACTATGAGGACTTTGGTTTCTTGATGTAGGTGGTCTGTGGGTGTTGTAGCTGTGCAGCCTGTGATTATTTTTAGGGCCTTGTTCTGTATGGTCTGTAGAGTGTTGTAGTGTGTTTTGGTGAGGTTAGAAGCCCAGGCAGGGCTTGCATAATTCTTCACTGAACGTATATATTGTTTGTATACTGTGGTGGTGGTTTCTTTGTTGTTGAAGCCTGTGGCAGTGTGGTGGTGGGGATGTAACAATATACACAACAGCCACCTTTGACTTTGAAATGAGTATAGACAAAGTAGGAGGATACAGAAAAGGGTTTCCTGTCAGTTGCCTTAGACAGCTGAGTCTCAGTTAAGAAGAGAAGGTGAGGTTTAGAGGAGGAGGATAGGTGGTGCTCGACAGAGAAAGTTAGAGGAAAGGCCGAAAATGTTGCAGAAACGAAGCAAAAGTGAGTCAGACAGTGGTTCCATGCATCTCGGTGAGTCGTCACCGGGAGAGGGGCGGATGATGGGGGCATTTATGGCCCCCCTCCAGTGACTCCGAGGCCTGGTTGATGTGTGCCATTTTTCTTTTTTAATTTTGAAAAGGAAGTGTAGTGTGTACTGTGCATGTAGACTGATGGTGACAGTAGGAGAAACTTGTACTGGAGAGCATGCTGGCCTTCTCTATGTGTTACTGAAACACTGAAAAAGTTCACAAAGGGGGATGGTCAGGAATGTTAGGAATGATTTTTTTTTAATAATAACAAATTGTGTGTGTGTTTGTCTTTCTCTTACACCATTATTATTATTTTGCATGCATTAGCTTTATTCTCGTTGAAATTCTTACAGCTACTTGATTTGACAGGTCTGAGGGGAGGGGATTGGGGCAGGGGTGAGGGGAGAGGGGTGATGAGGAGTTTGTGCTAGAGTGTGTAACACCAAGACAAAGATTTTGCAAGTTTTTGCTCATTTTTTTTTATTTTGACAGCTACACAGCTATGGGGGAAGGGGATGGGGGGAGGGAAGGTGGGGAGAGGAGAAGTGTTGGGGGGAATGGCGTTGGGAGTGAGTGAGGAATGCTGACATAATTATTTTGCATGCTATTGTTTAAAAAAAAAAAAAAATGGCTGGAAAATTTTGAAGGGGGCAGGGGGGAGGGAAAAAGGGGAGGAAGAGAGGGGGAGGTAACAGGAGGGAGTAAGGAAGGTCATGGGAAGGGAGGAATGAGGAAGGAATGGGGAAGGGCGCATAGAAAACTGGAGTCGCCCCACCTGGAAGGGTAACTTTTTTTCAACTTTGACAGGCTATAGCTCATGAACCAGTTCGTCTAATATGCTCTGTTTTGCGGCATAAGGTGTATAAATTGAAGCTCTAAACCTTGGGCATAACACTTTTTACTTCTGTAAGAGCAAAAAAAAAAAAAAAATCGGCTCCAAATACAGATTTTTCACACTGACACGGTCAATCGAATTGCTTATTATAGGGGTTAACACCAGCCTCCACTAATTTTCCACTTCTTTCTGGTTTCTCCAGCCTTCTTATCATCCTGTTTCTTCTTCGGACACTTAGAACTGAAGTGTCCCACCTTGCTACATATCCAACATGCTTTTGTTAGTACTGAAGATTTCCTTGCACTGCTCTGTTCTTTTTCCTTCTTCCATTTGTAACAATCCTCCTTTTTGTGTCCCGGCTTCCCGCAGAACCAGCAGCTTCCTCTGGTCTTCTCCTGTTCCCTCTTCCACTTGTAGCAGTCCTCTTTTCTATGTCCTGGCTTTTCACAGTACCAGCAACTTCCTTCAAATTTATCCACTTCACGTACCTGCCCCTTTTGTGCCTTGAATCCTGCACGACGACTGGTCAGAAAAGTTGATATACTGGACCTGATGTAGGACTTAAATTCTAGAGCCCTGGCTAGTGCTACTTGCATGCTTCTGGGTTGTGCCTGCTTCACATGCACTTTCAACTCTGCGCTATCAAGAGCATCAATGAACTGGTCCCTCAGGAGAATAGTGAACACGTTAGGTGCTACTCTAGGGTACACCTTGTATGCCATACTCTCCAGGTCATGAGCAAGCTGCTATAGGGATTCGCCTTGAGTCTGTACACAGCTCCAGAATCTTGCTACGTAATCTTCAGTCTGGTTTGGTCTCATCTCTGCTCTCCAGCACTTCTACTAGGAACTGATAACTGTTCCTATCCCTTATTGACATTTGGCCAAGAGTTTCCGCTGCAGCACCCTTGAGGCTTATAGCAAGCTGCACTGTCCTCTTCCTATCATCCCAACCATTCTGATCTGCAAGCAACTCAAACTGCACATGATACGCTTCCCAAGATACTTTACCATCAAATTCCTGAGGTTTCTTTTTAATTTGGACCCCCATTATAGCCATGCACTTCACTAGTCCTGGGCCTAAAAACTGGGGCAAAATAATTAAGCCCAAGACTTAAAAAGTTCAGCAGTCTGATTATTCAGCCCTGTAATGCCACTTTAGATGCTTTGGATCTGCCAAGATTCACCATACACTGTCCATCTTTTCATACGCTCCCTGTACACTAGCCTGAGGGTCAGCAGTGCAATATTTCTCTACAGCCTCAATTTTCTTACTAATTATTCCCACATGGTCGACTACATGCTTCAACTGGCTACCTACATGCTGTCTGCACTCCATCACAGTTCCCTAACTAATTATCTTCAACTGGTTGACTGCATGTTGCTTGCACTCTGTCACATTATTGGTTACCTCATATTTCTGCTGCCGTAACCCAACGTATAATTCCTGCTTCAATTTTTCCTGTTCTCCCTTCATTTCCCCCATGAAAGCGCCTAGCTGACATTGCATCCTCATTTGTCATTTTCTCTGTTGCTCCTGTAATGCCTCTTGAAGCTTTTCATATCGTGCTTTCCGTTCTTCACTTCGTGCCTGTAATTGTTCTTTGATTTCTTCATTTTGTGCCTGTAATTCTCCTTTAAGTTCTTTCCGTCCTTCATTCTGTGCCTGTAATTGTCCTCTGAGTTCTCTTTGTCCTTCATTCTGTGCGTGTAGTTGTGTTTGTAATAGATTCATAATTGCTCCCAGCGATGCCTCCTCCTGCCTAGCATGGCCTCTTTTCTGTACGACTTCTGCCTCCATGTCGAAGGTTAGTCTCACTGCAGCACTTAATGATCAACACTCCTGAAAACACTGTTACGCCCCTGTCCCACACTGCCATAGGCTCCAACACCTGTAGATCAGTATAGGAGGGTCATTGCCCAGTGACTAATTCTTCCTACAGGCAGCCTTTTAGTGGCCAACAGCACAGCAAGCAGCACATGCATTGTAAATAAACACTGACTTCTTAAGTTCACTGTCTTTATTTTCCAAATGACTACACTTAATGCCTGCCAACTACATTTCACTGTTTTTACAAGTAACAGAGCTATTCAGTTCTCACTGCACTGAACTGACACTAAACTACACTCAAACTGAACTGAAAACTGACTGAAACTGCTCTAGTCTCTTCCCCTTATATAAGCTTCCTATATTCTAGAGTATTCTACTACTTTTCCACAGTTCTCGTGCATTCTCGAGGGAAGAACGATTGCAACCGCTACCAACTCAGAGACATACAAAACATGCCAGAGTTTTTTAGCAATCATAACATTCTAAATGCTTTAGCATACAAACTTAGGTAAAATTACATAATTTAACAATCACATCAATACAACATTATTGAGAAAAAGAGCATAAAATTAATGTGTAACTCACAAAATGCCTCCACTCTCAAATAGCAGGCTAACTGGCAACTTTGATCCATAGCAGAACTATCAGAAACATCGAGAATTCTCCAGCACAAACTAGCTAGGAATCCAGCTTCTCAACAATATATGATCGTGTGTGTGTGTGTGTGTGTGTGTGTGTGTGTGTGTGTGTGTGTGTGTGTGTGTGTGTGTGTGTGTACCATTTTGTTCATAACATTTGTTATGTCGTAAATGAAAAACTTTGAACACTGAATCAACTCTTATGTTGCTTTTTTGTAATGGGTGAAACCCCTCAGAGACACCACTGAACATATCTGTGTGTGTGTATAAATTATATATATATATATATATATATATATATATATATATATATATATATATATATATATGTATATTGTTACATAGCCTATGATTTCATCATCCTTTGTGTAATTTTAACGCACAGTTGCTGCATGTTTGATCACGAGCGTGTTCTGCCTCAGTCCCCCCCTTCTACCGTTATAGTAGAGTAAGTCGTCCTTTCTGTTATTCAGTGCGGGATTGTCGACCGTTTGTCCCCATCGCTTCATTTGCGCGTCCCTCTTACAAGTTGTGTCAGGCTCTGCCGGCCCCTATATAATGAGCTCAGTCTCTGCATCATGGCCACTTAGATCTGCTCCTCATTTTGTTCACATCTCTGTCCTCCCCTGTACAGATATTATTATTGTGAGTGCTCAAGAAGTCTCCAACCATCCAGCAGCTGTGTGTAACTTGAGTATAACTGTTGTTGCATTTTTTCTTGTGCTGTGTAGCATGAGTTTAATTTGTAGGCCTAGTGAAGTTTTTGTAATTCATGTAGGGTTCTTTATGTCAGTCATTTTTGATAATAGTTTGTATCTGTAATTATTTATCTGGCATTCACTGAGTATTATCTGGTATCTCATTTTATCAGGGCTGACTTAGATAAATTTACTCTTGCTAATTTCGTGTTAATAGAGGCTATTGCAGTTAACCATATATTTAACCTGTTTTGCCATTACATTATCCTTATGAGTCCTGAATGTTTTATTGTTAGTTTGAGCATTAAACTTTGACTTGTAATTTTACCTAACTCTTTGTTTTGAACCTGGAACTTTACGGGACAGTAGTGATTTTTAGTATTCTCACTTAAAGTGTACATTATCTTTCTCTGTTCCGTAACATAAATTTGGCGACCTCATATCAGGATATTCAGGATATTATCATAAGGATATTGTTTGATATTTTGTGACTGTGATATATTCATGATGGCTACTATTTCTACACTTGATGAAGCCAAAGATTTTTTGTCAAATGTGCAAACAGTGTGTGATATAGAAAACAGAACAAAGAATGAACTTAAGATTGTTGCTCAACAATTGGGATTTGTTGTTCGCTCTCATCAGTCTAAAGATCAAATTGTTGACATGATTAATGAAAGCTTGTTTAATGTAACTCCTCCAAATGAGCAAACGTAGATTGAATTAGCTAAGTTACAGCTAGCCCTGCAGGAGGCCCGTGCTAAGGAGGCTGAGTTTCACGCACAAGTTGAACTTGCTAGGATTCAGGCAGACCATGAGTATCGCATGAAACAATGTGGAACTGGATCATCTAGCTCTGATGATTTTGATGTGGCTAAAAATGTTAAACTTGTCCCTCCTTTTAATGAATCTGATTTAACAAAGTATTTTCAGTTGTTTGAGAGGGTAGCTACAGGTTTTAATTGGCCTAAGGAGTATTGGCCAGTACTCCTTCAAACTGTTCTCACCGGTAAAGCTCAAGTAACTTATGCATCTTTGCCTCAGGATCAGTCTGATAATTATGATGTAGTAAAGAGCTTGATTCTTAAGGCCTATGAGCTTGTTCCTGAAGCTTATAGAGTAAAATTTAGGACAACTTACAAGCAAGATAAGCAATCCCATGTTGAGTATGCAAAAATCAAAGAAGATTTGTTGGAGCAGTGGTTAAATTCTAAGAATGTGGATTCTGATTTTGACAAATTTAAGCAGATGATTTTGCTGGAGGACTTCAAAAGGTGTATTTATAAAGATGTAAGCCTATATCTTGATGAGAAAAGAATAGATAATTTGTCTGATGCTGCAGTTTTAGCTGATGAGTATGTTCTCACTCACAAGAGATATTCTAGAGAAAAAGGGAAAGCTGAGAGTAAGTACGTTGCCTCTACTCAGAGTACAGGTAACAGGAAAGAGAATAAGGATGATGTTTCTCAGGAAGTAAATACCAGCTTCACCTCTAGATTTCAGAAAAGTAAATGTACTTATTGTAGTAAGCTTGGTCATACTACGGAGAGATGTTTCAGGAGACAGCGTGATGTGAACAAAAAGGAGTCTTTAAATATTCAGTCAATTGGTCTAGTGTCCACTCTTGAGAGTTCCCAGAATTCTTTAACTGAGTTAACTGAACCTGCTTTGAGGGGTAACTTAAATTCTCATGATGGAGCTCCTCTTTTGAGCAGTAACGTGGGTGACACTCTCAAGAGTTCATGTGCTAATTTCCTGTCTGATGGTTTTGTCAGTCCTCTGGACAGTAATGACAGGAAATCAGTTCAAATATATCGTGATACAGGTGCTTGCCAATCCCTTATGCTGACCAGTGTTCTAGGCTCTAATGTTAATTCCTCTGATGAAACTGTAATCTTACAAGGTGTAGGGAATAATTACTTCTCTGTCCCTCTGTGCAGAGTGAATTTAGAGTCTGGTTTTGTTAATGGTTCCGTTATGGTTGGGTTGGTTGAGACACTCCCAATGTCAGGTGTAACTTTCTTACTTGGAAATGATATTGGTGGAAGTCAAGTGTCCAGCTCCTCAGTTGTCTAGCGAGCCAGCGGCTGTGTCCCAGGATTGTGATGTCCCTGATGTGTTCCCTGCATGTGCTGTCACTAGGGCTAAGTCTAAAGTTACTGGTGATTTAGAGGATGATGATGATGTTATCCTAGCTGACACTTTTCTTGCTAATTTGGACCACTCACCAGATGAGGCAGTACCCCGTAGTGTTGATAATTTGTCTCGTCAAGAGTTGGTTGAGTTGCAGGTTGCTGACCCTGAGTTGAAAGGTCTAGCTAACTCTGCTTGCAGTGAGGAAGAGTCAGCTGGTGCTTCTACTTGTTATTATGTAAAGTCAGGAGTACTTATGAGGAAGTGGAGACCCCCAACAGCATCAGCCGACTGTGAATGGGAGGTTGTACATCAAGTTGTCATCCCTCGTGTTTGTAGGCAGGATATCATTAGAGTGGCTCATGATTCCAGTTTGGCAGGACACCTTGGAGTGAGGAAGACTGTGGCACGCATTTTGAAACACTTCTACTGGCCAGGTATCTTCAGGGATGTTTCCTGGTATTGTAAGTCTTGTCACACCTGTCAAGTTGTGGGGAAGTGTAATCAGACCGAAAAGGTTGCACCTCTAGTTCCCATTCCTCATTTTGAGGCGCCTTTCACCCGTGTGTTGGTGGATATTGTGGGCCCTCTTCCTAAGACTTCTTCAGGATTTTCTTATGTGTTGACCATGATTGACATGGCTACTCGTTATCCTGAAGCCATTCCACTTAGAAACATCTCAGCAAAGAACGTGGTTAAGGAAATGCTGGGGTTCTTCACAAAGTTTGGTCTGCCTAAGGAGGTACAGTCAGACCGGGGAGTAATTTCATGTCAAACGTTTTCAAGCAGTCTCTGAAAGAGTTGGGCATCACCCAGATCACGTCTTCAGCTTACCATCCCCAGACCCAAGGAGCGTTGGAGAGATATCATCAAACACTCAAATCGATGCTCAAGAAATACTGTTTGGAACATCAGAAAGACTGGGATAAAGGTCTTCCATTCGTTGTGTTTGCTGCAAGAGAATCTCCAAATGAATCACTGGGCTTCTCACCTTTTGAACTACTGTTTGGCCATGAAGTAAGAGGACCCCTTAAGTTACTCAAGGAATGCTGGCTGTCGGAGGAAGATGACGTCAACCTGCTGGAGTATGTGATGAAGTTCAAAGAACGGCTGTCCACTGCTTTACAGCTGGCGAGAGAGAATTTAGGAGCTGCTCAGGAGAAGATGAAGACTTGGTATGACAAGAAGTCCAGGTTGCGCCACTTTCAGCCGGGAGATCGGGTTTTGATTCTGCTACCGGTTCATAGGCAACCTCTTCAAGCCAAGTTTAGTGGCCCTTACTTCGTGGAGAAGAAACTCAGTGATGTCAACTGTGTCGTCGCCACACCAGATCGTAGAAAGAGCAAGCAACTATGTCACATCAACATGCTAAAGTTATATCACAGGCGGGACGAAAATAATCCAGTCTGCACTGTAGCTGTTCCACCCGAGTCTGCAAGTGAAGCTCTCCCATGCAGTATGAGCCTGAGTGATAGTTTGGGGAAGAATCCTGATATCATGAATGATCTCCAGACTAAGCTTTCTCATCTACCTCCCAAGGAAAGGCAGGAGTTTTCGGCATTACTGCAGGAGTACCCGCAAGTGTTCCGTGCTACTCCAGGAAGAACCACTGTGTTGATGCATGATGTCGATGTTGGAGACGCAAAGCCAATTAAATTGCCTCCTTACCGTGTGAACCCAGTGAAAGTTCCTCTCATCCAGAAGGAGCTTGACTACCTGTTGGACCACAAGATGATTGAGCCCTGTCAGAGTGAGTGGAGTTCTCCTGTCACTCTAGTCCCTAAGCCAGGTGGGTCACAGAGGCTTTGCATTGACTACAGACGTGTTAATCAGATAACCAAAACAGACACTTACCCTCTCCCTCGCGTGGAAGATTGCATAGACAAGATCGGAAAGGCTAGGTACATAAGTAAGTTTGATTTGTTAAAGGGATACTGGCAAGTACCTATGACTGAACGTGCTAGGGAGATCTCATGTTTTGTAACATTAGGAAAGACATTTGCATGTTCTGTAATGCCATGTACAGATTGTTTTAGAGTAATAAGAAATTTCCTTTGTAAATTTCTTTTTCTTTGTGGGGAGGTGTTACATAGCCTATGATTTCATCATCCTTTGTGTAATTTTAACGCACAGTTGCTGCATGTTTGATCACGAGCGTGTTCTGCCTCAGTCCCCCCCTTCTACCGTTATAGTAGAGTAAGTCGTCCTTTCTGTTATTCAGTGCGGGATTGTCGACCGTTTGTCCCCATCGCTTCATTTGCGCGTCCCTCTTACAAGTTGTGTCAGGCTCTGCCGGCCCCTATATAATGAGCTCAGTCTCTGCATCATGGCCACTTAGATCTGCTCCTCATTTTGTTCACATCTCTGTCCTCCCCTGTACAGATATTATTATTGTGAGTGCTCAAGAAGTCTCCAACCATCCAGCAGCTGTGTGTAATTTGAGTATAACTGTTGTTGCATTTTTTCTTGTGCTGTGTAGCATGAGTTTAATTTGTAGGCCTAGTGAAGTTTTTGTAATTCATGTAGGGTTCTTTATGTCAGTCATTTTTGATAATAGTTTGTATCTGTAATTATTTATCTGGCATTCACTGAGTATTATCTGGTATCTCATTTTATCAGGGCTGACTTAGATAAATTTACTCTTGCTAATTTCGTGTTAATAGAGGCTATTGCAGTTAACCATATATTTAACCTGTTTTGCCATTACATTATCCTTATGAGTCCTGAATGTTTTATTGTTAGTTTGAGCATTAAACTTTGACTTGTAATTTTACCTAACTCTTTGTTTTGAACCTGGAACTTTACGGGACAGTAGTGATTTTTAGTATTCTCACTTAAAGTGTACATTATCTTTCTCTGTTCCGTAACAATATATATATATATATATATATATATATATATATATATATATATATATATATATATATATATATATATATGCAAGCAATGCAGCGGCACTAAATTGTCGGTATTTGCGACACGCAAAAATAAGCAAAAATATATATATTTTTACTTTTGGGTCGGAATTGGTTGTTGTGGGCTCAGTAACGGTATGGAAACAAAGATTATATGGTATCTGCAAACATTTTGTCATGGAAAGGCTATTAGCCAGTCCCATAGATTATTTTCAGGGAAGCACCAGTCGAGCAGAACAATACTCCAAAGGCAAATGGAAAGTTGATGATACGGAGAGCTGGAGCTCCCATTTCATCAGCCCTCGGGACTAGTTCCTGACCATCTTCCTTTGCTGTACTTTTTCATTGTTTCAGTAACACAGAGAATTGGCCAGCATACTCCTACTGTCAACACCAAGCTACATGCACATTATACACTACATTTCCTATTCAAAATTAAAAAAATGACACAGTTTAACCAAGCCACTGAGTCCCCAGGGTTGGGGGACCATAAATTACCCCACCCGGTAACGACTCAATGAGTTTCCTGGAACCGGTGTCTGACTCACTTCATATCTGCAAAATTTGCGGCCTTTCCTCTAACCTTCTTTCTGTTGAGCACCACCTATCCTCCTTCTCTAAACCTCACTTTCTCCTCTTAACTGAGACTCAGCTGTCTGTCTGAGGCGGCTGATAGCAAACCCTTCTCTGTATCCTCATACTTTCTCTATACTCATTTCAAAGCCAAAGTGGATGTTGTTTATATGTACACAACAACTTATCTTGCTCTCGTGTTCCTAAACTTGATTCTTCTGAATTCTCTACTCTCTGGCTTCGGCTTTCCTGTTGATTTCTGACTAAATATATCTGTACTATTTCCTTATCCCCTAATTCTACTATGAAAAATTTTTCGACTATCTTTCCTTTATGATGGAACACATCCAATCCATTTCTCCTTTCTCTAAAATCTCTATTCTAGGAGATTTCAATGTTCACCACCACCTTTGGCTCTCCCCTCCTTTCACTGATCCACCTTGTGGACAAACCTACATCTTTTCTATCCTTAATGACCTACTGCAGCTTGCACAGCACCCTACCCACATCCCTGACTGCCTTGGAGAGACTTCTGACATACATGACCCCTTCCTTACAACTAATCGTTCTGTTTAACTCGCCACCTCCCAGCCGAATTATCACCAGTGACCCCCCTCCCCAATCGTGGCAGTTTTTCGAAAAGAAATTTTTGGCTCAGACCTCTGCTTTTTGTGAGAAACATTGGAAAATACCGAAAAAAAGTGTGCACCTGCTTATAAGTGAGTTATACAGGTGTTCCTTTGAACACCTGCTACTGTCATCTCTGGAGCCGTGCTACTGCTGTCACGTTTTCTGTGGTAGCGGTAACTATTGCAAACCACTCAGAGTAGGTAGATATTTGTTCACATGGTACAAATTTATGTATAGTACAAGATCATATTGGATTTCACACAATAATATAGGTGATATAAGCGTTTTTTCACTCACCAAACATATCAACATACCTGATCTTCCTTGACAACGTTACCTCATCACTTCTGTTCGTTTCTTCCTCTGACACCTCATAATCTCTGTCCTCCACATCATCATCGATTGGGGAATCCCTGTCACCTTGATTTTCGTTGTTGGAGAGACCATGGTGCTACATGTCTTTATTGGCTAGGTCACTACTAACAGGTGAGTTGCCAAGACAGTGGCGTGTGGTGGGGGAGGGTCACTCGTGGTCAGGCAGTGTCACTGCCTGGCTTCAGGTAGAGGGAGGTCTCCAACTTGTGCCTACCAAAAATCACTCGTGAAACTTGAAGAATGTGCAAATGACGGACCTCGCAATTGCAGAACATACCAGTACATTGATGGGTGTCAGCACAAAAACAAGTTCTGACATACCCATACATTGACGGGACGTGAGGATTAAGCTGTTAATCTTTCTTCTTCTTTGGGCTCCGATCACAACCTTATTACCTTAACTTGTCCTATTGCTACAGTACGGCCTGAGGACCCTCCAAAGAAACGTCGGTTGTGGCACTTTGGAGCTGCTGATTGGGAGGCCCTCAGGCAGTACTTCTTTGATTTTCCCTGGAATGATTATTGCTTTCATGGCCAAGAGCCATCTGAGTGTGTCTTACGCATTACAGAGGTTATGTTCTTGGGCATGGAAGCATACATTCCCTTCTCATATCCTTTTACTAATGCAAAAAGAACTTGGTTTAATCATGCTTGTTCTAATGCTGTCCACAACAAGATAGCCTACAAAAGATGCCGGAGCCAACCCACCCTCAAATCACATTTTTTTATGTGTCTGCCCGGAATCGTTAAGTCTGTTCTTTGCTCTGCTAAAAACAGTATCATCTATAGTAATTGCTCTCAACTCTCCAACTTGAATTCTTCCTACTCCTTCTGGCACCTTGCCAAAAACCTTTCTAACAACTCTACCTCATTATCCTTCCCTCCTCTTTCCTACTCTGATGGCTCTGTAGCTATTTCGTCTACTGATAAAGCAAATTCTTTGCTCAGACTTTCTCCTCCTATTCCACCTTAGACAATTCCGGTGCTATCCCTCCATCACTTCCTCCCTCTGACTTACTCATGACTGATGTTAATATTTCTTCAACTGATGTATTTTCTGCCATCACTGGCCTCAGTACTAATAAGGCACATGGGCCTGATGGGGTCCCTCCTGTTGTCCTCAATAACTGTGTTGCAGTGCTTACACCCTGTCTACTGTCGATAAACTCTTTCATCATTGTCTATCAACTTGTACCTTTCCTTCTTGCTGGAAATTTGCTCTCATTCAATCTGTTCCAAAGGAGTGTGACCATTCCCAACTCTCTAATTATAGCCCAGTTGCTTTAACATTCTATATCTCAAAAGTTTTTGAGTCTATTCTTAACTGAAAATTTTTGAAGCATCTTTCCTACCACAACCTTCTTTCTGGTCGTCAGTATGGGTTCCGTCAGGGATGCTCCACTGGTGATCTTCTCAACTACCTTTCAGACTCATGGTCATCCTCCTTTGGGACTTTGGTGAAACCTTTACCATTGCGCTTGACTTCTCAAAGGCTTTCGATTGAGTCTGGCATAAATCTTTATTTTCCAAACTGCCCTTTTTTGGTTTCTATCCTTCTATCTGTGCAGCCATCTCTAGCTTCCTTTCTTGTCTTTCTGTAGCTGATGTCGTAGACGGCCACCGTTCTTCTCCTAGATCTATCAATAGTGGTGTTCCTTAGTGCTTTGTCCTATCACCAGCTCTATTCCTTTTATTCATCAATGACCTAAGCTGTACATCTAACCCTATCCACTCATACACATGATGATTCCACCCTTCATCTTTCCATTCGGCTCCCTCAACGTCCATCTCAGCAGTTATTTCAACAAACAAGGGATGAGGCTATAGTACACCTAATGTCAGACTTGGCTCGTATCTCTGAGTGGGGTGAAAATAATATTGTTGCTTTTAATGCATCAAAGACTTAGTTCCAACATCTATCAACTCGACAAAATCTTCCACAGGAGTACGCACTAATATTCGATAATATCAAGCTCAGTCCGGCATCATCCTTAATCATACTTGGGGTTTCGTTCTCTCGGGATTTATCTTAAAAAGATCATATTACATCTCTTTTAAAATCTGCTTCCAAGAGATAAGGTGTGCTAAGACAACTTTGTACCTTTTTATCCCCCTGCACAGTTGTTGGCATTATACACGGTTTTATTCGCCCCTGTGTACAGTATAACTCAGACGAGTGGGGAGGCTCCCCACATACAGCTCTTCTCAACGAGTTGGAGTCAGAGGCTTTTTGTCTCATTAGCTCTCCACCTCTTACTGCCTCCTTTCAAACTGTCTCATCTCCACACTGTTGCATCTTTATCTCTTCTTTCGCTAGACCAATGGTCACTGCTCCTCTGAACTATCTGCTTGCATCCCACCTCTACGACAGGTGCGCAGCACCCGTCTAGCAACAAACTCTCATCCATTTTATGTCCAACTGTCTAATGCATGAGGTAACCATTATTCCCAGTCCTTCATTTATGCAACAGGTTACCTCTGGAACTGTCTCCTTCTGTCTGTATTCCCTACTTCCTATGATCTCCAGTCTTTCAAACAGTGTGCTCAGGCATCTCGAAATGAACTTCTTGGATTTGGGTCTCTGTTGTATTGTCTTTTTTCAGTCAGTAATCATCGTTTGGTGCGCAGCAAAAAACTTTAATGAACGACATATAACTTTAAATGGGAAAACAGTCATGTTACATTAAGTTTCCCCCATGGATATCACACTACCTGCTTAAATTGGGAGAACGTACGTAAACATCGACATTTCGTAACTGATTTAGACAATTCACAAAGGAAATGTTATATTTGCAATGTTTCCATAAATAACCTTTTATAATAGTTTGGTGTTTCAAGTAGAATTATTCGACTTCATACAACAATTGTTTGCCTCGGGACAGTTACTTTGAAGAGATACGATATGTGAACCTACATTGCCCAGTATTGAACTCATCATACAGAAAATCAAGAGGACAGAAAACATACTATTCAGCTGAACATAATAACGGGGTCCTAAGGCAGTGACTGAGAAACTGGGGGACAGGGAAGACGTCAGCTGCACAGAAGGGTGCCAACAGCGTAGGGAGATGCAGATTTCTGTATAAATATACTGATGGAAATTTCCGCCCATATTCTGAACGTTCAAAATAACCTGTTACGAAGAGGCATGGTCGGTAATCACCAAAGCATATGCAACCAGCTAGCACCATATCAACTCAGTGAAAATCCTAGTTGGGAACTAGGCCGCTCCAAGGTATGCCCCCTTTCTACTGAGTCGTATTCATTTAGATGGTTTCTGATTTTTTTTACAATAACAGAATGGAGGAAAGAAAAACAAATAAATAAAAAAATATAATCCATGTACCTCATTACCTCATCACAGGTGTCGGCCATTTATAAAAATCTGTAACAGTTGGACCTGAACAGCCGTGGGTTGAAGTTTGAGAGAAAGCCATTTAGGGGAAGTGAGTTCCAAAGAGATGCATTTCAGGGAATAAAAGAATTCTGATAGACAGAAATTCTGCAATATGGCAGTGTGACAGTCCAGTCATGAGCGCTACCAGATGCCCGTGTAGCGCGGGGGAAGGTGTAGAGAGGTGGAACAATGGAAGCCACTTCGTCTGAGCATTTGCCATAAAAGTATCTGTACAATAATGCATGGAATGCAACATTCTTTCTTAATTGTAAGGGAAGTAGTTCATTTGCAATAGTAGGGATAATAATAACTGTAAAAGTTTTATTCTGAAATTTGTCCAGTTGTTTTAGTGCAGCCTCTCCACATCCATTCTACAAGGGCTAGCAATATTCCATATGAGAGCACACATGACTCTTGTACATTGTAGCTAACTGCTCGTCAGTGAAGAAGTTGCTGACTCTGTACAATGATCCAAGTTTCTTTGAAGCGGTTTTAGCAAGTGATCTAACATGAGGGGTCCAGCTGAGAGCGTTCTTAAGTGAAACACCGAGAATTTCAATACTTTCGAGATATGAATATTAATAGCACTGAAGGTAATATGGGAATCAGGCATTATCTGCCGATTAGTAAACTGTATATATTTGTTTTTCCTAGCATTAAATGATACAATGTTATTTTGTTCCCATTGCATGATCATAGATAAGTCTTGATAAATGGAGATTGTCGTGCTGAGTTGTGAGTTAAGAGATACTAACGTCTGTGAATGGGTGTATGGGTGTGAATGACCTGTGAAATGTTGAGTCATCTGCATAAGAGTCAGTGGGATTATGGGTGACAAGAGATCATTAATATGAATTAGGAATAGGGTTGGAGTCATAACTGATCCTTGTGGCACGCCACCATTAATCGAGTTGAAATTGGAATATACATTATCTACTTTTATTTTTCTGTCACTAAGATATGAGGAAATAAGAGGAACAAAAGATGATAGTCCATAGCAAGGGAGGTTTGATAGCAGGGAACGGTGCCACACTCTGTCAAAAGTTTTAGAAATATCAAGGGCTACTTCATATGTTTCTCCATGTTGGTCAACTGACTGAAGGGTGGTATGAGTCAGGATATTGAGTATATCAACAGTGGATCTTTTGTGGCGAAAACTATAGTTTCTAACACTAATTAAGTTGTTGAATTCCAGATGTTTAACAATGTTCTTATTAATTACAATTTCAAATACTTTACCAAGATAAGATATGACAGCTACTGGTCTGTAATCAGAGCGGTCAAAGGAACTTTCTTTCTTTGAAACTGGGTGGATATTGGCTCCTTTCCAGGAATTAGGGGATGAAGAAGTACTTATGCATAATGTGAATAATTTAGCTAGAACAGGAACAAGTTATGGGGAACACTTTTCCAAAACAATTGGAGAACTTCCATTTGGACCTGGAGCTTGGTTGGTTAATAAATTATCTAGGGTGGATTTTACGCATCTAGTCAGTATTTTAAGTGGAGCTATTTCTGGAGGGGATGTTCTGGCTGACTTCTTCGAAGGTAAAATTTCTGACAAAAACCCTAGTAAGGATGTTTGCTTCACCACATGGGTCACAGTGCTACCATCAGAAAATTTAACTGGGGGAAGGTATGATGATTTGTTACAGTTATTACTGAAAGAATTGAAAGTTGACCAGAATATTGTATTGTCATAAGGATTAGTTTACGGTCTGGACGGATGGTTGTGAAGAAAGTTTGATTTAACAAGATTAATTACTGCTTTTGCATGGTTTCTAGCACTTTTAAATTGACTGAGTGATTCAAATGATTTAGATTTCAAGTAAAGTTTATATGCTAAGGGCTTTTGGGTCGTTGTTTTGGCACAAGTGCTGCTGGACCATTTTGGGGAGTCCGATCTTTTAATGAACTGTTGACTGGGTATGAACAATTACATAACAGCTTGTATTAAATCGCTAATGTTGGACTGGGTAGAATTGCTGTCATCGGAAAAGAAAACTGCCATGGAATTTCAGCAAGATAATTTCTAAATCCATCCCAGTCTGCCCTACCAAAGTGCCATCTGGTCACCCTGAGTGGTTCAGAACGGGGAGGTTTGGGGCTTTGATGACCTTGTGGTTGGTGGATTCAAATGGTGAAAGTACTCCTATCCTGTATTGATTTGGACTCTTTGTCAGGAATAGACCCAAGAGACTGGCGTTATGGTCAGGGTTATCTGGTATTCTGGTCGGTTGTTTTACCAATTGCGTGAGATTAAATGATTCTGCAAACAGCTCACGTTCTAGACCAGTATCATCAGTCCTGGCAGAATGCAATAACCATTCTACATTATGGATGTTAAAACAGCCCAAAACGGTAATTTTAGTGGTATGGATGAGGTTAAGGCTTGTTAACTGTGTGGATATGGAGACAAATACGCTGGGTTCTGAAGAAGCATTGGGAGAGCGATAAACTACACAGATATACTTGGTAATATATAGATAATTTAGTTTATATACTGAATAATAAAAATTTGCTGAAGTGAAACTCTAAACAGTGTCAACTGCAAATTTAGATTTGATATAACAGCAGGTGCCACTTTTGTTATGGAAGTTGTGAGGAGATGGTAACCAGGTAAAAAAAAAAAAATGGGGATATGTCAGTAGAGGGAGAGTTTTAGGTTTCTGTTAGACACATGGCTAGGGGGGATATGGACTGGAGGAAAAAGTGAATGGAATTCAGATTGGTAATAAGGACAAGGATGTTACTGAAACATAAGGTCATACCTACACTTCTCCGCTGACAAGTGTTAATGAACTTACGTTTCTGTTTTCCTGTCGTTTCCATTATTTTTGATCGTTATCTATATAAATCATGTATTAAGAGCTAGCAAAAAGACTAGTAAATTCAACAGTAAAGAAAAGGATCAGAAAAAATAATATAATAATATACTAGAGCCCCCCCCATGGGGAGAATCACACCAGCCGCTAGCCGATACATATCTAGCGGGGCTCGGAATATCACCTTGACCTTGGCGACCTTGAACTGCTTTCACCAATTTCTAACTCGTGACCGCTTCCCCCCCCCCCACTGCACACCTGTAAAATATAGTTATGATATCTTGAGCGGTTGCAAAGTTATCGTGCTAACACACACACACACACAAATTGAAAACAATACCAGCTTCGCTTCGCAGCTGTAATAATACTATCTTCGCTATCGCGGCTGGTAATAATATAAATATCTTCTGCACGAGAACGGAGTTGGATACGGGAGAGCGTGATATGATAAAACAAGGTGTAAGTTATCGTCTTGTTAAGAACCTCGATTCTATATCAGTTTCAAATAGCAAAACAAAAGGCTAATTTTATGTAGTCTATAGTGCGTACTGATCGTTACAGCGTATCACATAAACATTATCTACATCACCCATGCCATTTTAATGGCAAAATCTAAAAACCTATTTTTTTTTTTTTTAAGCAAGGGAGAAGGAACCCAAGGCCCGGAGCCCGCAAACGGTTCCTTCCATAAAAACAAATAAATAAATAAATAAAAAACAATTCAAAAGAGAGCCAAATTCAAGATCCGTTCATTTCGAGTAGTTCGACTTATGCAGTATAGTTTATGTATAGTTTATTTCCAGGAAATCAAATTATATACATTTTTCGTGAATATCGACAGAGAGTCGCCAGTGGTAAAATACTTACCCGGTATGACTTTCGTATGAAATAAGATACCTGAAGCTGTTTCCCATTCTAGCTACATTTAGGGTCGACCATGCACCTGGTTTCAATGAAAGTTTCATGTTGTCAGTTGTAAGGTGACAGTTAAGGCACTCAGCTGTAAAGTGCATAGAACAAATAACGTGCCAGGATTTTAGTTACCAGAAGTGGAACAGATCATTTCTCTTGCATGCTTCTATCCATATTCTTACAATCTTACTATTTTGTGGCAAACTGTGAAAGGACAGAAACTTCTTTCTGTTTTTCCACTTGACGCTGTATGATGCTACGGCACAGTAAACCATTGTCATCAAAAAATATCTGGGAAACGCTTGTCAGAATACACCTGCATAGATTGACATGGGAGGAAAGGGGGTGGGGCTACGTGACGTCACAGACAACCAATTAGAACACTGGTTGCAGTACTAAGAACGGCTATATAGTGAATTATTTATATATTTTATTCGGGGCCATTGTCAATATCAGAAGCAAAACGAAATTTCTACTCTTTTGTGTATGCAAAGGAAGTGTTTCATACCATATGAAGCCTGCAGAAAACCCTACGGAAAAAAAATAATTTGATTTTTCATCACTACAGAGTGGTGCTACCTCCCTGTTAGGTAATCACCACTTATAATCTTATGGAGAGACTGAAGTGAATGGAGAAGTTACGTCCAGGTCGCAAATGGAAAAGCCTGGGATATAATCTCCAGATGATCGTACTATTGGACATAGTTTTTCCTCCCCTTGTCTCTGCCTATCCATCAGTACAGCTGGGGACCTGGATATGACTAACTGTTGAGTGTGTTATTTTGGGGGAAGATCGTAACAGTAAAAACTGTTTGCCTTATTGATCCTTATTCATTCAAAAGGCACTAATCCTGTTCAATTTTCTTCACGTCTCCATGTTAACTGCACAGCGCACACATCATCTTCCCTCATCATCTTCAGTCCGACTATGTTTCTTATGTCTTTGCTACCTCCAGGCGAATATATATATACAGATTTAGAGAGACTATCCGAGATCAAGGAGTTAAGCGTTTTCCCTGGTAAAAGTCTGTCCTAACTGGAACTAAATTTTCTAAGGTATCGTGAACAAAGCGAGAATACGTCATCGGATTGAAAGGGTGGTAATTATTAAGTAAATAAGAAATATACCCAGTAGCCATTCGTTGAGTGCTGTGCCGACGTTGTTTCCTGTCTTTTATATTCTTCATCTCCCCCCACACCCCACCCCAAAAAGACAGAAAATTCTTCCTTCTTATACTCTCTCTCTCTCTTTTTTCTTTTTCTTTTTTTTTTTGCATATTGCTATTACATAACAATAGTTCGTGCAACACCTTCCATTGCCACAGCCTGATGAAAAATGCCCGTAAACTTTGCCCATGGCTGTACTGTATGGGCAGTAAATTAAGAGAGAGAGAGAGAGAGAGAGAGAATATTGACACAGTGCTCATATTCCCGGTGTTGGTTCTCTAACATGGTAACAGTATCATCGTTCAAATATGGCCAAATACTTTTAACTTTGCTCTGGCTAATTCCCGTTAATTTTATTCACCGTCAGACAGACTTTTGACCTGGAGAAGGTAGACACAGTTTTTATTAACCATTCATTACTTGGGCGATGTCCTTAGTTGAATAATGTCGTATGGAGACAGATGGAATAAAGGAAAAAATGATGTCCTCGAACTGATGAGGCAAGTCGATCAGTGGTTGACCAAAACGATTTAGCCGCTTCATATGTTAGGGAATTCTAATGTAATTTGGGTATTGACTGTAACAAATGATGAGTAATAATATTTTGCAATACATTTAAGTTTTCAAGTTTCTCTTATTAAATCTGAGCTCGTGATGCAATAGCCGGTACTAAGTTTAGCTCGAAGCATGTGTGTGTGTGTGTGTGTGTGTGTGTGTGTGTGTGTGTGTGTGTGTGTGTGTGTGTGTGTGTGTAAGGAACAAAGATCAAATAGTTTTTGATAAAATGGAGGACACATCTAAATAAAGTCAAGCTGTGTATGTGTGGGTTTTTCTGTGCGTTTGTTCGTTTCTTGCACGTGAACGGTAATAGATATCGACCTAATTCGTTTTGCATTAAGTCGGAGTAGGTCCAGTTGGTATCAGAAGAACACCAAACAAATTATGACGCGCACGGCGTGACTGCGCGAGATTTTCGGAAATCACGACACGGGAAAATTTGCGAAAATAATTTTTTCTAGTTTCTGGTCAGAATTGGTAATTGGGGCTCAGTAATGGTATAGAAACAAAGATAATGGCATTTGCAAACATTTTCTGATGGACAGGCTATTAGTCCCTCGTTGTTTTGCGGGCAAACACTAGTTGATAGTAAGGCCGTCTCTTTTGTCAAAAGTGACTGCTTATCCTTCATGCGCTACTTAGTTGCCAAAAACTACTTGCCCCATATCTATTCTTGGATTGAATTAATTGTTATGGACTGGGTCTGTCTGAAATGCCTGCCCTAGATTTTATGTATTCTTCAACATACTCTAGTTCATCCACTCTTACTGGAGAAGAACGAACATGTCTGTTAAACTTAGCATTTGTTTTCCTATTAATTTTCAAACCTACCCTCAGGCGCTCTATGCTCAGGTCACCTGCCATTTTTCATAGTTCCTCCCCTGATTGATGAAAACACCATGTCATTTGAAAATCTAAGACTATCCAGTCTATCACAGTTTATGTTAATTATTTTGTCATCATAATGCTCTAAGAATTAACGAAAGACATCAACAACTAAATTAGTAAAAACAAAAAGAAAAAATGGAAAGTCTTTGTAATAACATTTAGTCACTCCACAGGCTCCTGTCGGCTGAAATACATATCGGTAACACTATATTACCAATAAGCACGTCCAAAACTCAAGTTCCCATCATCTCTAACACTCAACACATCCCTTCTTATAAAGAACAAGTATATACATTCGTGAACTGCTTCTCAAACATTAGTCACACAAGGCCAAAATAAAATGAGCCTGAAAACCAATCATCTCAGCATAAGCAGTCCTTTCCACGCGACCACACTGTAACCTCCTTCGCTCAAGAACAGACATACAACGTTATCAAGAAAGAAAGAACTCTACAAGCACATGGTCAGATTTCATCAGCAACGTTTATCTGGACCAAAAGACATCCATACCTTCACAAATATCAGCAACCACTCATACGCACACTGTAGCATTCCCAGTGTTTGGATACATGGCACAGTTATCACCATACTTAAACCAGACAAGGTCGCAACACGCTTTTCTACGTACAGACCTATAATGGTACTTAACACACCATCCAAACTAAGTCAACACCCCATTCCCAGCAAAGTCACACCCCATGTTCCCTTTGTTTCTTCACTACTCTGATTTAGAGCGCTGCACCCTGAAAGTGCTTTACTGACTAATCGCACAGCGCATCTGATAGGATTACTTCCACGACACCTGCACAATGCACACTTCTCGATGCCATCCACTGCAGCAAACTAATTGCCAAGATAAACGAAGTAGACATGGAGAGCAAGATCAAACACTGGCTTACTAACTGGTCATCTGGTTGACAAGCACATGGTACATTTCAGAGCAAGTCGTGAGACTCATCACGAACACGAAATTCCCTAACATAATTCAACAGGGACAAATACCCATACTCTTTAACCTATACAAGCATGGTATTCCCACACCCCACCTACCAACAAATATTTCCTCATAAACAGATTACATCACCATGACAACCACACACGACGTTGCTGAGACAGCCTGCTCATTGCAACAAGACTACCGTAACACACTACAGACTTGGGTCAAGGAAAACAGGCTTACAATTGCCTTAGCCAAATTCGCTACCATACACATCACCAGCAGTACAGTAAACATGAACTTCAAATCACACCTAACAATGTATGCGTGCCCCCCTCCGCCACTAACTTTGGATGACATATGACACTAGACTCACGTTCTATGACCATGTTCAGTACAAGACATCAAGTGTAGTGTACCCCCAGACTCAGTGCACTCAGAACAAGTACAGAGTTAACTTTAAAAACCAAAAAGAAACCTTCACCTAACCCTGCAAACAGTATAATAGATAATGATATCTTATTCCTCCCTAGCATGGGTTCCTAAACCATCTAATACTCAGTATAGTACCTCGCAAATCATACAGAACAACGCCCTTTGCATCAACACATACTCACCAAAACCACTCCAGCATCTAACCTACAGTCTGAAACTGAAGTCCTTCCTGACAGACTACCTTGATATGAGGGGCACACAGATTTATGCAGCACCCTATGCCACTACACAACATCTGTCACTGTATAACAGAGACACACATTACAGATAGGTACATACAACCATCACGACATGAACATTATAAAACCTTCTACAACAACACAACGCTGCAGACAAGCCAACATCGTTAATAATGAAACACCTACATACTCATTTCACACCTAGGGCAATGCAACGTCTCCAATAGTACACGATATTACATGCCTCTCTCTTTCCATCCACTCATCGAAGGTTTCCTTAAATGGAGATGATAGAGTTCATTAAGCCAGAGTTAGACCAGGGTATCACCCAGCCTTTCTCAGCTACCATACCAGGGCTTATTTGGACTAGGTGGAATCACAGATGTCACATATCCTGCTTCTTGAATAGGCCCGCACAAAATAAACACGTAATGGAACACTGAACAGCACATGCCACTCTTAGGGCACGGGCACACTTGCCCCCGAATATGTAATCGTCAAGAGGAAACGAGGCTCAGGGATCAGTCGAACGTTCTGACTCGAATATTGAAGCAGCTGTAACCCGGTGCTTCGTTTCGTCTTGTCGATCACATGTTTGTAGGCAAGTGTGTCCGGGCGGCCTTTGAGGCATCTCCTACTGCCCCGGACCTCGAGAGTCAAGCAGATCAGGTAGCCCATGCTTTTTCCCAGGCTGCCTCTCTCACTATTCCTCTGCAGCGACGATCCACGCGGTGCTATCGGGACGGCTGGATTTACTGCGACAGGGTCAGGGAGCTGAATCACAGGCTCAATGCAGCACGCAGGCAGTACCGGCGGCGTCGTACATCCCCTCACCATCGGTGCTTGGCTGCTGTCACACGCCATGTGACGTTGGAGAAGCGTCACCTTAAGGAGGAGGCGTGGATTAGATGGTGTCGAACCTTGGATTCTCACTCCACTCTCCGTGAGATGTGGAGGAGGATCCGGTCCATCTCTGATCCACGTCCACCTCGACCACCGTCACACCCTGACCCTGCTGCTGAAGCCAGCCGTCTTGCTCAGCATTTCGCGGATCGTTCTGCTTCCCACAATCTTCCGCAACCCGTCCGAGCCCTGCAGGAGCAGTTGTCAGCTTCTCGTGTCGCTGCTGTACAGGCTGCTTGTGCCAGACCTGACCCCGCTCATCCTCCCATCACCAGCAGGGAGCTTCATAAGGCGCTGCGACACAGAACCGACACTGCACCTGGCCTCGATGGGCTCGTCTACTCGCTCTTGTCTCATGCTGGAGATTGTGGTAGTGAGAGACTGCTTGGTCTGTTCAATCTCTCGTGGTCTGAGGGCCGTTTGCCGAGGTCGTGGAAGACAGCTATCATCCACCCGATTCCAAAGCCTCACGATCCCGACGCCATGCGCCCTATCTCGCTCCTTAGCTGTGTGGCTAAGACAGCAGAAAGGGTTGTGCGTGCCCGCCTTGCCTGGCGTCTGGGACCGTTGCACCCGAGGACTTTTGCATACCATCCTGGCAGGAGTGCTTCTCACTGCCTTGCTTCCTTCCTCGGGGAGCTTCGAGGTGGACGGGGGATGGCAGTCTTCCTCGACCTCGAAAAAGCCTTTGAGCTGGCAAGCCCTCTAGCCATCCAGGCAGCCCTTGCGGCCCGGGGAGTTGGGGGTAGACTTCTCTCATGGGTGGGGGATTTCTTTTTGCACAGGTCGGCAGGGGTCAGGTTTCAAGGGGAGCTCTCACGCGGCCCGGGGAGTTGGGGGTAGACTTCTCTCATGGGTGGGGGATTTCTTTTTGCACAGGTCGGCAGGGGTCAGGTTTCAAGGGGAGCTCTCACCGTTTTACCACCATCTTAACGGCACGCCCCAGGGGAGTGTTCTCAGCCCCTTGCTTTTTAATGTCCTTGTTGAAGGGCTATTAACGGTGGATTATGGTCCTGGCGTGACTCTGCTGGTGTATGCTGACGATTTGGCACTGGTCTTTTCTAGGGGGGACTGTTTCACCCAGGCACCCGCTGCTCTTTCTCGGCTACACGCCAAGTTTAATGAACTCGGGCTGAAGGTCAACCTCGGGAAGACCAAGTGCCTACCTTTCGGTCTCCGCCCTCCAGACCGTCCTCTCTTGCTTGATGGCTGCAGCATTGAGCTGGTCACGCTCCACCGCTACCTGGGCGTCTATTTTGATGCTGGCCTCACTTTCGCCAAGCACGTCAGGTACCTGCGGGAGCGGGCTGCCACCCGAACTTCTGCTCTGCGTTATCTGTCTCGTCGCAGTCTAGGGGCATCCTATAACGTCTTACGCACCTTTTTTGTCCACGCTATCCGCTCTCTTGTGGACTATAGTGCCATATGTCTCACCAGCCTTGCCCCACATGTCTCTCAGTCCTTGGAGGTCCTTCAAAATGAGGCACTCCGCACCATGCTACATGCGCCACGCTGGACAAGGTTGGTTAACCTACGTCTGGAGAGTGGTTTTCCTTCACTGGCTCATAGAATTGCATTGCGTGCAACAGCTGAAACACTCCGGCTTGTGCATCGCCATCCGCACCTGCCGGTCTCGGCTTTACTGCGGCGTTTAGCAGGCCGACCCCCTGACCCGCTTACTCGCCGTGACTGGGCTCGTGCCACTACGGCCCTACTACAGGATTTGGGCGTGGCTTCGGAGGTGTGCAGTGATCCTGAGGTAGACTGTCCAGGTTACTTGCCTCCTCCCCCCTGGTCGCCCCCCCCTTTCACTGTTGTCTATCCCTCAGTGCCCAAGCCTCGCCACTCCATTCCGGCAGTTCTTCGGCAGGACAGTCTTTGTAGCATCTCTACTGTTAACTCAACAGCTTCGGCAGTCTATTATACTGACGGCTCAGTCTCATCCGATGGCTCAGCGGGGGCGGCTTTTGCTTTGACTTTTCCTTTTGGACCATACACTGAATCCTGGCGCATCTCCACTGGGGTCTCAGCCTTCCAGGCGGAGCTGGTGGCTCTTCTCGGTGCCTTGCGTCATGCTTACCGGCATCAGCATCAGCGAGTCGTTCTGCACACTGACTCACTCTCTGCCCTTCAGTGTCTGGAGTCTCTCGCGCTTACATCTCACCGTTTCCTACTAACGGCTATATATACTGTTGCGTCTTTCATTCAGCAGCGTGGTGGCTCAGTGATATTTCACTGGGTCCCTGGACATGTTGGCGTTTGGGGGAATGAACTGCCAGATACAACTGCACGTGCGGCTAGCACCCTCCCTGCTGTCACATTTCCGCTTCGCCCCTGTGCCACCCGTGTCCTCTCAGAGGTGTATGCCACTATCTACAGGCGTACCAGGGATGAGCATGAACTCTGTATTGCCGAGGGATCACGCTCGGCTGCCTGGTATGCGGCGGCCACATATTATTCACCTCTTCCGATACCAACTGGATTACCCAACTTTATTCTAGTTAGGATTAGGCGTCTCCGCTTAGGTTTCCTGTGCTACCGCCAGGTTGCCGGCTTGGAGCCTGACCCGTGCCCCCATTGCTATGCATGGTCCGCCGATCCTTTATCCCATTACTTACTAGACTGTCCGGCCACAGCACTGCTTCTTGCAGGTCCTGGCGGAGGCTTCCCTCGTACTGGGGATGATGTCTTTGATGCAGCTAGGGTTGTTGGCAATGCATCTTTTCAGAGAATTTTGCGCACTGTGCGGGACTACCCTCCTCCTCGGTAATTCTCAGGCATTGATCCTGCTTTTTTTTTTTTTTTTAAGGCTTTTCTCTGACGGGCTCTTAGTTTGCCGGTGCCCCACCAAGTGTGGGTAAATATCAAACAACAACAACAGTGTGTCCGGGCTCTGAGGCGCGGACAGAACTTCAGTGCTGCAGGGAACCTATAGCACAGTCCCATGGGGGCAGATGCCTATTTTGCGTCGACGGGTCTGCTCAATCAGACAGACCGGAACTGTGAAAAAAAAAAAAAAATGTCATCCCATTCTAAAACTCTGAAAACATCGTCAGTACATGCAGTGAATAACATGTGTGGTTTTGTGTCACTCTGCCTGTCACCTTTCTTTACTGTTTCTTCTGGCTCTCTTTATGGAGTTTTATGATGACCGCGTTATCTTTATAAATATCTTATAGTGCTTCAACATAAGTTTCTTCTTCAGCTTGTCGCTGAATTGCTGTCATCACTGCAGCTTTTTTCACTGAATCGAATTCTTTTTCGTGGTCAAAAAATGTCATGCACAAAGGCTCATTGTATTCTGAAATTTTCTGTCACCTGATCAGTAACTTGAATATGGTCCCTAGTCGAGTTAAAACCTCGAAACCCTGGCTGTTCTCTTGGCTGGTATGTATCTAAGGTTGAAATAATTCTATATGTTCGGGTTTGAGAAAACTTTGTACACAACTGGGATAAAGCTAATGATCGGTAGATCTTTAAGTGATGTCACCTTTGTGTGTGTGTGTGTGTGTGTGTGTGTGTGTGTGTGTGTGTGTGTGTGTGTGTTTTACAGAATAATGTACACAATTTCCAAGATCTTGTGTCAGCCTTTGATTTGGAAATATTTCGCAAATAGCATTTCTAGTTTTTTAATACAGAGCTAAGTGCATTCAAAATAAGGTAATCTGTGATACCATGATCATTTCCTGCCTTACCCACTGCCGTTCTTCTCAGCGTGTTCTTTACTTCATCTAATGTAACCCTGGATATGACTGTGTCCACAATACATGAACTAAGTCTTCAACCACTTTTCTGTGATTGAAAAGGTTTGCATGAAGTTTTTCAGGCGTTTTGACCTTGTTTCTGCCGCTTGTTGCTTCTCTCTTAGAGTTTCTGAGGGGAAATAATTGGTTTCTTTCTATTCCGAGACTCTACTTAGTTGCCTTTAGATCTTCTCCATTCTTTAATAAACTCCTCTATTCCTTAACGTCGTCCTTACTTTTATTCATGATTAACACTCGGATATCTTCATTTTTCTTCTTGTTTATTATTATTATTTTTTTTAGTTCCTCTGCTACAGGATGATCTTTCCTTATCCTTATGTTCATGTTCCGTCCTCTCTTTACAAGTTCCTATGTATGTTGTTTTGGGGTCTTCTACCCTCAATTTCCAGAGTTTCTTCGTTTACAATTAGCGTGATTTTTTTTTCTTTCCGTGTCGGTAATGGCTTCATCCATTTACTCTGATATAACAAGGTAATTTCTGCTGATTTCTACCTCAGTGTCTTAAAGTTTGACGGTCTTTTTTTAATTAGCCTCTACATAATTCTACTGAGATTATGTATTACTTGATTTCTCACCATTCTATAGCTGATTCCTGCGTTTTCTATATTCAGTGCACTTAATGTTTTTCAACAGGATGGCATGTGGTTTGTCGGTGAAGAAGCAATTTCCCTGTTTTTCGCTGGTCCCTTTCAAGCTACCTTTCAACATGGATTTTTTTGAAAGAGAGTGTCCATCACCCTGTGACCGATCCTTTCAGGAAATTCAGCTTGCATTTCACATCTTGCATTTCGAATACCTATTGTTAAATGTCGTATTGAAGCCTCGGCGAAACTTTTCTTGCTTCTTTTTGCATTAAAATCTTCCATTACGACTGATAACTGGGTTTTGAGCTTATTCATTGTTTCCTCGACATCTTCATAAAAACTTTCTACTTCAGTTCACACACACACACACACACACACACACACACACACACACACACACACACACACACACACACTTAAAACAGTCCTTCTTCTATAGGAAACAACACCTGCTATAATCACGAGGATGCTATGGTTCTAATTGTCTGTGGTGACAACCTGTGTGACTGTAAAGACCATGGATCAGCAAACTTACCATACAGTTGGCAGTGAAGTCCGGGTTTGCTGGGTGAACTCTGTTTTGGTTGTTCCTTTATTGTCTACGCTCTTATCTAGTCAGGTTTCGAGCTTCTTCTAAATGAATGGTTCCTTCACTGCAGATTACTTGCCATTGTTTTCTCTCTGAAGTATTGATTTCAAGATCTTTGGTATGATATTGCATTTCTACAGAGTTGTCCTTATATGATCTTTATACATCTTCTCTTCCCTTGGGGGGGGGGAGAGCGACGAACCATGGAACTGTGCTTACGTCCAGATCCTGTTCCCGCTGCAACCTCTCCTGCTGCTGCTCACAACCCGTTGAGGGGGACAGACAGCAGGCCTCAGCCTTCTACGACCCAGACGAAGATCAGGGCCCGGATGCACAAACGGCCTTAAGGCTACACACGGCCTTAAGTCGGGTAGTTTAAGGCCGTGGGTCGCTAAGGCCCATGCACGAAGCACCAACAGGAGGGTTTTTTTTTTTTTTTTTTTTTTTCATAATAATCATGGCGGCGCAACTGCCAGGGTCATATGCCGCCGTATAACAAAGAAGTAAAAAGCAAAAAACAAAAAATAGAGGATAAGCCAATAAAAAAGGAGAAATTCTAAATATCTTTAAGAAGTCCTGCCTCCTTGACAAAGGAGAGGGTTGCCCCTCCCAAGGCACAGGCATCCTCCCCAAGCACGGAGGAAAGATGATACTCACCTCCATCCGTTTGGTGGTCAGAGAGGAACCGACGCCGTAAATCCTCAAGACTAGGACACTCCACCAACAGGTGCCGAACAGTCAAGGGAACCAGACAGTCATCACAGAATGGAGGAGGAGCCCTCTCCATTAAAAAACCGTGAGAGAAACGGGTGTGGCCAATGCGGAGGCGGCACAAAGCAGTCTCCCATTGACGAGGGAAGCCCTGGTAAATGAATGAGCCCACCTTCTGGCAAATCGAGCGCAACTTATTGGCACCCACAGCATCCCAATGCTCCTGCCAACAGCACCAAACTCTGAAGGCAATAAAGGAGCGCATATCTGCAGCAGGCAGACGATACAGAGGGGACTGTGCAAGAGGGGGACGAGCCGCTGCCGCCTTGGCCAGCTGATCAGCTCGTTCATTCCCTGCCACTCCTACATGAGCTGGAACCCAACAGAAATCCACACAACGTCCACGACGCCCTAAAAGGAAAAGCCACTCTAAAATGGATAAAACCAAAGGATGAGAGGGATTAAAAGACTCCATTGCAGAAAGAGCACTTCGTGAGTCACTAAAAACAGTAAAAGCAGTGTGGGGGAGAGTGAAGAGAATCTGAAGGGCAAATAAAATAGCAGTCAGCTCAGCCTAAAAAACAGAAGCAGTCACAGGGAGGCTCCCACCTCGACAGAAGGTGGGAAACACCACACCAAAGCCCACACCTGCATCAGACTTAGATCCATCAGTATAAACTGGTATGGAGTCCCCATGAGAAGAGGCATGCTCTAAAAACAGAGAAAATAAAACCTGAGGAGGAAGGGAGGCCTTACTGGATGAGAAGAAACGACAAAATGTCACCCTGGGGAGAAGCCAGTAGCCCACCCTCGGGACACGGTGGGGAGTGATCGGCACAGAAGGAACAGAGAAGCTAGACATAATCGACTGCACCCTGAAACCAAAGGGCTTTGGAAAGGATGGCCGAGTGGCAAAAATAGGTGACCGAGAATCTTGAGAGACCTTGAGAAAGGGCACGGAGTCTGGGAGACGAGATAAGCGATACCAACATCTCATCAAAAGGGAAGAGCGGAGCAAGTCTAGAGGAAGGACACCAGCATCAGCCAACAAACTTGAAATCGGGGAAGATCGGAATGCCCCAGTGGCGAGACGAACACCAGCATGATGTATGGAATCTAAAATACGAAGCCGGGCTTCTGAGGCAGAGGAATAAACTTCACATCCATAATGAAGTTTGGATAAAATCAGAGACTGATGCAAGAGGAGGAGGGTCTTGCGATCAGCTCCCCAGTATGTGTGCGCTAAAACTTTCAAGAGACCCAATGCTCTGAGATACTCAGCTTTTACGTACCTCAAGTGAGGGACCCAAGTCAACCGGCTGTCAAAAATCAGCCCTAAAAACCAGGTTTCCTTTAAACACGAAATACGACGCCCATCTAAAAAAAGGTTTGGGTCAGGGTGGACTCCACGAACACGACAAAAATGCATGGCAACGGTCTTCTTGAAGGAAAATCGAAAACCTCGTTCATCAGCCCATCTAGAGACACGGTTGAGAGCCATCTGCATCCTCCTTTCTGCCATTGACATCCGTGAGGCAGTGACAGAGATTGATAAATCGTCAACATAGAGAGAGCCACGAACACCATCAGGGAGCACAGAAATAACGCTGTTAATTGCCACTGCGAAAAGGGTAACACTTAGTATGCTCCCTTGTGGCACACCATCCTCAAGGGGACGTGCAGCAGACAGCTCACTCCCGACTCGGGCCCGAATAAAACGATTAGATAAAAACTCCCGGATAAAAGTGGGAAGTTGCCCACGGAGACCAAACTCATAAAGAGATTGCAATATACCATGACGCCAGGAAGTGTCGTACGCCTTCTCCAAATCAAAGAACACTGTGATATGATGCTGGTTAGTTGCAAAAGCCTGGCAGATGGAAGATTCTAAAGAAAGGAGAGCATCTGTGGTCGACCGCATCTTCCGAAACCCACACTGGATTGGAGACAAGTAACCACCCTTCTCTAAGTACCACACGAGCCGACTATTCACCATCTTTTCGAGGACCTTACAAAGGCAAGATGTCAGCGAGATAGGGCGATAATTAGTGGCCTGCAAGTGATCCTTACCCGGCTTAGGGATGGGGAGAACCACAGCAACACCCCATGAGGTCGGAAACCCACCATTGCACCAAATTCTGTTATACAGTGACAACAGAAAATGAAGGCCTGCATCAGGCAAGTGGTGTAAGAAGGCATATGGAACATCATCCAAGCCTGGAGACGAGTCGCGACACTGCGACAATGCCATCTGAAGTTCAGAAGCAGAAAAAGCAAAATTATACGACTCCTCCACAGTAGATGGAAAACTAATGCCCAAAGATTCCAGGTACCGTCGGCGGCGTGCCGACGGGGATGAGGTGTCCTTCCTAGAGACATTAGCAAAATGAGCTGCAAATATCTCGGCAACAGACGAAGAATGAGCCACCACCACACCTGCATGAGATAAAACAGGAGGAGAGGGAACAGGAAATCTCCCGGAAATCTTCCTCACCCGTTTCCACACTTTTGTGAGAGGAGTCTGTGAAGAAATTGAAGAAACAAATGATGCCCAAGACTTCCTCCTAGCCTCCTTCATAACCCGCCGGGCATGAGCTCGGGCCCTCCTATATGCCGCTAAGTAACCAGGGTCACCTCGGTGACAACGAAGTCGGGAGAAAGCAGCACGTTTAGCCCGAACAGCAGAAGCACACTCATCAGTCCACCAGGGAACTGGACGGCAAGGAAAGTGACCAGCTGTTCTCGGAATACTCTGCAGTGCCGCCGAGTGTATTAAGTCTGTGAAATACTCAACAGCAGCATCAGTGCTGACAAAATCCTCCACACATCGGTTTGGGGAACACAGCTCCTCAAAAACCGGCCAGACCGCCCTATCCAAGCGCCAGCGGGGAAGACGACGCTGAGGCGCACTCTGTGTCGATCTTAATAAAATAGGGAAGTGGTCACTGCCATGTAAGTCTGGTAACACAGCCCATGTAAAATTCAGGGCTACCCCTGCAGAGCACAGAGACAAATCAATAGAAGTAAAAATACCCGTTTGACTATGGAAGTAAGTAACTTCACCAGAATTTAAAATGTACAGGTCCACATCCTCCACAATGGAGGCTAACATAGTACCTCTAGCATCAACTGTGGAGCCACCCCACAGGGGATGATGACTGTTCATGTCAAGCAGCAAGAAATAGGGTGAGGGAAGTGCACGAATAAGATTTTCAAGATCAACCCTCTCAATAGTGGCACTGGGAGGGAGGTACAAAGAGCACACAGTATAACGACGGGGAAGGAAAATCTGGAGAGCAACAGCCTGCAGTGGAGTGTTAAGATTCACAGCAGTGAAAGGTATGTCACTGCGTACTAGAATAGCCACACCCCCACCATGACCTTGTCCAGGAAGAGGATCTGAATAAAAAACCTGGTAACCAGGTGGACTGGGAGGCGCAGCATCACCAACCATTGTCTCTTGTAGGCAAACACACACAGGTGAATACTCAGCCAGAAGCCAACGGAGTTCCTCCCAGTTGGCTCGTAAACCACAGCAGTTCCATTGAATAATATTAGCCATTAAAACTACTGAAATAAAAAGGGGCAGAGAGGGACAAACAGAAGACCATAAAAAAAAATACTAAAAATATTAAAATGGAGGAACTATATACACAAAAGAAAGGGTCACTTAGTGGAAACCACTGAGCGACCCTGGGAGACAATCTTCTTGGGAATGCGGATACGCCCACTAAGGGGCTTGCCACGGGCAGCAGCATGGCTAGAACGAGGGCCTGGGGTCTGCGAAGTGTTGGGAGACTTCACAGACACCCGTCGCTGCCCAGCAGGAGAGGAAGAGCTACTCCGAACCCTGCCCGGGGCCCCCAGTGAACCAAGAGGTCGAGCAGGAGGGATTGGGGTCCTGGCCTCCAAACGTGGAGGGGCAGGACAGGATCCTCAGAGGTAACCGGAGGAGGAACATCCGATTCCCTGAGGAAGAGGTGCCAGACTGACCTGACACCCCAAAGCCCCGAAGACCCAGAAGCAGGGTCTGAGGGCTGTTGCACAGATGGACTAACTACAGAGGATGTGGACTCCACGACCGACACCTTGCTTGGAGGATCTTCAAGACTCAAAGACTCTGAGGAACCACGATGACGTTTAGCAAATGAAGAATGTGTACCATGACTACCAGGGGATACCATTGATGTAGAGGTCGAGTCTTGAACTGTAGTGGCAACCGTCTCAAGTGCGGGAGATTGTTGCACTGACATGGAATCAGCAGATGAAGGCATAGGAGCTGACACAACAGGAGGAACTCGGGTCTGCTGCTGGACAGGACGACAAGGACGGCTATGACCGGACAAAACTGATGCATAAGACACTCCGTTACGGAAAACAGATGACATGGCTCTACTCCTGGCCTCAGGAAAGCTTATTTTATCCCGATTGCAGATGAGGAGGATCTCCTTCTCCAAGCAAAACCGGGCACAGTCTTTAGATGAAGCAGGATGTGCCTCACCACAGTGCAAACAACAAACAGGTCCAGGACAGTCCTGTCCTGCATGAGTGGATGCTCCACAACTGACACACACCACTGGGAGGCCCTGTTGCAAACGACGACAGACTCGCCCAACATGCCCGTACATCTGACAGTGGTAGCAGCGTTGTGGATTTGGGACAAAGGGTTTGACCCTAAGGGACAACCAAGCCACCTTGATGGATGAAGGCAGAACAGTACAGTTGAACGTCAGCAACAAGGATGGAGTTGGGGTAAGAATACCATCAACCTTCTTCTGAAATCTCTCCACTTTAACGACCCTGTGGACCTGGAGTTCTTCAAGCAGCTTCTCTTCACTGTAACGCAATAAGTCTTTCGAGAAAACAACACCTCGACTTTGATTAAAAAAGGCATGAGGAACACAAGTGAACAGTGCATCCGGGTCCTTACACTGGGCAGCCAGCCGGGAACCCTCTCCAGGGGATGTAACCTCCACTAGGAGGCCACCATCCCCCTGAGGTGAAATCTTCGGTTCTCTGCCACAGATTGACACAATGCGCCGATGAACAGTAAAAATGTCTAGATTCCCAATAGGCTGACCATCCAAAGTGCGATTGGTGCAGTACCTTGGGAAATCAATCCTCTCATAGACACCTGGCAGGACCTCACGGGCATGTCCACAAGATGACGATGTCTGTTGCCGGCTCTTCTTCTTTGTAGTGGCCACTGACTGGAAACCACTGGAACCAGGCAGGTATGGTTCCAAGGTGGCAATGTGGGCCACACCAGCCAGAGGCACACGAGGCACACAGGAGGGAGACTGTGAAGGATGGTCAGGGACGGAGTCAGGGTCGTCAGCCGCAAGAATGTTGGAGGAAGCCATATGTAATAAAAAACAACCTTCATTCCCCCACCCCTCCACCCACCATGGAGCCCAACAAGGGGAGGCCATATGCCAGGGAAAGCACCACTGGCGACCCCAGAGGTAGTGGGAAAGTATACGCAGGTAACCACCAAGGGACCCTGACAAGGGTGACTCCAGGACGATAGGAGCCACCAGGTCCCCCAGTGCCCGCTTGACCCTAAAGCCACTAGGTGACTAGCCTGGATGGCTAGCCAGTGACCAGCCGATTGACCTGGTCGGGCCCAACCAGGCCACCCGTCTAGCCAGAATAAGGGACCAAAGAGGTGTATTGCTAGCTGCAGGGCGCACCATGCAGCATCACTCAACCTCCAGGACTCCTGTCTCCCAGCATTACGGGATGCCACGCACGGCAAACACGTGGGGAGGCAACAGTCCCGCCCTAGATGGCAAATGGGCAGGGACTGACATCACCAGTAGGCCTCCTCTACCAGTGATGTAGGGGGTGCTTGGTCCACGACACTGACAAATGCCGAACCCTACAAAGGTAGGCATGCCTCCAAAGTAGGTGGCACTGCCAGGCACGCTTCAAGCCCCGCCACCACGTCAAGGTGACCCCCCCTCAGCGGGGACCAACAGGAGGGTAAGCCTCGGTAAGGCCGCCTCAACCGCTGAGGCTGGGTCGGAGCAGCCTTACCGTATTGAGACCCGTAAATAAAGTAACTCCGATTTGATATTCTCGGTAGCACAAACCGGACCCAACTTGTTATTGTTTGCCTCGGCATGGAGTTGATGGTTGTCTGTGAACTAGATCGTGCTTTGCGAAGGGAATGGAGGTTACTTGGAGCCACTGAACCCCTGAACATAAATGAACATGTATTGAGACATTATCGCCTCCCCAGGAGCGAATTCCTTCGTTTAACGGAACTTGAGCCTCATATTGAGAGTGTCACGTTACACTGCCATGCCATTCTTGCCTACACAATTTTTGGCAACCCAGAGGTTCTACGCTAGTAGGAATTTTCAGTGTTGTTGGAGGGTGGTATTCATGAGTCAAGTGTATGCAAAGTGTTACCACATGTGACAGATACTTATACAGAAAATGACTGAGAAAAATTAAGATGCCCAGTGGTTTGCTGAGAAGGACAGAGACGAGGGTTTCCACAGAATAAATAAATTTTCTGAAGTATTTGAGTTCCCACGGGAAGGGAGGGGAAGAATACATCCCCAGTATCCCTGCTTGTAAGGGGCAACTAAAAGGGGCCTTTTTGTCTCCAGTCTTTCTTTCCTTACTGTCCTCTTCTGTCTTCCATTCTATCCCCTTTTCTTGATGTTTGTGTGTTTCTTATGGTCTTTATTTTCCCTCTACAATGCCATGCAGCCATATTATGATGATAATTCATCATTATTCCTAACTTCCTAAAGTGCCTGGAGCAATAGATTGAACCCTAATACCAATTAAGGCCCCAGATCACAAAGAACATGTATTTGTCAGCCGCAAACGGTTTCATTCACTGGCTGTGCAAGTTGTTTGTGACAGCAAGAAAATGATAATGAGCTGTAATTACAGATATCCTGGCAGCACTCACGCTGCCTATATCTGGGCTAATTCTAACCACCAGAGATCTGAACCAAGGTGTCTATGGTGACATTTTTATGCCAGGTAATTGTGGTTGCTGATTACTTTGTTTAAAGTTAGACAATGGTTAGGTAAAACATGGCAAACATAATAAGTTCCCATTCATATTGCTATTTTTATTTCTTTACTCCTAAACCCTCTCATCTTACTAATGTTTTAAAGGTTGTCTGGGTGTATTGCTCTTCATCACTAATATTGGGACTTCTTGTTCATTGCACCCGACATTTTCAATTAATTACCGGCACTTCACGAGCTTATCCTTGACTGTTGTGTTTTTGTTACCGGCATTGTGTGAAATAAGGTATTGTATAGAACGCCTATAGGAATTCTATAGAATGACCAACATTTTTTGGCAAAGTATGAAATATGTTTATTTCATTCTGACGTTATATATTTTACCTAACCTGGGACTTTAATAGAATGCATAGGTATTCTGTAGAATGTCTAATATTTTTTTATGGCAAAGTATAATGTAATAACAAGGGATTAGGCTGGGATAATGTAGGTTAGGTTAGGTTAGGTTAGGTTAATTTAGAAGAACGTTATGTTAAGCACTTACCTAAATTAACCTAACCTAACCTACCGTAATCGAACTTAAACGTAGCCCAGACCATCCCAGCCTAAAACTAACCGCAGCCTAAATTAACCTAACGTACTCAAATGACTGAGTTCACAGTTTGTCGGTTTGCTGCAGTTTGGTCGTTTCTCACGTTGCCTAAAATAAACACGGTAATCTACAGAATACCAAGGAAATGTGTACATATGATTTTATCTTATACCTTGGCTTGAAGTTTACCTAGGCGTTCTATACAGTGACTGGTTTCCCACTATGACGGTAACATAAACACTCCTCTCGCCTCTCACCCCCAGCTGATTCATGAAGGTCTGTGATTGGCCCAGTGTTTGTGTTCTGCCGTCTGATTGGTCGGCAGGGTCGCAGCTGACGCACTAGATTTCCCCCAAAATATTCCCTACAGTTAAGGCCAGCCTTAGCTAAGACCAATGCACGAAACTTAAGTCAGCCCTAAGACAAAGCAACGGGTCGTCGTGCATGGGCCTTAGAGGCAGCCGTAGGGCCGCCTTTAATGTTTTATATAAGGCCAGCCTTAAGGCTGCCATCCGACGGAGTTTTGTGCATCCCAGCCCTGAGATGCTGTGGTTTGGTTTAACGTTCGGGCGGGGTATGGTTTTATCAAACACCAGGACACTGCCGTTGATATTTTCGTGCACCGTCAGGCGATTGCTAAACCAAATCCATGGCATCTCCAGTGCTCCCTAGGTGATGGCGAGATGGTGGAGTTTGCCCTTTTTGGAACGCCCAAGGGTCCTGAGGCTATGGATGTCACCGGACCGGGAGGGGCTGCCGTGCAAGGCTCTGCCTATGCACGGCGGCGTCCCACGGTTTGGCGGCGCTAGCCCAGGGATCAGGGGTGTTCAGGGGAGGTAAGCACCATCATCAAGATGTGCATCATGACAGCGAAGGCTTTTTGTGGGGATGATAAGGGGGCTTTGCATGTTCTTCCTAAGATCTTCAAGGAGAATGGGCAGCCCAACCTTATCATCCCTGAGTGCTTCGTCCGTGATGTGCATACAGTCACTTGTCGATGGGAGCGCCAGGCTTGTAAGCCTCGACCAGCTACTCCTCGCCAGACTCCGAGGAAGAGGCTTAGGTTGGAGGCCCCCCTCAACTGAAGGACGACCTCTCAAGTTGATGACCCAGCCCCGGACTCGGCTAACAATACGGCTACGACCACGGCGGAAGTAAACCAGCCGCCAGCAATGTCTGAGGAGGAGTGGGACTCAACTGCCACCGCCTCCATGGCCGAGGAAGCGCCGACCGGCTCCTCGGCCGAGGAGGAAGTCGGGGAGTCCCCTCCTCCTCAGACAGAGAAGGGCACCCCATTTCGCCCTCCTATTATCGACCTTAAGGATCGGCTAGACGTAGCCCCTATAGACACCTGGCTCTCAGCATTCACACCCGATTGTACCAACTCGGAGCAACAACATATACCACCCTCTACGATCTGCTCCAGGCTGCCGATTGGGGTGAGAGCATAAGACCTGTGCTGATTGTCAGGGGAGAGGAGGTGCATCTAGCTGATCTTAGAGCCTTCTATCATATGCTCCCGCCTCGGCTGGCCCCCTAAATTAATTGTGTTGCGCAGTGAGGGAGTGACCTGTCCTAATACCATCAAACTCAGCTGGCCTAATACCCTGAACAGAGGGTGATGGCCATTAACTGCCCCCCCCCCAAAAAAAAAAAACTCTTCCCCTAGTTTGCTGCATTCTGCAGGGAGTTGGCTGTGCAGAACCTGGCAGGGATGGCTGAGCTCAGGCATGTGGAACACGTGTCAGCTGCAGTTTAGCCTGCATGGTTTCTATCCTGTTTGACTTCTCCTGTTAGAGAATTTGAGAATGAGAGACTTCGCCCTCTTCTGTGAGTCCTAGGACGTGCTGTAAGCATCGAATATGAAACAACTCAGGCTGTTTAATGTAACCCTATAGTAGCAGCGCATGACTCTGAGGTTGTCATTATCACACTCTGGCAACCCACCAATCAAAAGTGCACCCAATTTCATATCATATTATACGCAAATCTTATTATTTTACACGAAAATATTATACATGAATATTATACATGAACATATTATACAAATCAAATGCGTCTCATATTACTGTATACACGAAATTGGACTCACACTGGTAGATTGCCAGGGTACGATAATGACAACCACAGCTATAGTAGGTATTCCAGGATTCTGCACCATAAAGAGAGTGGAGAGGCATGCAGCCATACATACTGATGCCTTCGTCTCGATTCTCAAATTGGTGTTTTCAAAGACTCTGGATATGAGACGTCCAAAAGAGGCTGAGGTGAGGTTGATTCGTCAAGAACTGTGTCAATCTTACATTTATCTTAGGGCACACTTCTAATGTTGGTAAAATTCTCCTCCTGTTTTACATTTTCACCATTTATCTAAAATGCAAGAGTTATGGTTCTGAGATATTACTTTTTATTGACATTTATTCGAAACCTCATTGTATGGTATATGTTGGAGACGATGGTGAGACTGTTGGAGGGATTCTAGGGTATGTGCAAAGTGAGCACAGTCATCAGTGTGTTCTAACTCTGGGAAATGAGTCGTGTTTTTTTTTTTTTCTGCTTAAAGACGTCTGAGAGTATTTAAGTTTCCGTCTAGACAGAACTGGATTTTTACTCCATCATCGTTAATTTGTTGGTGACTTAAAAGAGTGAATGCAGTGAGATAGACGTTGGAAATGAGAGGAGCCAGGACACATCCTTGCTTTACTCACACGTTCCCTTTGAAGGGTTTGGATTTATTCGCACATATGAACACACAAGCATTCAATTTGTCATGCAGGCTCTTTTTAGGAAGGTAAGAAGTATGTTTGAAACTCCAAATTTTGAAACAGTATTCCATAAAAGTTATCTATTGAAAGTGTCAAATGCTTTTGTAAGATCAGTCAATGCATATATAAGTCACGGTTCCTCTCGTAGAATTTCTCTTGTATCTGTCGAGCAACAAAGATAATATCACAGGTGCCTCGTTCCTTCTGAAATCCTCACTGTGATGCTGGAACTGTTGACGCAGTCAGATTTTTTTGCAAGTTTGGATGTCATCATGGCTAATACTTTGCTAGCATTCACAAGGAAGGAAATACCTCTTCTAGTGTCACAACTTGAGTGGTCCCCTTTCTTCTTGTAGATGGTTATATTATCAGAGGTAAGCCATTCAGATGTAATACTTTCTTGGTTCCAGAGAGTATGAGATCCTAGAGGGACTGATGGAGAACAGGCCACCCTCTTTGATTATTTCAAACATTATGGCATCAAGGCCAGAGCTTTTGATATTATTATTATTTAGAGAGCTGATGGTCTGAACAAAATAATTTCTGCACGTGTAGCTGGGGTATCAAGATTCACCGCTTGAGGAGTCTTTGCTTTGTTATCAAGGATATTGTACTCCATCGGGTTCCGTCGAGTCAGTAAAGTGCTGAAATGTTGTGCCCATTGTTCTGCTATTGCTTGCATATCTTTCAGGAGCTCTCACTCAGCTGATCGAACAGAAGCCATATTGTGTTTGGTTGCCCCATAGATAGATTTTATGAACTTGACAACCCATGTTGCTCATCAGTATCAACCTGTCTTTGCAGCTGTTTTGTTTGGCCAGCCTCTCATCTATTCTCCAAATCATGCAGTTTTCTTGGGGCTTCACTTCTGGGATTCTGGAATTCAGTGTTTAAGATTAAGGAGCTAGGATAAGCCAACCAATTGTTATGTGCTCTGTTTTTCTTTGCAAGGTCTTGTATGCCCCCAGTAGGTTCAACAAACCAGTCTTTATGGCGGCGAGTGGAAATGTCTATAATTTCTTTTGCAGTGCTTTTAAACAGTGTCGTAATACTCAGCAACCGTGCGTCTAGGTTTGCTGCATTGTTGTTTGGGTCAAGTGGTGGGTATAGAGAGAGCTTGTATGCGATAGGTCGGTTGAAGGGGGTTACAAGTTGCTCAGTCCATTAACCTGCCCCATCCCGACATTTTCTGAGCAGTGGTACGCCCCAGTCCCAACATTTTTGGACCTGTTTTTTTTTGGCTCAAACATCCGGTTTTGGTGAGAAACATCGAATATTCACAGAGAAATCGCTCACCTGAGGTTTAAAATACTCGATCTAGGTACGAGTACCTCCTTACCTGACTGGGTTTTCTAACAGGCTGGCACCAAAGAAAACGAGTTCTATGGGAGGGTAACTATTTTATCCACTCATAAACAGTATTTATTTATTTACTTGTTACGAATTTATATGTAGTACGAGAGTATATGGGTTTTCAAACAGTAATATAGGCATTATAAGCATTGTTTCACTCACTAACTCATCACCATTCATGACCTTTTTTTCCCACATTACCTGATCATCATTTCTGACTGTTTCTTCCTCTAATGCTATGTAAACTTTGTCCTCCACATTGTCATCGATTGGTGAATCACTCTGGCCCTGAATGTCTTTATTGGCCAGGTCACTGGTAACAGGTGAATTGCCGAGACAATGGCGTGCGGGGGGGGAGGGAGAGGTTATGCAGTGTAAGGCATTGTCCCTGCTTGGCATCTTGTAGAGGAATAGAGGAAGGAGTCCCGTGTATACATGCCAAAAATCACTTGCGAAATAAATCGCGAAAATTGAAAATTGTGCAAATTAGGGACCTTGCAATGTTGCCGCGTTAATTCACGTCTCCGGGATATGAGTGCACATCATGTGAGGACGTGAATTCACGTCTCCGGGACGCGACGGGTTAAAATACTACAGTTTTGTTTCATAGTGGATGCTCTCAGATGCATTTGTGGGCATATGATGAATTGCAAGTTGGTGAGTATAAGTTTATGATCTGTTGAGCACTCAACACCTCTCATTGCACGAATTATAAGAACTTGTCTTTGGTCTTGGTACCTTACAGTGACATAACCAGTTAGGTGTCAATGTCTAGAGCGCAGGTGCATCCTTGTGGTATTGTTATTATACTTAAGTTGAAAAATGCTGTTGAATGATTACCAGATTCTTATATATATCTATCTATCTATCTATCTATCTATCTATATACCTAGGCTGCTTCCCCCAAGGAAAGGGAGGTAGCCGAGACAGGACGACTCACTCTCCATTTACTCATCCATTCAAACACATTCATTCGCATCTTAGCCCCAAAGGGGAGAACGGACAGATCCTCACCGCATCACACCGCACAAGGGTCAACTGCGCAATGCAAGCAGTGACATCCACAGCAGGGCCCTACAGCAGAAGTGAGTTTTATGCCAGGTACCCCTTTTTTGGATAAGGGCTAAGGCGTTGCCCCTGGGTAGAGGACTTTGGTTTGGAGCGTGTAGCATTTTATGACCGGATGCCCTTCCTGATGTCTACCAATGACCCTTGGGTGGATTCGATCCTCCGACCCTTTGGTCAGAGCGGAGCGCTCTAAACCACTGAACCACGGCTGATATATATATATATATATATATATATATATATATATATATATATAGAGAGAGAGAGAGAGAGAGAGAGAGAGAGAGAGAGAGAGATAGATACATATATATATATATATATATATATATATATATATCTCCATCCATCCATCCATCCATCATCCAATCCTACATTGCCCCATGATGAGCGTAGGAGCCCGGGGCTAAGCAGTTGGTAATATATATATATATATATATATATATGTATATATATATATATATATATATATATATATATATATATATATATATATATATATATATATATATATATATACCTAGGCCGGTTCCCCCAAGGAAAGGGAGGCAGCCGAGAAAGGATGACACACTCCCAATTTACTCATCCACTCGAAACACATTCATTTCCATCTTAGCCTCAAAGGGGAGAAAGGACAGATCCTCAACGCACCACACCGCACGAGGGTCAATTGCGCAGTGCAATCAGTGACATCTGCAGCAGGGCCCGGCAGCAGAGCTGGTTTACCCCTGCCACATCATAATAGACCCATCCGCTTACCTGCACCTGACCTGATCAGCTGATCAGACCAAATGCGGGAGAATATCCCCTCAGGGCTGCATCATCATTAATTCATTCACAGTTTCTCTCCATTCATTTCTATCACGCACAGCCACTCTTCCTTGCCCAACCGACATCCCTCTCGCATCCAACGCTTTCATCACACTGTCCATCCATCCTATTCGTGGTCTTCCTCTCAGTCTCACACCTTTCACATCAGATTTATTTATTTTTTTCACCAACTGCTCATTATCCATTCTCTCCATATGCCCAAATTATTGCAACACCATCTGCTCAACTCGGTCAGCCAAATCCTACACAACTCTAGTTCTCCTTCGCACTTCATCATTTCTCACTCGATCCTTACACGTCATTCCACACATACTCCTCAGATACCTCATCTCCATAACATTCAAACTTTTCCTCGCTGCTACACACATATTCCATGTTTCAGCCCCATATAACGCAGTCAGTACCACAAGACCCTCATACAGCCTTCTCTTTACATCCATTCTAAGCGAACGACATCTAAACACTTTTTTCATTCCTCCCAGCACATTTCCTACTTCATTCTAAACTTCACTTCTGCAAATATTCTTTTATCCACAGCAACATATGACCCTAAATACTTAAAACACTCTACCTCCTCAAGCAACTCATCATTCAGAACTATATTCATCCTCCTACCGTCTACCGACCTCGAACACTTCATCACTTCTTATTCTCATTTATTTTCAATTTCCTTCTTTCACACACCCTTCCAAACTCCTCTACCAACTGCTTCTATCTCGACTCTGAATCATATATACAGTAAATATATGCAAAATAACCACAGGAGAAACGAAAGGAGGGAGAGTGAGTACTTTCGTATTATTCTTACCTCTCTGTGTATCTATGGCCAGACTTCTCGATCACATAAGGGGTGGCCGGACACACAAACAAATCTCCTCCATGTCACCCTGTCCCCTACCACTTCGCTGCCCTCCCCCGAACTTACATCCCTCTTTTTACTTCATCCTTCCATCTCATCCCCGGTCTCCCCTTTCCTCTCTCCTTCTCCATCTCACTGACATACACGCTCCTACTTAGTTTCTCACCCTCCACCCTCTATACATGACCAACCCACCTTAGTGTATTTCTCCTTACAATTTCTATCACATCCACATCTACTCTACAACTCTCTTTCACTTCCTCATTTGTCAGCCTGTCACTCCATGTAACTCCCCATGCTCTTCTCAGATAACTCATTTCCATTGCTCTCACTCCTGACTTGTGTCCTTCCAGTAAGGCCCACGTTTCGCTTCCATATGTAAAGTAGGGATCGCAGTACTGTCATACAGTAACATTTTTACTTCCATGCTCAGTTTCCTATTTCTTATCACTGCTTTCAATGAACCACAACCTTTCTTTCCAGCTGGGCTCTTTCAAGCACTTCATCCTCCAAACTTCCATCCATATCACACTACCTAAGTACTTAGATGTACTCACCTTTTCCATTTCCTCACTAACCAGCCTCATTGTGCATTCAGTGACTTCATTTCTCTCGACGGCCACAACTTTACCCTTCCCTACATTCCCCTTTAGATTCCGTTTCTTACAGACTCTCCCAGATTCATTTACAAGACTTGCAGTTCGCCCTCGTCATCACTTAACGATACTGTTTCACCTGCAAGCAACAGAACAGGAAGTTTCCAAACGCTGTCCTCCATCATTAGGCACACCCCCACATCCATTGTCCTATCTTGTGTCTCTTCTATAACTCCATCCATAAAAAAACTGAACAAACAACCATGGAGACATTGTTTCTATCTAACATTCAGATAGAGAAATGCACTCATATCGCTGTCCACACCCACTGCTGTCCTAGCGCCCTCATAAATACTCTTCACGACATTCAACAGCTTCCCATTGACTCCACATGTATTGAATAATTCCTACATTCCCTGTCTATTCACTCTGTCATAAGCTTTCTGCAAATCCATGAAGGCAGCACACAACTTTCTCTTCTTTAGAAACTTTTTCAATAAACAACACCCTTGGATGAATATGTTATCTACACAACCTCTTCCCTTCCTGAAACCTCCCTGTTCTTCTGCAATTACTTTCTTTATTATTTCCCTAACTCTGTCAATAAATGTTAACCTGTTTTGAAGAACCATCAAGAACGCATTTAGACAGGACTCGCCAGCGACAGCCTGAAGTGGTCAAAACTCTTACACTACTTAAGGAAAGAAGAAACTTCAAAGAATATAAATTCTTATTTCAACATAATCAGTAGATAAATGTATGTAAGTAAGTAGCACAGCTTTTTTATTTATTTATTTATTTATTTATTTTTGCATAGATGCAGGGAAAACGGATAGTGGTTATGATTACAATGTACATTTTGGGTTTGAAAAAAGGAACCACTGTTGAAGGGAGTTAAATGTTATAGGCTCTCTCTTGAATGTGCAGTCATTTGGCATCAAAGTCACTAATAGTCTTTTCATTGTAACTTTCCCTGTTTTTATCATATCACGTAGCTCAGTGGCAGAAAAAGACAGTGCTACGGTTTTACATCCTTCCCATAACACTTTCCATGACCAGCAGCATACTCTACTTTAATCAATTGTTATAACTCAACATTCAAGATGAAAAGGCGGCAGTTTTATGCTAAGTATAATTATTCCTTACAGTATGGAAGACCCGTTGGTCTACATTATTGTTCAGGTAGAAGTGGCGGTGTTAATATTCCACACTACTTCCCAGAAGGCCCAAAAAGGGCAGCACATAAGCCAAAGTACTCCAGTGACCTTGCACCATGGTAATGTGATGACGGTGAATGGGTGGCGCCGTGTGTCTCTTCCGTCATTGAATCAAATATCCTTGAAACCAACACGAAAGATTATCCCAGAGTGAACTTCGTGCTGCAGGTGGACAAATAGCACACATTATGAATTATAAATAAACACATAAATAAAAGAAAGAGTGAATCATTGAATAAGATAACCAAAATATATAAAGAAATTTAAAAAAAATGAAAAATGAATCAAATCAAATAAATATGAGATGTACAAATTCTTCAAGTGCATTCGGCATAAACAAGAAAACTGCATAATCAAACCTGCTATATGCATGCCAATTTCCTCGAAATCCATGTGCTCACTTTGCCCTGTTTCTGATTTTTATTTTTGGGAGGGTGGCTTACCCCCACAAGAACCACTGGGGGGTCACGTTCCCAAAATATAGCATTACGGATGTACGTCCATTGTAAACATGTATTAATATATCAAAGCCATATCGGCCCTCCTGTCACTATTTCTGAGATTTATAAATTTGGTGAAGGGGGCTGAACCCCTAAAAATCATGATTGGAAAACTATATAGTGGAAGACCTTCGGAATAACCACACAAACTCACCTGGGAGGTCTCTCTGAAATATTTCCTCTACTTCTGGTTACTTTTATTTTTAAGAGGGGGGTTGACCCCCCAAAAAAATCACTTGAGGGAGTTCATTCTCTCCAATTATTGCGGTATGGATGAAAGTCCATTGTGCAGGGTGTACTAAGATAACAAAGCGATATCTTTCATTCTTCCCCCATTTTATATCCTTTATAAGTTTTGGAGGGAGACTGACCTCCCAATAAAGAATGGCAACATTTTTTACATAGTGAAAAATATTACCAGAAACCACACGAACTGATCTGAGAGATTTTGTTGAAACCTATGTGCTCACTTTCCCTTGTTTTGGGTCGTTTTTATTTTGGGAGGAGGGGATGATCGCCCCAAGAATTGTTAAAAGTTTTGTAGCCTTTATTTAGATATGTGTAACTCTTAATTCTTGTAATAGGTGAGTCTTGAGTTTTTATTGTTATTTTGATAATTGAAGAACAGGAGGAGTTAAAGATGAATACAGGGAGTTGATTTTGATTTATTATCTTCAGAGAAAGTCTTAAGTTGAGCAGCGTATAATACGGAGACAATATACTTAGTAAGTCTAGTTGGACCCCTCTTCTTAACCTCCTTCTCCCTACTACCTTCCGTTTCTATGGTCTGTCTCCTTCTGACCTGAAAATCCTACATTCTCATTTTAGCAGGGGTTGTGTCATGTAGAATAAACTGATGTGAAGTTTCTAGAAGCCTGTGTGTGAGTATGTGTGTATGTGTGTGTATGGTCACGATGTGTTGTTCATGTGCCTATCTCGCTGACACACTGCTTGTCTCATCCCATGACTTGCTGCTTCTGGTGTATTGTCAACATTCCTTCACTTAGAGTTGCAAGCTCATATCCCGTTCCCAGGCTTGTCTCGTTCTCTGTCTGTCTATCTGTCTATCTATCTATCTATCTATCTACCATGTTTTCTATAATGAATTGTATTTATAATATGGAGTCCTGACATCGCTCGGTCACTCCGCTGGAGGTCCTCCTACAGCAATCATTATTGATATATGCTAATCCATTAACGCTTAATATATAATATTGATTATAATACTGTACAGGTATAATATTCATGGTAAATTGCAATTGTAACACCTGGAATTTTGTTTTTATCCCACCGGTTGACACCAGTGTAACGGTAAAGGTTTTTCAATCCCCACCGTTATTATTCATCCAGGATAATGATGGATATTTATAATCTTACCTGTTGTTGGTACTGATCAACTTACCCATGGATAATACAGGTGGTACTCGACTTAGTATAGTAGATGATAATAATTTAAGAAAATTTTTGGTAGCGTTTGTAGTTTTCCGCCGAGCCTAGATTTAGTCAGTACCACAGGTGGTCGTCATTCCCTCAGCGAAGGAATCTTGAATTGGAAGGGGAGTGAATTAGGCATGAGGACATAATTTCCTTGATTAGGTACACCAAGAAAGAAAATGACATATACTTTACTTTAATAATTTTTTTATGCTGGTTTTCAAAAGACATTTTAATTACATGACCCTTTGTAATATGAAAGAAGATTGCACATTAAAACCATGGTTTGGATGATCATTCCTCCAACATTGTCACCAGGCAAAAACAATTGGATACATACAAACGATTTATGAGGTCATTGTCCCTTACTTTCTTTTTGTCAGTTATTCTTGGGCTCGACAATAGCCTCAAGACAGGGACCTGCTTACGAGCTTGGATTGTCTTTTCGGGCTGGCCTAGCCTCGAACCAATAAGAATTATTACTCGTGTTCATTTTCGTCCATATAATATACTCTCATCATGTAATTCTCTATAATCCACTATCAGTTCAGGATTATTTATAATTCATAATCATCATTACTACATAATCACCAAAAATGCATAATCACTCGGGCTTGTGTAGCCTCGAGGTACAATTCAGACATTGTATAATCACCAAGAATACATAATCACTCAGGCTTGCTTAGCCTCGAGGTTCAATTCAAAATTACATTATTGCTTACAACCACTAAGTTCCCCTCCACGCTCTTAATTCCCTAACCTTAATTTAAGAAAGAAAACAGTTAATGGTTTTGAATTTCGCCCTTCCCTGACCAGATTACATCACTTTTTAATTTCTATTTCTTATTTACAAAAAAAATTCTCTTGATAGATCAATAATACTATTACAATTACATTTGGTTTATAAAATAATTCATGGGTAGTGTAAGCGTGTATGTTCACATCTAGGGGGCAATACTACGGGGAGGCCTCGTGCTCACACTGACGTCGCCGGTGTCTGGGGACTGAATGAACGTCCATTATACACAACGTCTGGGCCTCGAGCGTACGTTAAGCTTTCAAGAATATTACTTCATATAGTCCATGCCAAGCAAGGATTAAACAAAGAAAAAGAGGGGGGGGAAGGAGAAATGTGGACAGCTCACCTGAACGAACGTCCATTATACACGACGTCTAGGCCTTGAGTGGGCTTCCTGGGTATGCTAGAGATGCCACCGCTAAGTCAAATGAGGTGGTGTTTTTGAAATATGATGGGTTTCAATTCTCTTCACAATTTATTTAGCAGTGTACCCATGATGCCAGGACTTTTGATTGAATTGGGGAAAATTTGGGATTTAATCCTTACTTAATTTAGATACTGATTTTATCACTATCCCGCCTTAAATTTTGGGGCAGCTTATGCCATCTAGTGACGGCTAAGGTAAACGGGACCATTAAATCCTCATAAATGACATTATTTAGGCCTTTTTGACTGTTAATCTCACATATTTGGGTTCTAGCAGCTTCATTAGTAAACATTTCACAACTAGGATACGGAAAGAATTGTATATTCATAATCATTCTGTTTAAGGTTTAAACTCGGCGCCCCACAATCAACGCACAAAGAAGGGGAAAAGCTGCGCGCATCTGTTATTCATTACTCGACCAGATGGTGGAATTCCCATAGCTCAACATCCACAATTACATCACCCAATGCATAGATACAGAGATACATACATATAAAAATAAAGTTAACCCTATATTAATCATGAACATATGAATTACTACTTAGGACAGGAATTTATAGACTAGTATTCAGGTTACATCCTATCTAACTTAAAAATTACAATACCTCTAAACACATACATGAATATTAAATTTGTGGCACTACATGGCTCTCACGTTCGGAAAACAAATTTTACCCAAGTCAATCTTCTATGACATGTGCATGGATGGAATGTTGTTACTCCTATAACTGCTATAAACACTTTGAATTGGATACCTTTCCCCACAATTGGTGGCACCTGTCGGTCCACATTAAACACCTGATGCGTACCTTGGAAGGTCGCTTACTCACTACGTTAGGAGGTATGATCACTCCTTACACAGGATGTTTTATGGGAATTTAAGCCCCAGTCAGCCTCAGGTTTTGGAGGATAGTTTGTCACTCACCTGAGCTCCACAGGGTCTCTCGAGAGTGAGATCACCACGGGAGGCGCTTCCTTCCACTCTTCCATTTGCAATCACATTCACTCTGTCCTTTTGTTTCCAGCTTTCCGTCCGCAAGAGGTGAGCGCTCATTCTGTCCTGAAGACTCCACTACCTCACAAACCGTGCTAACTGTAAGGTGAGGGGATTAATTACTCCCCTCGAAGTAAGGCACTTCCCGGTTTCAACAGGAACTCTTCTCTCTTTTCCTTTTTTACACCCTCTCCTCGGGGATGAGTCCACCCGGAACATAGCTTTAAGCAGTTATGTTTCACAACATTCTTCTCATGCACTTATCCACTTTTCTAACTAACACTCCTCTATGAGTCTCCGAGGGTCATTCCTCACTCGCAGTGGTAATCGCTCATCATCGGGCTCTGGGGCGAGCTCCTGTTGCAACGGTTCTAAGAGCCATTCCTCGGTACCGTGATATGATTTTACCTGTTCAGCAGCCCTTTGTATTTTTTTCCACTAAATACATTTTCAATGATATAAACACTTTCATCTATCAGTACTTCAATCACTTTATATGGGCCATCTCATTTGGCATTCAGTTTTCTACAGGTACCCGGCTGTATGGTCTCTTTTCACCCACACCAAGCTACTGATTCCAACCTTCTGTGGTCTCCTCCACCTGTTGGCCACCTCTCGGTATCGCCTAGTCATCTTTTGGTTAGTACCCTTGATGAGCGTGTGTGCTATCGCCAGGTCGTCCTCCTCTGCATCCACGGAAGGCAGTAAGGTACCAATGAGGCGAGGGGAATGGCACGAGAAGAAGGCATAATAAGGCTGTTGTCCCATGCGAGTGCACCGCTTGATTTATAATGGTTTGACATGATTGGAGCAGCTGAGGCCAACGCAGGGGGTGTCCGTTGCAGAGAGATGCTAGGATGCTTTTCATAGTCCGATGCATTCTTTCAGTGGTGGAATTTCCCTGGGGATGATTAGGGGTGACGTAGAACAAGTCCACTTGGTTCCTCCGGCAGAACTTCTTGAACTCTCCACTCGTGAACTCTCCGCCGTTGTCCAGCACGATACCTTGTGGCGTCCCAAAGTCGGTAAAGTATTGCCCAAGACAGTGTATGATGTGTTGTGTATGTTTATCTCTGAGAGGATAATATTTCACAGTCCTACTATAATGGTCTATCACAGTAAGGACATAGCGGTAACCCTGAGATCCAGCAACCATATCAGTCAAGTCAATCCCGATACGTTCCAATGATTAGCTTACAAGCGGGAAACCTTTCCAAGGTTGCTGCAACCCAGTTTCACCTTTGAATCTCTGACAAGTGGGACACTGTTTCACATACTCACATACATCTACCTTTAGATTTGGCCAATAGAATAGTTCTTCGGCTTTCTTAATGGATTTTTTCTGACCTAGATGTCCTGAGATTTCATGAGCGTGTTTTTTAGCTTCTGTAGTGATTGACTTAGGAATCACCAAACAATATTGGATGCTACCATCATTTGTTTCACGAGCAAAATATAATAGTTCGTCAATCAATGCAAACTGGCTCAACATAGCTTTCAGTAGTCTTTTAGCAAGGAGCTTCTCACTACGCAAGTACTTAGCTAACTCATCCCACATGGGTTCTTCTCGTTGCTTATCTCTCATCTCGTCTCGACTATATCCAAGCCAGTTGGTTTCTGACTAGTGGAATATCACTCTGACAGGTCTAGAAAGTTGATTGGCGACTACATTATATTTACCCTTGACGTATTGCACGTTGTAGTCGTACTCACGCATCTCGAGAATCCATCGGTTCATACGTGGGGATTTGGTCTTTCGCTTAAAAATGCTGGTAAGCGGTTGATGGTCTGTCAAGATAGTAAAGTGGGAACCCCACAAATAATGGTGAAAGTTGCGGCATGTGAGAACGACTGCCAATGCTTCTTTGTCAGTTGCGGAATATTTTCTCTCGCAAGGATTGAGCTTTTTGGAAAAGTAACCAATAGGCAAGTTGGAGTTATCTGGTTGGATCTGACTCAATACGCCACCAATATGGGTGTTGCTCACGTCGGTGGTTACAATGAATGGTCGAGTCACGTTGGCTCTTACCAATACTGGCGCATTCACTAAGCTCGACTTCAATTGATCAAACGCGGATTGACACTCATCTGACCATTCAAACGCTACTCTGGATCTGGTTAAGTTAGTAAGGGGAGCTGCTATTTTTGCGAACGAAGGTACGTGTTTTTGGTAGAACCCGCACATTCCAAGGAATCTCCTGACTTCTTTTACTTTTGTGGGTCTTTTCATTTTGTTGATGGCCTCTATATTTTTTGGGTCCGGCGTACTCCCGGCCGGTGAGATTTTATGGCCAAGAAAGGTTACTACTTTTAACCCAAAAGTACATTTGCTTAAATTTAACTTGGCCCCATTCTGTGCGAATAAAGTGAATAGTTGCTGTAAGCGACTCAACAACATGGGGAAGTCATCAGCCCAAATTATCAAATCGTCCAAATAATTCTTTACCCAGCCTTGCTTCAACAATGGAGTAAGAATGTCCTGCATTCGTCGGGAAAATATGGTTGGTGAACATTTTAGTCCGAATGGTAAGCGCGTAAATCTGTAAAGTGTGACTCCATCACTGAATGTGGTTAAATCACGACTTTCCTCGTCCAGCATGATTTGAAAATATGCCTCACACATATCAAGAGTCACATAATAATTATGACCTGTGGCCTGCTCGACTAATTCTTCCAGTCTGGGCAGTGGATAGATATCCGTGGCTAGATGTTGATTCACGTGGTGATAAACTAAACACATGCGCTTGCTGCCATCCGGCTTGTTAACTAATACTATAGGAGATAACCAGGCAGCTGTTGATCTTTCAATAATTTCTCTCTCTTCCATGTCTTGCAACATTTCAGCGATCACCTGTTTAGCTTGTTCAGGGTATCGATAGATCGGTCCACGGATGGGCTGTGGATCTGCTACTTTAATGTGAACAGGGGGACCGCTGATGGTTCCTAGTTCTCCTTTTTCCAAAATGAAGAGGGGATCGTGTTGCGGGATTACGTTAGCTAACTCTTCTTGTTCAGCTAAAGCTAAGTGAGGCCATGTCTGTTCGTCAATTAGCTTTCGGAGTCGTTGAACACGAGTTCCGCTTTCATCAGTTCGATCACTGGTAGGGATCAGGTCATTATGAATTTTGGTAACAGCTGACTGTACTTACAGGGGGGTCGTCAATGATTTCATATGAGCCTAGAATGGTGCCTATCCGAAACAGTTTATCTTGTTTGGCTCTATTATTGAGGGGCAAATAGACTAGGCCCTCTGAATTCACCTGTAATAAGTAAGGGTGACTATTATGACTGAAATGCGCTTGTGGGTAAAACAGTAAAGTGGTTTTAGGATCCTCACTCACTTGCACGGCAATGAATTTGGTTTGATGTGGGGTGAGTCTCTCTACTGATACGAGATTAATTTGCTTCAACTGTTGAGGGTTCCTGACGGCTCTGATAGGTGTGGCCTGGACTCGCTCAACTTTTCCTTTCCGCCGAGAAACATAGTTTACAATGTATGGGGCTCCTCCCCACATTAGTGCTCATTGCGCACCATTCCAGATCAACGGAGATTGTCCGAGGACATCACATACCAACAACATTTCAGTAGTCAAGTAGGCGTTCGGGACGACTGGACACCACTGTTGATGAACTTTCTCATCTCCCACTCTGATATCTACTTTGGCCATACCCAGGATACGGAGTGGCGCTCCTGTGACTCCCTGTAATCTCGGTGGATTTCTCCTCGTATTTATTTCTGTTCCTAACCGCTTCGCGGTGGCCTCTTTAAGTAAGGTATATCCACTCCCTGTATCAACTACAGTGTCCACTATCTTGTTATTCACGCTGATACTTATTGTGGGCGATGTTATACCTGAGGTTAGTCAACTAGCCTGATGGGGGAACTTTGTTTGAGTGGCGGTCTGCCTCACATTTGGACTGGGTGGGTAAAATCTGTTATTGCTCCACGTCGCTGCGCTGCGGTTTATGTGCCCTGGGCAATCATTACTGCCTCTACGACATCCCAACCTACGGCAATCAAAACAGTGGCCTGGTGGTGGTTTGGCCCAACATTCTTGCAACGTCTGTGAACTCTTCAGACAATGACTACAGTATTTTCGCCTCGGTGTTACAGGAGTAGATTGTTTTTGATTGAGTTGTTCTAAATTTGTTTTCAAATCCCTTAATTGAGCTCTCAATTCAGTCACTTCCTTGTCTGACTCGGATTGACAGTTATCATGGGATGGTCTTGGTGGAGTATCAACTACATTGGTATCTGAGGGATCTTCACTTTTATTGTCTCTATCCGGCATTGCATTAACTCTAGTGGTATACCTCTCTTCGAGAAGCTGCCTTTCATTTTCAATCCTGTCAATGAATTTACGGAGTGGATATCCGTCATCAAGGTAACCTTCCAATTTTTCCCTAGACTTGAGCGGAAGACCATACCACAGTTTCTTCTTGATCCGTTTATCTTGCGAGGGAAACTTTTCTTTTGGGAACTTTGTTTCGAGAGCCGCATGCTTACACATGAACCTATGTACAAACGCCTGGGGTGATTCCTCCCAGTCATAGGTCATGCTCTCTAGCTCTTGCCAAGCTCGATCTACACTCAGCTCGATGGCAAATTCCGCACTCAAGAATTTTTTAAGCTCAGGCCACGACAGTGCAATATGCTTCTTTCGATAATTATGAATAAAAGTGGCCAATTCGGAACCCATTCGACTTTTGGCAAAGTGGATTCTGGTTGCGTTGTTGGTATGAGTTTGTTCCACCGCCTCACAAAACATTTCGAGGCAAGATGTAGCTTCTATCCCTTGCAGCTGATTTAATTCCAAAATTGGGATATCGTGCGGTTTTGTGAGAGAGTGATGTGAATTCATAATGTGTGAACAAGGGGTCGAGTGTGAAAGCAGCGTTCTGTTAGTAGTACCGAACTGTTCCTCAGCCTCATCCAATTGAATGGTTACATGATCTCTCCCCACTTGTGACGGACGATCAGCTTCCGGCTGTGTCTGAGCAAACAACTGTCCATACAGAGATATGGTGGTCCTAATGTACTATTCTTACTCACAAAAAAAAGGAAATTAAATTTTGAAATATTGTCTCTTTACCTTTCACTTCCCTTCATTTTCTCACCAACGCCAATAATTTGGGAACGATGAATATCCCACCGCTATTGCCACCAGTGTAACACTCGGAATTTTGTTTTTATCCCAACGGTTGACACCAGTGTAACGGTAAAGGTTTTTCAATCCCCACCGCTATTATTCATCCAGGATAATGACGGATATTTATAATCTTACCTGTTGTTGGTACTGATCAACTTACCCATGGATAATACAGGTGGTACTCAACTTAGTATGGTAGATGATAATAATTTAAGAAAATTTTTGGTAGCGTTTGTAGTTTTCGGCCGAGCCTAGATATAGTCAGTACCACAGGTGGTCGTCATTCCCTCAGCGAAGGAATCTTGAATTGGAAGGGGAGTGAATTAGGCATGAGGACATAATTTCCTTGATTAAGTACACCAAGAAAGAAAATGACATATACTTTACTCTACTTTAATAATTTTTTTATGCTGGTTTTCAAAAGACATTTTAATTATTTGACCCTTTGTAATATGAAAGAAGATTGCACATTAAAACCATGGTTTGGATGATCATTCCTCCAACATTGTCACCAGGCAAAAACAATTGGATACATACAAACGATTTATGAGGTCATTGTCCCTTACTTTCTTTTTGTCAGTTATTCTTGGGCTCGACAATAGCCTCAAGACAGGGACCTGCTTACGAGCTTGGATTGTCTTTTCGGGCTGGCCTAGCCTAGAACCAATAAGAATTATTACTCGCGTTCATTTTCGTCCATATAATATACTCTCATCATGTAATTGTCTATAATCCACTATCAGTTCAGGATTATTTATAGTTCATAATCATCATTACTACATAATCACCAAAAATGCATAATCACTCGGGCTTGTGTAGCCTCGAGGTACAATTCAGACATTGTATAATCACCAAGAATACATAATCACTCAGGCTTGTTTAGCCTCGAGGTTCAATTCAAAATTACATCATTGCTTACAACCACTAAGTTCCCTTCCACGCTCCTAATTTCCTAACCTTAATCTAAGAAAGAAAACAGTTAATGGTTTTGAATTTCGCCCTTCTGTGACCAGATTACATCACTTTTAAATTTCTATTTCTTATTTACAAAAAAAATTCACTTGATAGATCAATAATAGTATTACAATTACATTTGGTTTATAAAATAATTCATGGGTAGTGTAAGTGTGTATGTTCACATCTAGGGGGCAATACTACGGGGAGGCCTCGTGCTCACACTGACGTCGCCGGTGTCTGGGGACTGAACGAACGTCCATTATACACAACGTCTGGGCCTCGAGTGTACGTTAAGCTTTCAACAATATTACTTCATATAGTCCATGCCAAGCAAGGATTAAACAAAGAAAAAGAGGGGGGGGAGGAGAAATGTGGACAGCTCACCTGAATGAACGTCCATTATACACGACGTCTGGGCCTCGAGTGGGCTTCCTGGGTACGCTAGAGACGCCACTGCTAAGTCAAATGAGGTGGTGTTTTTGAAATATGGTGGGTTTCAATTCTCTTCACGATTTATTTAGCAGTGTACCTATGACGCCAGGACTTTTGATTGAATTGGGGAAAATTTGGGATTTAATCCTTACTTACTTTAGATATTGATTTTATCACTATCCTGCCTTAAATTTTGGGGCAGCTTATGCCATCAAGTGACGGCTAAGGTAAACGGGACCATTAAATCCTCACAAATGACATTATTTAGACCTTTTTGACTGTTAATTTCACATATTTGGGTTCTAGCAGCTTCATTAGTAAACATTTCACAACTAGGATACGGAAAGAATTGTATATTCATCATTATTCTGCTTAAGGTTTAAAACTCGGCGCCCCACAATCGACGCACAAAGAAGGGGAAAAGCTGCGCACATCTGTTATTCATTACTCGACCAGATGGAGGAATTCCCATAGTTCAACATCCACAATTACATCACCCAATGCATAGATACAGAGATACATACATATAAAAATAAGGTTAACCCTACATTAATCATGAACATATGAATTACTACTTAGGACAGGAATTTATAGACTAGTATTCAGGTTACATCCTATCTAACTTAAATATTACAATACCTCTAAACACATACATGAATATTAAATTTGTGGCACTACACAATGATCTAGTAATATTACATTTTAAACAAGTTGTATACATAATTGAATAAATGCACTAAAGTTAAACTATTGTACTGTAATACAGTTTGTAAATTGGTTACTGTAGTAAAATGCATATATGCAAGAAAAAAAATAGTTTAAAGTTAAGATTATGGTAAGAGCTATTAATATTTCATTTAAAGATAATGCTACTGGTATAGCATACTTCTATATCATGGGTCATTCTTCTTTGTATTTTATTCCAAATTTGCAATTCTTGCACGCATTCTGTGCATTGCGAACAGCACTACTGCAAATACAATGCAGAAGATTTTAAAGACAGTAAGTGCTGGGCTATACACATAATATGGGTTGAACATACTGAAACTCATATCTTCCCAGGGCTTCATTGTTTCATTGATCAGTTGCATAGTTTCAAACTTAGGTGAAGTCATCTTAATACTTGCGCTCATGTTTATGTTCATATCAGGCAGTGGGTGGAAATGTTTGTGTGTATGATTGAGGATGGCGTAGTGATTGATGGTGGATAAAGTGGACATGGATGGTGTAAATACTGCACACTAGTCTGGTGCTATGTATAATCCTGAGGCTGAAGTATGAGATGGTGGTATATCTGGACAGACTATGTAACCTGATGTGTTATGAGTGAAATAAAAAAACTGTGAGTGTCCGATGCGTTGATGGTGTACATGCTTATCTGGAGCAAAAGCGAAGTTACAATGAAGATGACTATTGCTATTTCTTATGATAGCCATTTCACAAGGGACTGTATCAATAGGCTGAAACGTGAAAATGTACACAGGACAAAGGTGAACAGCATGTAAGGATGTGCGGCACTTTCGTTCAATCGTTGATTCACTTGCGAAAGTGACAATGTTCCATCTCTTGGAGACCATGATGAGTTCGGTGTCTGTTTTGATGTTGATGATGACCAAAGTGTTATTATTCTTAGAAGGGAAGAGGTGTATTTGGTATACTGTGAACAGGTCTTCAGTTATGAATGGTACATGAACTACTACTGATGTTGGTGTTAGTGTTGCTTCTAGATATGGATAATATTGCATGAATTCCCTACATCGGAACAAGGGCTTCAATTTATGTTTATGTATGCCTTGACTAATTATCTGATTTAGCTCATGAACTGGAAGTAAGTCAATTGTGATCTTGCCATCACCAGCATTCGAAATTCCTAGCATAAATGCCCTGTAACGAACTCTAGTGTTGTCTAATTGTAGTAGAATTGTGTCGGTATGTTCTGTGATAATGGAAAAGTGTTGGAAAAGTGTTATGTTACCTTCCATTTCATTTATTTTACCTACACTTTCGACAGCTATGATTTCTGCCTTTTTCAGATTTTTCACAATTGTCTTCATTGCCGAGTTATGTCCTGTGATGAATTTATCTTGGTATGTTAGTACCTGAGCTATTTTATTAAAAATGTTGTTTATTTCTTTAAGGTCTTCCTCTGTAGCCAATCCAAAGATGTTCCCAAGAACTGTGCCACCCAGGTCGAACAAACTGCGCTTTTGGCGAGAACGTGTGATGTTGTTCTTGTTGCTCAATACCTCCGTTCCATGAGATGGGAGATCTTGGATCATGATGAGCATAATTGACATAGCCTGTTCTATTTTCCATTTCGCTAACTTCACTATTTCATTCACTTCCTTTGTGTTATGTGCTTGTGAAACATAGCCTCCTATCATGAAGTCCAGGGTTCTCCTGGGTCTTGCGATATTTTCTAGATAAGAAGGTAATTCATACAAATAATCCAGACTTATTTCAGTACTCATGACATTTTTTACGATTGAAGTCGTGGCCGTTGGAGCTATGAGGCATCCTTGCCGTACTATGTGTTGGAGGTCTAAGTGCGCATATCCTCTTGCTATGTAGAGGAGAATCCATAGCATAAGTCCCTTCATCGCTACCTACCAACAAAAAAATCTATTAATTTTCTAATATGGTCATGCTGTGGTCGATGATAGTGATGATGTGCGTTACGGTTGATTAACGTAGAACAATAACTTGATTGTTATTTCATTTATAGAAGGAGTTTAAATCGATATTTAAATCTCGTAAATGATGTACTGTAGATTTTATTGGAACAGTTGCACCTATGTTTGATTGTTTGGTATATGACCTTAATTTATTTTTGTAATTATTGTTGTTTTCTTGATTGGTTTCATGAGTTACGTTCGCTTGTTCGGTTGTATCCGAGGCTGAATAATTATTGGATAGTTCCCTTGAAACTCGTTTTAAATGGTCAATATGAACTTGTTTCTCTTCGCCACTAGACAGTGACTTAATTAAAACTTTGTTTACTTTTATGTTAATTACTCTGTATGGGCCCTCAAATTTTGGGGATAATTTATTGTTTCTCGTATGAATGATACCATAAACAATGTCTCCTAAGCTGATAGGTGAATCTCTTACCTTCTTGTTTAATGCCTCCGTCATTTCTTCCTTGGACATCGTTAATTGTTTTTTGACTCTTTTGTGTATGGCCTGGAATTCACGTAAACGGAGTTTAGAGTAATCATCGTAATTGTATATGGGCAGACTGTCACCTTCTAGGAGCTCATATGGTAGTTTTTTATCTGTCCCATATATAATGAAATGTGATGTGTCACCTATGGATTTATTTATAGATCCATTAATTGAGGCTTCTACTCTGGGAATCCAATCATCCCAGCTTGCATTATTTTCATTAAGAATGTGTCGTAGCACATCTAATACTTTTTTGTTTTGTCTCTCTACTAACCCATTAGATGCTGGGTGATAGGCTAAAACGTTAACCTTTCTGATATTGTATTGTTTACATATTTCTTGTAAGATATCAGAATTAAATTCTGCTCCATTATCACTTATTAGTACCTTTGGGGTAGTAAAGCGACATATTACATTATCTGTTATTGCCTTTGCTACTGTCTCTGCTGTTTTATCTTTAATTGGAGCTAACATTACACAACGGGAAAAATGATCCGTTGCTACGAATAGGTATTGGTTATTATTGTATGATAATGGCATCTTGAGTAAATCAACCGCGACAACGTCCCATGGTTGATGTGGTACAGGGTAATTACCCATCGGTGCAGGTGAAATTGCGTATCCTTTGTGTTTTGCGCATGATTCGCATCTGTCTATATGATTGTTTATATCTTTTCGTAATGATGGCCAGTAATATAACAGCTGGGCTTGTCTCAATGTCCTATCTTTTCCAGGATGTCCTGCATGTTGGCTATCGTGTATCGTTTGTAATACTTGGGGTATCATGTCGTTAGGCACTACCAATTGGTTAGTATTTCTTTGGCATTTTGGCTGTTCTGGGTTGATCTCATATAAAGTATTACTGACTATTGTGAATTGTTCGAGTGCTACATGCAGTTTGGGTATTTGTATGCCATCTCCACTTTCTAACTTGTATATACAACTTTAGACCATATTGGATCAAGTCTTTGTGCATTTGCGATATCATCGTGGTTTGGTATATTTCCTTTGAGATCTAATGCTGCGACCTGAACTGTGTTCGGGTTCCTAGATAATTCGTCGGCTACTATTTTCATTTTACCTTGTATATAATGAATTTGTACATTGTAGTTTTTGACTGTACATTTCCATCTTGCTTTCCTCCCAGAGAGGAGTTTTTCTTTAATCATACCCACTAATGGTTTATGGTCAGTGAATAATAAGTGTATTTCGTAACAATATACCAAATCTCAAAACTTTTGTAATGCAAAAACCACTGCAAGTGCCTCTAAGTCTGTAGTGCAGTAATTTTTCTCTGCACCTTTTATTTGTCTGCTGGCAAATGCAATTGGTTGATTCTGTCCTCTTTTATCTTCCTGCATCAGTACAGCCCCTAATCCTTTAACTGATGCGTCTGTACAGATAATAAATGATTTTGTGAAATCCGGATATGCCAAACAAGGTGCATTTGTTAGTTTAATTTTTAGATTGTTAAATGCTTGTTTTTGTTCTTCTTCCCATTGGAATATAGCATCTTTTTTGAGTAGTTGGAATAGAGGAAAGGCTATATGAGAGAATTGTGGTACGAATGACCTATAGTACCCAGCTAGACCTAAAAATTGTCTAACTTCGTCAGTCGTAGTGGGTTCAGGAAAATCTCTCACTTCCTGTATTTTGTCATCAGTGGTCTGAATACCATTAGAACTTAATTTGTGGCCTAAGAAATTTATTTCCTTAAAGCAAAATTTGCATTTACAAAGCTTAATTTTTAAACCGGCATCACCAAGCTTTTGTAAGAGTAGGTCTAATTTCTGGAGATGTTCTGTGATATTTTTTGTTGCGATTATAATATCACCAAGATAAACAAATATTCCTTGTCCTAAAATTCTGGACAATACGTAATTCGTAAGACCCTGGAATGTGCCTGGGACTGCCCTCAGTCCCATCAGCATCCTTGTATACTGATAGTGTCCTCTATTTGTGGAAAAGGCAATGTATTTACGTGACTCCTGTTCAACCTGAATTTGGTAATAACCATTTAGTAGATCGACTGTGGAAAATACATTATTTTCCGGTCCAATATTCTGTAGGACGTCCCTTAGCAATGGCATGGGAAATCGGTCTGGGATTGTGTGATTGTTTAGTTTACGGTAATCTACTACCGCACGCATTTCTCCATTTCGTTTGGTCACGAAGAATAATGGGTCATTCCACGGGGAGACTGAAGGTTCAATAATTCCAAGTTTTAACATTTCATCGACATACTGATTTGCAAATGTACGTTGGGAGTGTGGTACGCGGTAAGCTGGTCCGAAAATTGGTGGTGTAGCTGGGTGCACATTAATCTTGTGATTAATCAGGTTAGTACACCCTAATTGTTCTCCGGGTAATGCTATGGTGTCCCTGTGTGTTTCCAGCAGGGTTAACAAATCATTTTCTTCATCAAATTCACCTGAGTGAATTAAATTCTCTTTTATGCTTTCTCTATCCGTAGATTTTATCTCACTTGTCACTCCAGCTATAACTATTTCTTCACAGGGGCGGGACATTTTTCAATATTAACTATGCAAGTCCCCTTTTTCAACTGTACTTCCCCATTCATGTGATTAATTATGAATATCTGAGTTTGCCCTTCGTCGTTCATCTGACATAATGCGTTTTCTACTGACAATCCCTTTACTTTACATAATTCTTCTAAGACAAGAACAGTACTATTCCGTAAATTGCTCTTTATGGTAACTTTCATATATGTATTAGGTGGTATAACTAAATCATTGGTGAGATGGGCGGGAAAAACTGATAAATCAGTACTGTTACCTGGGTCTCTAATCATGGAGGCTGGGGCTGGTGGTGTGAGTGGATCTATACACTCATCTGTTTGTGTATGTTTGTTTAAGCTTTTAATATTACCAATTCTTTTTGGTTCTCTTTTACTAATTGGTGAGGGCTTTGATGGTATTTCCTCTATGAATTCATTGTCAAAGTCTATTCCATTCATTTGTGGGAGTAAAGTTATTGTCTCTGTTCTCATGCATCTTAAGCCCAGTAACATATGAGCTTTAATTACCTGTACTAAGTTTTCAACGATATAGAAAAATGCAGAGATTGGTCTTGTAGTCTCTGTGAAACTGATATTTAACCTTATCATACCTTTTACTGTGATTTTTTTTCCATCTACCGTATATAAATCTAAATCAGATTCTTCCAGAAAAGTTACTTTCTTCTTATTTTTAAAAATTCTGTTTATTTCTTCTTGTGTTATTAAGTTCACAGCAGAACCTGTATCTAAAAATAAGGAAACGTTTTGATCCTCACATACAGCTGGTATCAAGATACACTCATTTCCCAACATGCCTCCTATGTGAATTTTAGACTTGCTTTTCTTTACGTTTGTTCGTTTTTTGTCATGACTTGGTCTTCCCCCGATTTGAACATAGACACAATTTTTTCTACTGTTTTGCAGTTACTGGTCCAGTGCCCAAACTTTTGATGTCTACAGTAGGGACCTAATCCTTGTGTCTTTTGATGTCTACTGTAGGGACTAATCCTTGTGTCTTTTGATGTCTACAATAGGGACCTAATCCTTGTGTCTTTTGTTTATCTTCTTTTGTTTTGATAAAGCATTCATTCCTAGTGTGTCCTGGTTTTGCACAATAATGACATAGAATGGACCTATCTCTTGACTGTGATCTACGAGGTGACTTCCCATATTTAGTGTTGTCTGTGGCGCGAGATCTGCTCGAGCTGCGCGGAAACTTATGCAACTGCCTGTAGCCTGGTGGTTGTGATCGTACCCTCAACACGTTTAGTTGTTTGCTCTGCCTGCTTTTGGGTCGCGATTGATTTTGTTCTCTGTTTGGCGTCGTTGTAGATGTTTTCACAGCTGATACTGTCTCAGGTATTCTCATTCTACTAGAATGTGCGTGTGTGTCGATCATCCCTGCTTTACTGCACTGCATCTCTACCTCGTTCATTAAGTCTAGTAAGCACATGCCTGGGGTGTACGCGATAATCTTGGCGATCTTAAGGGTCCTCTCAGGTAATTTACACAAGGCAGCTACATAACCAATGATGTCCACGACGAGGTCTGGGGACATCTTCCCATCATCTGTTATCCAGTTTGAATTTTCTAAAGTAGCTAATAATGTTCTTTTGCTTGTGGAGACATCAGCAGTTATTTCACTGAGCACATGGTTTGTAGTGTGCTCCCTTACAAGATCTACAAGCTTATGTAATTCTGGGATTATACCTGGCAAGAAGTTCATACCTACAGAAAATTTCTTCAAAAATTCATTTTTAAATTCATCATATGTCTTAGCCTTGTGGAGCTTATCTGACCTTAGTAAGTCACCTGCCAGACATCGTTCGTGGCTTATCCAAGATGAAAAAATGGCAATTTTCTCTTGTTCATCTATGATATGTCTGTTGATAAAGATCTAATCGCACTGATTGACCAATTAAATGACATCAATACGATCTTTTTCTGTGCCAGAGAATTTCGGGGCAGGTTTATCCTCATGATAAACGTAAACATGAGGTGGGGATGATTGATCCGTGGTATTGGTTGCGTTATTCATTTTCACTGTTTGCTCTTTTAATTTAACTTGGACTTGTTTATCGTTGTGTGAGGGAATAGTGGAATAGGTTCTGTCTGAACAGTGAATCCTGTTAAGTATATTGTCATATGCGTGCAAGTCAGAGACAAAGTCCTCACTTGCTACGTCAGAGGGGGTTTCCCCTTCATCATCTAGAACTGACGTATTTGTTTCTTGATCTTTAGTTTGTGTTGAGTTTTGTACAATGGGTGTGATGCCTTGGTGCTCTCCTAATTGTGGATCCGCTGTGGGCGCTAACTGTGTATCATCTGGTATTAACATGGGTGGGGGCAAAAGTATCCCTGTCATTAAGGTATGGTGTTATGAAATACGCCTTTTGTTTGTCCTGACTAAATAGATGAGTAAATGAGTTGTAAAAAATGATAGATAGTGATTGTATAAGTGTATATATATAGAAATCAGTAAAGGAGTTGAATATACCTAATTTTAGCACTGAGAAGAAATGAGTAAGTATAATTACACCCACTTGATACACATCAGAGAGGCGTGTTGATGCAACTGTCGATCTCGGAAGAAAAATGCAGGGTTGAATGAAGATCTCTCGATAATTCTAGGGCTGTGTTGATGGACGATATTACTCAGGAAATTCCATGGCCTGGTGCATGTTGTGGTTAACAGCTGTAGTCACAGGCGAACTTCATCATAGAACGTCGAATTGCCAACTCAATACTGTGGAAATAAATGAGTATGAGTAGGAGCTATGTGAATAATGAGTAATGAGTAGTGGTTGAGAAGTGCCTGGTGTCAGTCACACGTTGATTGGCATGGCATTGTCTCAGCAAACTCACGTGGTGATGTCGTCTCGGCAGATACATATGGTGACGTCGGCTTCCCACACTGGTAGCTGTGGTGAGTAACTGAGTAGCAATGAGTACCCTGGGTGAGGAAAGGTGAGTAAGATGCATTATAAATGTGGCTCTGGTGTTTTGCTGTGTGTCTTGACCTCTACATCAGCGATGGAGGTAGGCGGGAGAGAGTGTTGGGGTTTTTTATGCTTGTTGGTCTGGTCTTTCTTTTCCTTTACTTGCTTTGTTTTTTATTCTTTTTGCTGCTGCTTGAAGTTTCGTGAAGATTATAGAGTTGTTTTGTAGACTTCTTATTTGTAATTCGTCATTGCTACTGTATCCTCATAGCCTTGTAGGCTCGTAGACTCGTAGGCTCGTAGACTGCCATCATTTAATGTTAAAAGCTTTGTAGCCTTAATTTAGATATGTGTAACTCTTAATTCATGTAATAGGTGAGTCTTCAGTTTTTATTGTTATTTTGATAACTGAAGAACAGGAGGAGTTAAAGATGAATACAGGGAGTTGATTTTGATTTATTATCTTCAGAGAAAGTCTTAAGTTGAGCAGCGTATAATACGGAGACAATATACTTAGTAAGTCTAGTTGGACCCCTCTTCTCAACCTCCTCCTCCCTACTACCTTCCGTTTCTATGGTCTGTCTCCCTCTGACCTGAAAATCCCACATTCTCATTTTAGCAGGGGTTGTGTCATGTGGAACAAACTGATGTGAAGTTTCTAGAAGCCTGTGTGTGAGTATGTGTATTTGTGTGTGTATGATCACGATGCATTGTTCGTGTGCCTATCTCGCTGACACACTACCTATCTCATCCCCTGACTTGCTGCTTCCGGTGTATTGTCAACATTCCTTCACTTAGAGTTGCAAGCTCATATCCCGTTCCCAGGCTTGCCTGGTGCTCTGTCTATCTTTTGTATCTATCTATCATGTTTTCTATAATGAACTGTATTTATAATATGGAGTCCTGACAGAATCACTGGGGGTCACTCCCCAAATATCATTACGAATGAGTCTCCCAAGCTGGATAATACAGCCTAGAGTTGACGAGTAGTACTAGTAGGAGCATTAGTAGTAGTAATAGTAGTAGTAGTAGTATAGAAGTAGTAGTAGTTGTGGTGGTGAAGAAGTAGTAGTACTAGTAGTAGTAGTAGTAGTAGTACTAGCAGTAGTAGTGATAGCAGTAGTTGTGGTAGCAGCAACATTAGTAACAGCAGCAGCAGCAGTAGTAGTAGGTGTTATTGTTGTTGTTATTGTTGTTGATGTTGTTGATGTCTTCCCAGGGTCATCTGAATGTGAACCCAATGGGCTGCAAGTTGAAGTTGCCTTTTCCTACAGTCTACCATCTTCCTTTTGGGGGCGAGGGAAGAAGCAGAGGGATGTTTGTATAACAGTGCTGTGGAGCCACATGGTAATATCAGTGCCACCACATGAAGGCATCTCTCTTCAACATTGGAGCAGGCAAGAATAAACAAAACAACACGTCACCAGATTCAGAGGGAAGCACAGTCATACTCATCATCATCATCATCATCATCATCATCATCCGGACCTCCTTTCCCATCCTAGGGCAGGGTGAGGAGTAGCAATGTCCAGACAGCCCAAATTTGCCCGGCCCAATGGGCCACGCTTCCATTCACTCACCATTCAAGCCCCCGGAATACTGGCTTTATCGGATATGCCAAAAACTTTCACCACGTTCTGTAGCTTCACATAAACGAATCCGACAGAGTCAATCCGGACGCTGCCACGTTAAAAAGGGGTGCCAAATCCCTCGTCATGCACTTCTCCTCACAACATTCATCCAGCCAGCTCAATTTCTTGTCTATCATACTCACACTCACACACATCTTTTTAAATACTCCTTTCATTCCAACTTGGCTTAAATTTGCCATCTTTCTGTCTTGCCATCTTTCTGAGTTGCAAGTACAGATTAACACGGGAATATGATGTTCGTCACAAAGAAATGCAGTGGAAAAGATGTTGAGTAGTACTGTTTTTTCTCTGTCACTGAGCTATGTGAAATAAGTTGCAAAGGGACGAGTATCAGGGCTAAGTTAAGGTGAAAAGGAGCTGCGTTAAATAAGCTGCATAAGGACGAAAACCTGAGCCAAGTTAAGGTGAAAAGGTGGTACGTGAAAATGGTTGCAATAGGATGAGTATCACGGCCAAATTAAGGTGAAATGGAGCTACGTGAAACAAGTGGCAAAAACCGAAACCCTGGGCCAAACTACGGTGATAAGGAGTTACGTGAAATAATGTGCAAAAGGATGAGCATCTGGTACATTTGAGGTGACGAGGGTATGGCAACTTCCACACATACCCGGGTGCGTGGGCGGGACTATGCTGAAACGGCGTCGGAGGGAGGGACTGCGCGACAGTGGGTGAGGGTGAAAGGGAGGAGGAACCAAAGAACCAGGCTGAGAGACATGAGGCCTGACAGGATCCACATATACACAGCGTAGCTCGCACTCACATCACGCACCCAACCTGCAAAGAGAGAGGTATTCACGTACATATTTACGATCGATCCACAGTCTTAAGTAGGACCTTTTATTGCAGGAAAAAAGTGAAATAGAGGCCAGACAAGATCCACAACCAAGTTCTCTCTGATGCCACAAACCCAACCTCCACAAGAGGAGGAATTCACAGACATAGTTACGTTAGATTCATTCTCGTAACTACAGCCGCTTTGCTTTCACCTGACAAGTATCCCTAATCCTTCTCACTTCAGTTGATGACCAAGTGTAATAACAGTGGAGGAAAAGTTTAACTAGTTACAAAGAAGACTCGTTCCTTCCATGTAACTAAGGCTTATTAACTTTTATACAACTATGAACATGATGTGAACATGGAAAATAATTTATTTTGAGTATATTATGTTCATGATATCCTATTACATACAAATTAAGCATATTACCTTTCTTATATCCTATTTCATACATTTTATAGTATACTACCGTCATGATAATCCTAGTAGATTCATATTATAGCATACTACCTTCGGCATATCCAGTGAGGTACGTGTTAAGGCCGGTTCACACGAGCAAAATCGCGGTCGTTTTTTGCCAGAATTTGCTTCCCGGTAGAAATTCCGGCCGCTTTTTTCGCCGGTATGGAGAAACCGACATGTCGGTCTTTTTTTGCAAGATTTGGGAGAAAGAGGCCCGGCCGATTTAAATGGAAGCACCGAAGAAGGCAAAGCTCTGGGAATGAAGACGAATACGACATCTTGTTTACACTACTACCACAACTAATCTCACTTTAATGTTCATTCCAGTTTGGGTGTATCTGATATGAGCTTGAGTATAAAAGTATGATTATTTAAGTATGAGTTAAAGGTAATGAGTTAAAGGTAAGGAATCTTGTACGTGATTTATGCTTAAGAAAATTTATGCATACGGCCTCTGAAGCCTTGGATAGCTTAGTGGCAGTAATGGCCTATTCACAGAAGCTAAATCGCGGCCGTGAGGGTTCATCTTGAAGTTGGAAAAGTGCAAGTGCAAGAGCTGCACACCTCGTACGAGTACGGTGCTCCATCTTTGTTTGTAAACACTGTTGCCGCGTTCCTGCCTCTGCAGTCCCCGTACGTAAGGACACCTTTCCGAGAAAAATGTCGAAAATCGGCATTTTACCCCCACAAATCGGCGAAAAAAACGGCTGCGATTCAGCTCGTGTGAACCGGCCTTATAATACTACCTTCATGATACAGAAAACTTACCGAGAAGGGGTCCAATGGTGACGAAACCTATAGCCACAGCGAGGTTTCTGGCGCCAAACATGGGAGTGAGGTTACCAAGCCCGGAGACTTTGGCCAGATAGAGGTTGTTTAGTCCGTGGAAGATGCCTTGGCCGCACCCAAACAAGCCCAGTGTAATGCCCGCCCACACCTCTGAATCCTGCAGGGGAAACGCTATGCACGGAGTCAGTAATTGTGCATGGAAGGGTGAAGTTACATGTATAATATTATATAAAGAAGAAGGAGGAGAAGAAGAGGAAGAAGTGACGGAGAAAGAGAAGAAAAGGCACAGAAGGAGGAGAAGAGAAGGAAGAACAGAAGGAGAAAGAAAAGATAAAGAGAAGGAGGAATTTATGTGTTGAGTGCAATGAGAGAGAGAGAGAGAGAGAGAGAGAGAGAGAGAGAACATTACAGTTACGGTACTTGAAAATTACAAATTTGATGATTTGGACACACAACTCAAAACCTGCCTGGACATTTTATAAGAGTAAGTTTCACATTCAAGAACACAGGAGCTTAATTCTGTATAGAACGTGGCTCGTCTTGCACTCCAGTGGGCGGTTTCTTGTGAGTTGCGGGGACAGAGCAGGCAGCGGCTACTGTATCTGCATCTACCCTGCATCATTTAATTATTTCCTGCTGCCACCGCTGCACCCACACCCACACCAGCAATATAAGCCATCCCCACAACACAGAAAATACCTCCAAGTGAGTTTCTAGTGGATCGCCATTTATAGACAACGCTATATACATTGTGTATTCTTACCAGTGATAGATATCGCCATGGTGAATGTGCCAGAAAGAAAAACAATCCTCATGTTGAACCAGGAGAAGTCGGAGAGGGAGGAGGCGCAAATCCTAGCTATCAGATTTGTGAGGCCTGCTATGAAGAGACACCAAGCGACCACTTGAAGAGAATGGCCTGTCGATTGCATGGCGAAGGACACCATTACGATGAAGTTGACTTGACTACTGAGGGCAAAAGCAGACGCTAGGGCCAGAGTGAGGGCAGAGGGGTATCTTAAAATGGACATGTCTTTGATAATAGCACGCATAACACTGGAAATTCTGTGGTATACCCGTCGCCATATGTTCATCGTGCTCCCATCACTGTGAATCGTCATCTGTTTGCCATTAGATGCGGTGTTTGGGTGCTCTGTTTGTTTGGAAAGCAAGGCAACATGCTTGGGATGTTGCGTGTGCTTATGGTTCTCCAGTTGACGCATATGCCACTCCACAGGCTGGTAAAGTGTGCTTCCTAGGAATCCCTGAAGCATGAAGGCTCCCAGTATCATCGTGGCTCCCTTGCTTCCGTATTCCTCCTGCAGGTACTGGATAAGCGGCGGACTCAGAAATCGCCCCAGTCCAACACCGGTATTTAGGACTGTGTTGGCCAGTCCACGTCTCTTCTTGAAGTAGCGAGCCAAGATGAGAAAGCCAATTGTAGCCAACCCAGCGCCCAAGCCTGTAAAGGATAAGTGTCAGTGTTCTTCCAGAGGATATTAACACTTCCTATACTGTGAAAGATTTTCAATTTCTTTCTTGCTAACACGAGATGATCTTGATTAAATGGCTAACTTCACACACTTAAACACCCCTGAAAATTCCACCAACGACAGGAACAGTACATACTTATAAAATGCGTTAAGTAACTAAGCATAAGAGGCTGAAAAGAGGTTAACGACATCGAATATTCAATCAAGCACATAGAAAATGCTGGAAATTGAGTTTGTTTTGCAGTTCAGCCAAGTAAAAATGAGTGCTAAAAATCAGTGGTTGTTTTACAGTTCAGTCACATGTAAAGAAGTGCTGGAAATAGTGGTTGTTTCAGTTTCAGTCACATATAAAGGAGTGCTAATAACAGTGGTTGTTTCACAGTTCAGTCCTGTGTTAAAGAATGGTGGAAATTGTGATTGTTACACAGGAAAATGCAAAAAAATCACAACAGACAGTGCTGAGTAACAGAGTAACAGAGGATGGGTGTGGTTTGTAAGGTGGTATGCAATGTTGGGCCAAGTATAAAGAAATGTCAAGTCGCTCTGCTGCCTAATTATCCAAATGTCCCTCAGTTCCCACCCTGTCCCATGCATGGAGGACGGTGAACTACACGAGAAGTGCATCCAGCCTGCAGTTCACCGGGCTCGCACTGAAATGAGCCTGAGGTTGTAACGACTACTACTACTACTACTACTACTACTACTACTGCACAAGAGAATGTAATGAAATCACACCAAACAATACTAACCACATCCAACAGAGTAGCAGACAAAGAGCGTTGCTGGCGAGGTGGCTGCAGAGGCGACTGTGAGGCTAGCAGAAGTGAGGAGCATTCCTGTCATGGCCACCTTCCGGAATCCAAACTCACGCGTGAGGGTGCCCGATACACTTGACGTGAACTTCCTGACCACCATATACCCGTTGAAGAGGACGGCTACGGTGGTGCTGGAGACGCGCCATTCCAGCATCTGAGGCGAAAATAGGACGCCAAAGGAGGGACCCAGAATCGGCATCACCATCTGTAGAATGGGGGGGAGATATTCAGGGAAGTTGGTAAATAGCTCTCTATTTAACCTCAACCAGAGATGACTTTTGTGTTTTGGGGATGCAATAGTGAGCTGGTGTGGGCATGCGTGAGGCAGTGGGGATAGTGAATGCATAAATGAGGATAGACACAAAACTCTGAGGAAGACGTCAGTGCAACACACGAGAATATATATATATATATATATATATATATATATATATATATATATATATATATATATATATATATATATATATATATATATACGCTCACCAACCACTCATTTGATGTAGTGCTGCTCTTGGGTGTCTGCCCTTTCCTCTCCTCTCTCCATTCCTTCCTTCCTCTTCTGTCTTTCCTTACTTCATTCTTTCCTCGTCCTTCTGCCTACGGGTGACTTTACACTCCATCTTTTACCTTTCTTTCCTTCATTCTTTCCTTTTCCTTCTGCCTATGGGTGACTCTACACTGCGTGACAAGCCTAAGGGTTTCTTGTAAACCAAGAATCCATTTACTACGCTGGGTGGTAACCCTATAACCAAATTATGGCACCTGGTGGTTTAGTGGATAATAACAGCTCTCCAATCGGATTGAGCCGGTGAAGGTTTATATCCAAGGGATGGTTGGGGTTATTGCTCATGTAATGCCACTCAGCGATGAGTGAGGCTGGTCACTCTCATCTTAAATGCCAGGACCAAATTGCCTAGCCCCGGGCTTCTACGCTCCTCATGGGACAACTTAGAATTGGATGATGGATATATATATATATATATATATATATATATATATATATATATTTTATGCGAGGAAGAAGGAACCAAAGGCCATGAGCCCGCAGTAACAGTTCCCTCCAAGAGAAAAACAAAATACAATAGAGAGTCAAATTCAAGATCCGTTCATTTTGATATGCCTGGACGCACTGCGTTTGAAAGACTGGAGATCATAGGCAGCAGGAAATACAGACAGAGGGAGACAGTTCCAGAGCTGACCTGTTGCATAAATGAAAGATTGATTGATTGATTGAAAGTAATTAAAAACTGGCGGCGCAACTGCCAGGGTCATATGCCGCCGGACACCAAAGTAAAAGGTGCAGCTAAATAAAAAAATGCATATTCAAAATAAAGTTAAAATTTGTTAGTTGAAATAAAACACTGAAAATAATAAAAGCATAATTTATAAAATATAAAATATCAATTACTTATAAAAGTGGAAGGAGGCCCGCCTCCTGAAGAAAAACTAAAAACATCACTAAAATCGCTAGAGGCTTCACCGAGCATTGAGGACAAACAGTAGGCACCATCTGCCCCCTTATGCCTATAGAGGAATCTCTGACGCAGGTCCCCCAGACTCGGACACTCGACCAGCAAGTGACGGACAGTAAGGGGAACAAGGCAGTCATCACAGTATGGTTGAGTCTCACCACCCATGAGGAACCCATGTGTAAGCCGAGAATGCCCAATGCGAAGTCTAGCAAGAGCCACCTCCAATCGCCGAGACATGGAAGGAAGAGCTCTTGGTACAACCACTCTCTGAAAGATTTCTTTCAGTTTATTATGAGAAACAACATCCCAGTGCCTCTGCCAACACTTACCAACTGCGTACCGCAGGTAAGGTGTTACATCTGAAGCAGGAAGGGGGTAGTCGGTTGGGGGCTGTTGAGAAGACACAGCTTTAGCTAAAAAATCTGCCCTCTCATTGCCCACCACACCTTCATGTGCGGGAACCCAACAGAAGTTCACATGGCGGCCACGACGGCCAAGAAGAAAAAGCCACTCAAAATTGATAAAATCAATGGATGGGATGCATTAAAAGACTCCAGTGCAGACAGAGCACTACGTGAGTCACTATAAATCACAAAAACGGATTCGGGGAGAGTAAAAATGATTTTAAGAGCATATAAAATTGCAGTCAGCTCTGCCGTATACACTGAAGTAATGCCAGGAAGACTACCGCCCCTACTAAAGGAGGGGAAAACAACACCAAATCCTACTCCAGTATCAGTCTTAGACCCGTCAGTATAGACCGGGACAGAACCCTCATGAATAGAGGCATGTTCTAAAAAGAGAGAGAGGGACACCTGAGAGGGAAGCGAGTCCTTTTTTTCCACAACAGACCTACAAAACGTCACATGAGGGAGTAGCCAGGAACCCACCCTAGGGATCCGATGTGGACAAATTGCCAGTCTCGGGACAGAGAGGGCTAGCATAACAGACCGGACCCTGTAACCAAATGGCTTCAGGAAATTAGGACGGGTGTCATAAGCAGAAGATTGGGAATCCTGGGAGACGATGGCACAAGAAATTGAGTCTGGAATGCGGTGAAGACGATACCAGCACCTCATCATTAGCAACTGGCGTCGCAAATCCAAGGGGAGTACACCAGCATCTACTAACAAACTTGTAATCGGGGATGATCTGAATGCCCCAGTTGCCAGACGTACACCAGCATGATGCACAGAATTTAACAACTGGAGACGGGCATCTGTTGCAGAGGAGTAAACCTCACATCCATATTCAAGTTTAGGAAGAATAAGAGACCTATGCAAGAGGAGCAGGGTCTGACGGTCAGCACCCCAAGAGGTATGAGCTAAAACCTTCAAAAGACTCATAGCTTTAAGACAAGCCACCTTAACAGAGCGAATATGAGAAACCCAGGTTAGCCATCTATCAAATAAAAGGCCCAAAAACCGTGTCTCTTCCACACAGGGTATTCTTCTACCATAGAGATACAAGTCTGGGTCTGGGTGAACCCCACGAAGACGACAAAAATGCATAGCCACTGTCTTTGTTAAAGAAAATCGGAAACCGCATGACTCTGCCCAGTCAGAAATTCTATTAAGAGCAAGCTGCAACTTCCTCTCTATCAGAGACATTCTAGATGCGGTGAAGGATATTGAGAGGTCATCGACATATAATGATCCTCGTACACCGTCAGGAAGTACACTGATTACACTGTTAATGGCTACAGCAAACAGAGTAACACTTAAGATACTCCCTTGTGGTACTCCATCTTCTAGTTCACGGGCATTAGAAAGCACTCCTCCCACTCTCACCCTTAAAAAACGGTTAGATAAAAACTGTTGGATAAAAATAGGGAAGCGCCCACGAAAACCAAACTCATGAAGGGAAAGTAAAATGCCATGACGCCAAGCAGTGTCATATGCCTTCTCCAGATCAAAGAAAACTGTGACCTGGTGTTGGTTAGTGGAGAAAGCCTCACAAACAGAAGATTCCAAGGTCAGCAGTGCATCAGAGGTAGATCGCATTTTTCCAAAACCATATTGGGCAGGGGATAATAAGTCACCTCTCTCCAAAAACCACACAAGCCTAACATTGACCATCTTTTCCAAAACTTTACATATACATGACGTTAGAGAAATAGGCCGATAATTTGTTGCCTGTAGGTGGTCCTTACCTGGTTTGGGGATGGGGATAACCACAGCAACATTCCAACAAGCCGGAAACTCCCCAGAACACCAGATCTTATTATACAGTGAAAGTAAAAACAAAAGGGACTCATCAGACAGGTGATGTAGAAAGGCATAAGGAATATCATCATAACCAGGAGAAGAATCATGGCACTGCGACAGAGCTGTCTGGAGTTCAGAAATTGAAAATGGAACATTGTAAGGCTCTCCCCCAGCAGAGGCAAAACTGAGACCACGAGACTCTAGGCGCCGACGGTGGCAAGCCGAAGGCGTATCTGCATTCCTCTGTGACACACTGGCAAAATGTTCAGCAAGCAACTCTGCAACAGCAAAAGGATCAGCAACAGTTCCACCTGCTCCAGATAAAACGGGAGGAGATGGAACAGTAAACTTCCCTGAAATTTTCCTTACCCGGTTCCACACCTGGGTGATGGAAGTCCTTGAATTGATGGAGGAAACATATCTCTTCCAGGATGAACGCCTGGCCGCCTTCAAAACTCGCCTCATATGAGCTCGTGCCCTCCGATACGCTATCATATACTGAAGATCCCCATGGTGATGATGAAGTAGAGAGAAGGCGACTCTTTTGGCTCTCACTGCGGAACTGCACTCAGAGTTCCACCAAGGAACCGGGCGTTTAGGAAACTGACCCTTCGTTTTTGGAATAGATAATCGGGCTGCTGAGTGCAACACTTTATTGAAATATGACACTGCCTCAGTAAGACAGCCAAATTCATTTACAGAAAGGGAAATGGAACTTAATTCCCTGAAACGTGGCCAGTCAGCCTTATCCAGAAGCCAGCGAGGAAGACGTGGCTGAGGTCCACCTGCACCAGCAGTTAAGAGTAAAGGAAAATGGTCGCTGCCATACAGGTCTGGCAACACATCCCAGTTAAAATCTAAAACAGCATCAGCTGAACATAAGGACAAATCAATGGCAGTAAAAGTTCCTGTCTGGCTATGGAAATAAGTCATTTTATTGGAGTTTAAAATGCCCAACTCCTCATGTTCCACTACAGAGGCCAGCATTACACCCCGAGGGTTGGCCTCACTGTTACCCCATAGTGGATGGTGTCCATTCATATCTCCTAGTAATAGAAAGGGAGAAGGAAGGCCATGAATAAGGCGTTCCAGATCTGCCCTTTCAACAGTAGCGCTGGGAGGAAGATAAAGACTGCAAACTGTATATTGCCGACGTAAAAACATCCGGACAGCAACTGCCTGCAGGGGACCAGAAATATCCAGATGACTATATGGAATATCCTGGCGGAGGAAGATAGCAGTCCCTCCATGACGACCTTGGCTTGGCACAGGATCAGAATAAAATGCATTGTAGCCAGAAGGACCGGGAGGAACAGCCTCACCAACCATGGTCTCCTGGATACACATGCATAAAGAAGTAAATTGAGAAACTAGATGACACAGTTCCTCATAGCTGGCACGTAAACCTTGACAATTCCACTGGATGATAGAACCCATTGTGAAAGGGAAAATTATGATCAAGTGCGGGACTGTACACCTCCTGACATACGAGCGGGTTTGGAATGATGCTTAGGAGGGCCCTTGGGAAGAGACTGCCCAGCACCAGGAACCCGCACCTTATGTTGAGCATCCGTGGACAAACGTGAGGACGAGGAAGAGGGAAATTTTCCAACACTCTTCCTCTGAGGTGGAGTAACATACGGCTTGGAAAGTGGCTTGGAGGCCGCCTTGGGTGATATGGGACGGCCAGTGCCTCTGTTAGAAGCCTCAGAAGTGGAAAGAGTGTCAACGGGATTCGAACCCTGTGAGGATGACTTTGTACTTTTCAGAACTAAAGCACCAACGGTTTCTCCAACACCATCTCCAGGCGGGGACTTGACCACAGGTGAACCACCAGCTGCATCTTCCACCTGGCTAGACCCCTCAGCCTCTGAGGCAGAGGGAACAAGAGAGACGGCAATACAAGGTTCGACAACAGAGACCTTGGATGGCCGGTTGTCAGGCTCTGAGGACTCTGACGAGTTACGGTGATGTTTACTGGGTACAGAAGGAGCCTTGTGAATACTGGACAAGACAGGATGAGTTACATCAGCGTGTACATCCGCCACCACCACAGAAGTGTGCAAACTGTCAGCTTCTGAAGTGGAGGTAGGAACAGTTGGAGCAGTGGGTGGGCATGAAACATTCTCACATATACTAGTAATTTCAGGAGTAATATCCATCAAATCAGTAGTTGGGAAAGTGGTCACTGTAAAGGGTCGTGGCAACTTCTGGGTCACAGTACGATGTACAGGTGCCCCTGAAAGGGCAGAAGCATAAGTAATTCCAGGCTGAAAGAAGAGAGTCTGGGCCCTCCTCTTTGCTTCTGGAAAAGAAACCTTCTCACGTGTGCGAATGCTCAGAACCTCCTTTTCCAGGCAGTAGCGAGGACAGTTTTTTGAGGATACAGCATGAGGACCCCCACAGTGATAGCATTTAAGGGGTCCTGGACAATCACCGATATGACTCGATTCACCACAGGAGATACAGACACCAGGAAGACCAGACAGTGCACGCCAACAAAATTTGCTTACATGTCCATACCCCTGACAGTGGAAACACCGCCTTGGGTTCGGAACATAAGGCTTCACAGGCAGAGAGAGCCAAGCAAGTTTCACGGAAGCAGGCAAAGTCAAGCGTTCAAAAATCAGAAACAGTGTCGGAGTTGGGGTCAGAACACCATCGATTTTCTTCTGTACCCGGTCAACCTTTATGACACCATAAGACCGTAGTTCTTCTTGTAACTGTGATTCAGGGTATCGGAGGAGGTCCCGGGAGTAAATGACCCCCTTACACTGGTTAAATGTGCCGTGAGGTGTACAGGATACACTATGACCAGAAATGGAGGTCAGAGTCTGAAGACGTGAGCTCTCTTCTGGGGAGGAAACCTCAATTAGGAGGCTACCATCCCCTTGGGTGGATATCACTGGTTCACGGCCACAGGCAGACACAATGGCACGGTACAGGTTAAAAATGTCCATATCCAGCACTGAGCCACCTGCAGAGGATTTCAGCACTAAATACTTCTTGAAATTTTCCTTTACTGCTTCCTCTGGGCCAAATCTTGGAGTCCAAGCAACCCTACGAGACCTCCTTCCAGTCCCAGTTGAACGCTGGGGCAGAGGACGGAAGTCCCCAGGGGCCTGAAAAGGCTCCAGAGTGGCAATAAGGGGCGCAGAGTCTGAGAAATGGCCGGGGACAGATCCACCGTCGTCAACATTTTGATTTAACTGTGCCATGTGATATAACCAAAACTTCATTCCCCCACCCCTCCACCCACCATGGAGCCCAACAAGGGGAGATCGAATGCCAGGGACAACACCACAGGCAACCCCAGAGGTAGTGGGAGAGTATACGCAGGTAACCACCCGGGGGCCTGGACAAGGGTGACTCCAGGACGATAGGAGCCACCAGGCCCATTCCTCTTCCTCTTCCAGTCTATTCTAACTCTCTCTTACTAATATTTTCACTTTCTTTCTTCCTTTCTACATATAACTCTCTCTTCTGTCTTTCAACTTCCTCCATAACTCTGTTGCCTATCCACCGACTACGAGTATATGTTTTCTTCTTTTGCACCACAGCTTATCTCACCTCCTCATTCCACCATGCTGTTTCTTCCACTCCATTTTGCCATCTCTTCACTTCACAGACCACCTCACATGTTGCACACATTTCTTCTGTGAATATCTTGCACACACGTTCCATGTCCCCCATCTGCTCCAATCCATATTTACCCAATTTCCATCCTCTTGTAACTTTCCACCCTCCTTGTATGGACTACCTCTTCTTGTCCTCCTCTCCTCCTATTCTTCCATTGCAATTGAACCTTGACTTTCATCACCACCAAGTAGTTGTCAGAAAGTCCACTCCCCCAGTCTTGCATCCATTACATACCTTCTCAATTTGCCATCCACACACACATAATCAATCATTGCCTTCCACTCATTCAGTTTGCCACCCACCCTTCTCATCACTCACCACATATACCTGTGCATCGTTTTGTGCCTAAAGAGGGTATTGGCTATCACCAACCCACTCCCGACACAAATGTCCAGTAGAGCACCCTCATTCTCATCCATGCAGGCACACCCTTACTCCATCCACCTTCACATTGCCGACTTTTCCATTCATATCTCCAATCAAAAACACGCTCTCATTCCTTTCAAACTTTTCCATCCATGTTTCCACTCTGCTTGTACGAGCTTGCATTGGTGCATACACACACACACACACAGTCACCCACTTTTGTAATCCTGCATTCAGTCTTACCCACACAATCCTTGAACCAACTGATCCATATTCTGTTATATTTTCCTTCAATCTCTTGCACGCAGCAATACATACTCTCTCTTTTGCCCTCTCATTTTTACCTACTCCCGTGCATATACCCCATCCATTTTGCCCTCTCATTTTTACCTACTCCCGTGCATATACCCCATCCATTTTGCCCTCTCATTTTTACCTACTCCCGTGCATATACCCCATCCATTTTGCCACTCTTTCACCTCTCACCATCTAGTCTCAGTCAACCCACATATTTCCACTTCTGCTCCCTCAAGCACCTGGACAATCTTCTTCTCTTCCACTTCATCATCGACACTCCATACATTGCATGTTGCAATCCGTATCATGTCCTTTATTCGATCTGTGGTCGTCACCTGTTGGTCAGTCCCTGTCTGAGGCTTCTTGTTTGTATTTTTAGTTAGTTATTTTCCGGGGAGTGGCACTAACCCTCAGCCAACCCACTTGTTGACACATAGAAAACACATGTTGGTTGATTATAAGGTTACTGCCAAGCGTCTTATATGATTTCCTGGTTTACAGGTATTCATTTTGCTTACCACTCAGAGTAGAGCTACCTTGAAATAGAGTACTGCTACACTAAGTGGGTGGATGATGGGCGTCCCCCCTCCCGACGATAGATTACTAATATTAATAATAATACATCATAAATTGAACAATACACCATAAATTGTATGTACAAAAGGTGTACAAAGGAAAGCAAACAGCAACAGACCTCATAGTTCTTTTCAGACTGCTTGTTACATAGACTGTGACCACGAGATCTAATTCTGCATGTTGAAGGATACTGATAGCAAAACAAGAAGGCTGCCCCAGCCTCCAAACCCACCAGTTAAAACTGGCAGAAGAAAGTGAGAAAAACTTCCATGCAGCATGGAAAAACTGACATGGAAATTTCATAGGAAATACTTAAAAGGAAAAGTTACATTCTATAATCCTTTATCTATAAGCTACCAGTTGGAATAACCTGAAAGAGAAAGTAGTAAAGTAAAATGAATAATCAAATAATAAATAAGACACGACATTACGTTTGGGTACGTTAAGGGACGTCTGTATATACAGCATGGAAATTGCACAGTGCACAGTGTGGATGTTCATGGGTGGTACGGCAGCCTCGCCTGGCGCTTTTAAGATAGGCAGCAGTCAATGAGGCCCCAGTTCCGTTCACTACACTGGGACAAGGAACTTTCCCATGCAGGACAAATACACAAGTTTCCTCCCTAAGCAGTGATCCCTGATACATTAAAAAAAAATCCCGATGGTGGTCACTTAACTAAAAGGGACCCTCAGTATTCCACAGCCTTACACAGGTCGAAAGTAAGATTAGTAACCTTTTACTAGGGGCTATCCGTGCATATCCTTGTCTGTGATTATACTATATTTGCATTTAATAAGTTGATTCGGGCCCCTGGAAAAATATATTGTTATGTCCGCACCCCACACTGCCACAGGCTCCAACAGCAGTTGTACAGTACAGGAAGGACGTTGCCCAGCGAGTTGTTCTTGTTATGGTCAGCCTTTAGGTGTGCAGTACACAAGATCAGCTGAGGCGAAAATAAACACTGGCTCCTTAAAGTTCACTGTCTTTATTTTCCAAATAATTCCACTTAATTCTTTCCAACTTCACTGTTCTCACAAGTACTGGAGCTATATACACTTTACTAACTGTTATAACACTTAATGTTTAACAACACTTCACAGCTAGTACACTTAATGCTTGCTAACACGTCACTTATTACAGAATTACTGAAAATAATCGTCACTGACATTAAGTACACTTAATACACTTCAATGTCTTCTCAAATTCCAGCGATGTACAAACTTCAATAACCCGTCACTGTTTGCCACTATTTTCACATGTACCAAAAATATACAGTCTTCACATACAGTAATTACACTTAATGCTTGCAAAGCAACTCTCCACAAACTGCACCAAAACCGACTGCACTTCACTCACACTGAACTGAAACCCGACTAAAAACTCAAAACAGTCTCTACCCTATCCTTATATAAGCTTGCATTACTCTCGAAACTTCTACTTCTCCAACATTCTAGGAAATAATGTCTTACATCAGCCCCTAGCAACAACAGTTACCAACTACGAGACATCAAGACATGCTAGAGTTTTCCTACATTACATAACACTCCAAATCATTTACCATACGAACTTGATTTACATAATTTAACAAGCAATCACTTAAATAAAACATTATAAAGAAAAAGAGTACAAACACTGATACATTACTTACGAAATTACTAAGCTCACAAACAGCAGGCTAACTGGCAACTCTGACTCGTACAGGAACTTACGGTACCAGAAACGTCTCGAAGGTACGAGACTTCCTAACTGGCAAATCCTCCTTCATAATAATATATAAAGTGTTTTACTCAGGACTAAATATATTCAGCTGGGGGTTTGACAACAGTTACTAAACCAAGCGACCTTTAAAGATTAGAACTGTATCACAATTTACTATATTGGAGCACAATTTGTTCCATATACTGTATTTTCAACTCAATTAACGAAGAAATGCCTAGCTTCATGTGACTGGAATCGTGTGCCAGCTATTCAGTACCCATTGCCTCTAGTATAATTCGAGTGATCAGCTGTGAAGTGTTTATCAACAGCCATGTTATCGTGCCCTTTGACTATTTTATATATTTAAAATAATCTCAACGTAATCGGCATTTAGTTATAATAAAGAGATTCAGGGCTTCTAAACTCTCCTCGTATGACTTGTTTCTCAAGCTAGGCATCATTTTGGTCATCCGTCGTTGTACTATTTCAAGCTTCTCTACATCTTTTTTGCAGTAAGGTGACCAGAACTGGACACAATACTCTAAACATGGGCGAACTAGAGAATTATATAACGTGAGGATGATATTATTGGATTTATATTCAAACGCTCTGCCAATGAATCCTATTAATTTGCTGGCTTTCTTAACAGCCTCCGTACACCGTTTCTTTGGTTTAAGATCATTTGTTATAATAATTCCTAAGTCATTTTCAACTGACATTATCTAGTTGAATGTTATTCATGGTGTATCTGGCTTTTCCATTTCTATTTCCAAAGTTTAGCACCGTGCATGTACTAATATTAAAGTCCATTTGCCAGGTTTGGGTCCTATTAAACAGTTGATCGAGGTTACTCTGTATTGCCTGCTTCTGTAAAGATGTGTTTCCTCTGTTACCAGTTTTAGTATCATCAGCAAATTTGTTTATTTTACCAATTAAACCCTCATCTATATCATTTATGTATATTAAAAACAGAGTAGGGCCCAATACTGAGCCCTGTGACACATCAATAGTAACATCTTTCCAGACCGATTCTTTACCACTTATTACGACCCTTTGTTTGCGTTCTGTAATTATCTATCCACCAGGCACATTGCCTCTGAAACCATGCGCATTCAATTTCTGAAGTAATCTTTTATGGGGAACTTTATCAAATGGATTTTGAAAATTGAGATATACAGTGTCAACAGATCTAGTCTCAGGTCAGAGATAAGTGTCATGACACACTTAGGATTATGAAAATAATTTTATTCTTACTGTGGACCTAATATAAGTCCCTTTACCGCAGGGTGTCACTTTCACGATGCTTGGGTGCAATGGATCATACCGCGGGGCATCACTTTTGTGATTCAGTGTTATTTTGAATTCTCCCAGGCTTTCAAGTGGTGGTTTGTATCATCTATCAGTACTGGCAGTGTCCAACAATAGTCAGCGCTGCTAATGTCATTTGTACTCCCATCCATTGTTGAAAATTTAGCCATTTATCCCCGTTCTTGACTCCCCTCCCTACCTCCCCTCCATTACCCTCTCCTCTTGCCTGCCTGGCCGTGCTGCGCTAAGCAAATCTTCTCCGGAATTTTCCATTGATTTCATCCATTGAAATAAGCCCTGTGCCCTATTCTTATACAAAATAATATATACAAAAAAAAATAAAGCAACTGATAGTGTCATACACCTGGAATTGGCTAATTATCACCTGGCAACACCCCATGTGCACTCGTTCGCTAATTTTACCTGGTAGTTTCCCCTTGAAAAATACCGTATAATATATTCTCGTAATAATAATATATATAAGAAAGGAAGGGAGACACCTAAGTGATATTTACATTCACCTGGAACTACTTAGTTTTTTATGTATTGTCTAGATTTCCTACCAATCATTTCATAGCATATAAATTTGCAGCTGTCACCCTACTGATATTGACAACCCTTGGCTGCCGATATGCGCCGTGTCATTGAGTTCCTTGTCATCCTCTGAGGAGAAATCATGTAGCACTCGCGCCCCCCCATTCTGCCGCTTCTCCGCCCATTGCAAAGGGCCCTGTGACCTTTACCCCTAGAAAAACTCGTGTGGGAAGCAGTAAAGGACTAAGTGACTCAGCCAAGGAACGTAAACTGGCAGAATTATCTATGATAATGATGGATAGTGACTTTGATCCTTCGGGTGAATCGTGTGATGAGCCTGGGGAGGAAATCGTGACAGAAACTGCAAGTACGAGTGCTTCAGTGTCCCAAGTTCATCCTAGGCCAAGGGAATGGAGCCCTTAGTGCAGCAAGGGAAGGAATTTCGGAAAGGAGTGAAGAGGAGGTTGGTTAGCCCCGGAACAATGGCCCTGCGTGACCCAGCCTGCCATGAGTCCCGAGGTGAATCACCTCCCCGCTCTCCCAGCCCCACTTCACTAATTTCTTCCTCCTCTTAAGCAGATATTTCTCCTGAGTCTTCGTCGTCAGAGTCTCCACCAGCACCTACAGTGAAGGCAGGCCGTAGGAGACGAGGTAAATCCCTGACTCGTAAAAGTACATTAGCAACTAGAGTAAGGGCTGCTCGTGCTACACAGCAACCTCGGGTCAGTCAGAGTGACCTTGACACAGTACAGTCTGCCTCACAGCCACCCTCCACCCTCATCCACCCTACACCGCCACGAGAGGGAACCCTGGACGCCTTCATGTGGACAGAAGGTTCCGATTTCGTCCCTGAACAACTCCATTTTGACGTGAGTTCCTCAGGGATACAGCCTGCCTTCACTCTTGACAAGGATGCTGAGTGCGTGGACTTCCTTTTGGCCTTCCTCGATGACGAAGTCATGCAGCAGATATGTTATGAGACCAACAGGTACGAGTCACAACATACTGCAAGCGGTGCAGGTGCAACGAAAATGTAACAGTGGACTGTGCTTGGAGTGCAGAAGCTGAATATGTTCTTCGCCCTCATGCTTCTCATGCCACATTCAAAGAAGCATGAGTTGGAAGATTACTGGTCCATGGACCCCTTACTTCACTCACCCACCTTCAATAAATACATGGCCAGATATTGCTTATGTAACATCATGTGAAACCTGCTCTTCACCAGCAATGATGTACCTTCCCAGACTGACCCACTCTGGAAGATCCGGGAGATCTGAGCAGAATGAAGGATAAATTTATGTCATTCTTCCACCCATTTCAGAAGGTTGTCATAGACGAATCCTTGGTTTTATTCAAAGGACGTCTGAGGTTCGTACACTACATTCTAAGCCAACATCATCGCTTTGGAATCAAGTTCTTTGTACTGTGCGACTGTAAGACGGGGTACATCCTTGACTTCGTCATCTATTCAGCCAGCACTGTCAGTCTGGACAAAACACACCCCCTTGGCTTCTCAGGCTGTGTAGTGAAAGTGCTGCTTGAAAGGTATTTTGGTGGGAATCATGTCTGTATACTGACAACTACTATACTGCACCGAAACTTGCTTAATACCTTTCAGAGCATGGCACTGGCTCCTGCGGCACTGTCAAGAGCAATCGTGCCAACTTCCCCAAACTCCCCTAGGCAGGAAACTCGCAGCGAGGAGACGTGCACCTACGCAAGTCTGAGAAGATGCTGGCAGTATGGTGGCATGACAAGAGGGTTGTGCACATGCTCACCACCATACACAAGGGGGAACCTTCCTCTCAAGCCAATCTGCACATCTTCCATATCGATTCTATTACTGTCTCTCCCTCATGCTTCAGCATGTCACCACACACTTCATCAGTTCCTGGGGCTTTCCCCATTTTGACTTTCTTAATTCCTTCCACTACTTTCATCCTACCGATCTCTTCCTCCCTTCTCACCTCCCTTCTTCTCCCAGCCATTCCCCAGACACTTATACTTTAATTACTCTCATTCTCTGTGCATAACTGTTCCTTAACCTGATGTATCCCAGCAACATATAGATACGTTGCCACATTTTTTCATGGTGACACCCGACAACATATCCATACGTCTTGCAATTGCGAGGTCCGTCATTTGCATATCTTTCAAGTTTCACGGGCACTTTTGGTAGGCTTATGTGGAAGACCTTTCTCTACCCAACATCAGGCAGGGATAATGCCTGGCCCCACCTGACCCCCCCTCCCTCCCACATGCCATTTTCTTGGCAACTCACCTGTTAGCAGTGACCTGGCCAGTAAAGACATATCACACCACGGTCTCTCCAATGACGAAATTCGAGGTGAAAGTGATTCCTGAGGTGGAGGACAAAGGAAGAAAGAAGCCAGAGGACGAAACAAGCAGAAGTGGTGAGGTGGTAACATCATAAAAGAAGGTGCCATATGTTGATATTTTTGGTGAGTGAACGTTTATATTCCCTATATTATTGTGTGAAAACCAATATACTATTGTACTACATATAAATTCGTACCAAATAAATATTTACATATAATGAGTGGTTTAGAATAGTTACCTCTCCCAAGAAAACATCTCTGGAACCTGGCCTGAGATACCAAGGTGAGGGTACTGTTACCTGTATTTGGTATTTCTAAACTCAACTGAGTACTATCTGAATTTTCGATGTTTCTCATAAAACCAAAGGTTTTAGCAAAAAAAAAAAAAAAAAGAAAAAAAGAAAATTTGCCACGATTGGGAAGGGGAGGTCATTGGTGAAAAATTTGCTGCGATGCAGTAGGTTAAAGTGTTCTCTCCATCTTCTCTTTCTCCTTTTTCTCTTATTTTCTCCCTTCTCCACTAGCATTCTACAATTTTTATCTTTCACTCCCCCACTAACTTCTTTATTACCTTGTCTAACTCTGTTTAACTCGTTCCAGAATATTTTCTTACGTTCCCTCCACTTTCTACTCAAATTCCTTCGAAATTCCTCTTCCAGTCTATTCTAACTCTCTCTTACTAATATTTTCACTTTCTTTCTTCCTTTCTACATATAACTCTCTCTTCTGTCTTTCAACTTCCTCCATAACTCTGTTGCCTATCCACCGACTACGAGTATATGTTTTCTTCTTTTGCACCACAGCTTATCTCACCTCCTCATTCCACCATGCTGTTTCTTGCACTCCCTTTTGCCATCTCTTCACTTCACAGACCACCTCACATGTTGCACACATTTCTTCTGTGAATATCTTGCACACACGTTCCATGTCCCCCATCTGCTCCAATCCATATTTACCCAATTTCCATCCTCTTGTAACTTCCCACCCTCCTTGTATGGACTACCTCTTCTTGTCCTCCTCTCCTCCTATTCTTCCATTGCACTTGAACCTTGACTTTCATCACCACCAAGTAGTTGTCAGAAAGTCCACTCCCCCAGTCTTGCATCCATTACATACCTTCTCAATTTGCCATCCACACACACATAATCAATCATTACCTTCCACTCATTCAGTTTGCCACCCACCCTTCTCATCACTCACCACATATACCTGTGCATCGTTTTGGGCCTAAAGAGGGTATTGGCTATCACTAACCCACTCCCGGCACAAATGTCCAGTAGAGCACTCTCATTCTCATCCATGCAGGCACACCCTTACTCCATCCACCTTCACGTTGCCAACTTTTCCATTCATATCTCCAATCAAAAACACGCTCTCATTCCTTTCAAACTTTTCCATGCATGCTTCCACTCTGCTTGTACGAGCTTGCATTGGTGCATACACACACACACAGTCATCCACTTTTGTAATACTGCATTCAGTCTTGCCCACACAATCCTTGAACCAACTGATCCATATTCTGTTATATTTTCCTTCAATCTCTTGCACGCAGCAATACATACTCTCTCTTTTGCCCTCTCATTTTTACCTACTCCCGTGCATATACCCTATCCATTTTGCCCTCTCATTTTTACCTACTCCCGTGCATATACCCCATCCATTTTGCCCTCTCATTTTTACCTACTCCCGTGCATATGCAGGAGGACTGCTGGGCCTTGATAGAAGGCTGTGAAGCCTATGCCCAGAGTCGGACATATAAAAAAAAAAAAAAAAAAAATATACCCCATCCATTTTGCCACTCTTTCACCTCTCACCATCTAGTCTCAGTCAACCCACATATTTCCACTTCTGCTCCCTCAAGCACCTGGACAATCTTCTTCTCTTCCACTTCATCATCGACACTCCATACATTGCATGTTGCAATCCGTATCATGTCCTTTATTCGGTCTTTGGTCGTCACCTGTTGGTCAGTCCCGGTCTGAGGCTTCTTGTTTGTATTTTTAGTTAGTTGTTTTCCGGGGAGTGGCACTAACCCTCAGCCAACCCACTTGTTGACACATAGAAAACACATGTTGGTTGGTTATAAGGTTACTGCCAAGCGTCTTATATGATTTCCTGGTTTACAGGTATTCATTTTGCTTACCACTCAGAGTAGAGCTACCTTGAAATAGAGTACTGCTACACTAAGTGGGTGGATGATGGGCGTCCCCCCTCCCGACGATAGATTACTAATATTAATAATAATACATCATAAATTGAACAATACACCATAAATTGTATGTACAAAAGGTGTACAAAGGAAAGCAAACAGCAACAGACCTCATAGTTCTTTTGAGACTGCTTGTTACATAGACTGTGACCACGAGATCTAATTCTGCATGTTGAAGGATACGGATAGCAAAACAAGAAGGCTGCCTCAGCCTCCAAACCCACCAGTTAAAACTGGCAGAAGAAAGTGAGAAAAACTTCCATGCAGCATGGAAAAACTGACATGGAAATTTCATAGGAAATACTTAAAAGGAAAAGTTACATTCTATAATACTTTATCTATAAGCTAACAGTTGGAATAACCTGAAAGAGAAAGTAGTAAAGTAAAATGAATAATCAAATAATAAATAAGACACGACATTACGTATGGGTACGTTAAGGGGACGTCTGTATACACAGCATGGAAATTGCACAGTATACAGTGTGGATGTTCATGGGTGGTACGGCAGCCTCGCCTGGCGCTTTTAAGATAGGCAGCAGTCAATGAGGCCCCAGTTCCATTCACTACACTGGGACAAGGAACTTTCCCATGCAGGACAAATACACAAGTTTCCTCCCTAAGCAGTGATCCCTGATACATTAAAAAAAAATCCCGATGGTGGTCACTTAACCCGCCCCGTCCCGGCAACTTTTCGACCACTGGTACCCCCCAATCCCGGGCAATTTTTGACCTTTTTTTTTTTTGCTTAAACTTTCGCTTTTGGTCAGAAACAATGGCCGGTGGCAAAGAAAGTGGTCCCTGGGGTCCCTAATTAGCTTAACCAGGTATGCGATGGTCCCACCTTGCCCTGTGTTCTCCTATGCGGTGTGAGCATCAAACGTTTTCTATGGTATTATAAGTTTGGGAAACCAATGAAAGTAAGTAGAAATGAATTTATTACAAACATAAAAACATGTGATAAAAGAGTATATTGGATTTTATACAAAAATAGAGCAGAAATAACCATTGTACCATCGTGAGAAACGAGCAAAATCGGCCAACTTGGTTCCCATGAATCGCTAACATTCTAAAATCATGATACATATAATTTTTTTTACTTACATAATACTTCTACAATAACATTATACCATTTTACATTATATTGAACTGTTTTTACGTATTCACAGGCCTTTTGATAACATTTAGCGTAATGCTAGCGCTAATTTACGTAGTGAGTGAACTCGCTGTGACTGATGTTTCAACTCGTATTGTGCTTTTTCTACTAACATAATACCTTTCTAATATTATTATACACTTTTCAACTTTATAGAACTGTTTTGAGATTATTTCAGGCCTTACGTAAATATATAGCGTAATAATAGCGCATAGTAACACACACGGTGAAGTCGCTATGACAACTAATTCAACTTACAACCTATTTTTTTACTTATATAATTATTCTACACTAACATTGCACATGTAAACACTTGATATAATTGATATTACATCATTTCTGAACGTAAGATGGAACTTAGCGTCATATTTGCGCGTACTTACACAGGGAGTGTTATCACGATATCATTTGTTTCATCTTACACAAGTAATCAACTTATAAAATACCTTACTACTAACATTACAACATCATCCACTGTATATAATTCCTATCACATACTTACTGACCAGAATGTGGGTGTAATCGTGACATCAATTATGACAACTTACAGTAATGTTCAACTTATACGTTTTATTCATGCTAACATTACACCCGTTTCCACTTTATTTCCTTGCTATCACATATTTACTGACCAGATTTACACAGTGGGTGTAGTTTTGATAACAATTCTTTCCACTTACACTAATTCTCATCTTATACATTACTTTTCTGAAAAAATAACACCCGTTTCAACTTTATATTTGACTTAGCACCTACTGACTGGCCTTACCATTATCATGAGCGTCATTTCGCCTTCCCACACAGTTTCAGAAGTGTACGAGATTATGGTATTCCTTGAAACAAGGCTGAAGGCACAACGCAACATTGCACTCGACACACTCGTATCTTGTGTCTTTTCTCTGCGTTGATGGTCTGACTGTCGAGTGCTTACATACATGGCAGCGACGCTGGGGTTTACGACGGTTTGGTTCGGAAGGGATTGCGCTGGGGTAGTGGCGGGCTGCAAGACGTAGGGGAGTCTGAGCAGCACGGGGGGCGCGGGGGCGGTGTGGGGGTCTTTCCTGGGCATGCTTGGCGATTATTTCACGTGCCAGCTCCCTCACAAACCCCTCAAAGGTCTCGGATACTCCGGTGGTCATTGCGTGCAGGTAGTGGGCGTTCAGGACCGTGATGTCGAGCAAGTGGAAAAAGAGTTTCTTGTACCACTTCATCGTTGTCCTGGCACAGTCAACACTTGAAATCATCGAGTCTGACTGATCAACTTGCCTCATGTTCAGATTATAGGCAAGTACAGACTCTGGTTTCCATACGTTGCGCCTCCTCTTGCTACGGTGATCCACGGAGTCTGTGCGGTGCATCAGGGGGCTGTGAACAGTTGATAGGAGGCAAACTTCCCTGTTGTGGTTCCACAGTGTTGCAAGGATGTTATTGGCCTGGAAGAAAACCACCTAATTCTTGTCAAGTTTCCTCCCTATCTTGACCATATGGCGACGGTTTCTCTTGACTGTACCACAGACTCCGGTGTCGTGTTGGTGGAGGAACCTAGCGAGAAGAGGGCTAGTGTACCAGTTGTCCAGGTACAAAACATGACCACGATGAAGGTACTCTTCTATCATTGTCTTCACCACGGCCCCAGAGAGTCCTATACTCCGATCTTCTATTATATCTGTCTGTGCGCCTGTGTACAAGACTATGTCTTGCACATAACCAGTCTTACAGTCACACATAACAAAGATCTTGAACCCGAAACGGTGTCTCTTGCTGGGTATATACTGCCTAAAGGAAATATTGCCTCTCCACAACACAAGACTCTCGTCTATGACGAGGTCTCTGTAGGGATAAAATGAGGAGCGGAACATTTCCCGTAAATGATCAAATACCAGCCTAATTCTCCTCATTTTATCGGTGTTATTTGCATTGGCTGGATCATCTGCATCAAAAAAGTGGAGGCGGCCGAGAATAAACTGAAATCTATTACGACCCTTCACCTTTCCAAAGAAAGGTGTTAGGATGATTGGGTCCGTTGTCCAATAGGCAGGAATTTGATTTTTCTTCACCACACCCATCAAGATTACCAGGGCCAAAAATAGGAACATCTCTGATATAGTCACGGGAAAGTCATACTGTTCTGCATGCTTCCTTGTCGTTCCTAGGCGTTCACTTTCAAGGCGCTGGGATTGTGAAAATATATTCGTCTGTTCTACTATGCGCCCAACAAACGCCTCATCAAAAAACAAATTGAAAAAATCTAAACGTGACGACCCAGCATTTACACCTGGAGCCGTGGAACCTGACCGCCACTCCTCAGTGAACTGGTGAATGATGGGAGTAAAATTACTCCCATCCTCCCAGTTCCACGTGACACCACCGTCTCCAGCCACGTCACCATCGTCCCCTTCGTCAGGGTGGGGAGGTGAGGGTGGTGGGGGAGGTTGGGGAGGTGGAGAGCGGCGCCTCTCATCACTCGCACTTCTCTTCCCTCTCCCTTTTCCTTTACCCTTTCCCTTCCCTTTCTTTCCTTTCCCCACATCCTGGGGCTGTGGGGAGGAAGTTTGGGCATATTCAGGGCGAAAGAAGTGCTGGGGAGTGACTCAACCTCCTCTCCCCTAGGCCTACGAGCACCACGTGCTCGTGCTGCCTCCCTCCCACCAATGGCCCCTTCACCCCGCACTACCCCCACACCACTCTCACTTTCACCCCGCGCTGCCGCCACAACACTTTCCCTTTCTCCCAGCAATCCCACCACACCACTTGCTACTTCCCCAGACAAAGTACTTGAACCATACCTTAGGTGTCGTCTCGCCCCACCTTCTGATCCACGTGGTGATATTTTTTCCTTTCCCAACCACTCGGCGATATCACGTCCTAGCCCTCCGTCATCCTCATCGTCCTCATCCTCGTCCTGATCAGAATCGTGATGGAGAGATAGCTGTGCACGTGGTTGGGGAGCAGCCTGGCCTTCCCTTGCCTTACGATATGTCACATACCGCGTTTTTCGGGGCGAAGGGACCTCCTCATCACTGCTACTTATTTCTTCCTCTGGCTGGACGTAATCGCGATCCACCACATCATCATCAAGTGGAGAATCACTGTCTCCAGTGAAGGCTTCCAGGACGGATGCAATTTGCTCATCTGAGAGACCTTTCCGCCCCATGTCTGACCTGGGTCACTGCTGGCAGGTGAGTGACCGAGACAAGGGCGAGCGCGGGTCACGCGGGGTCTAGGACGCTGCCCGCCTGGCGGCAGGTAGGGGAGGCTTGGGTACCCGGGCGAAACGAAAATCTCCCGCGAATTTTGAAATTTGTGGAAATTATGAACCTTGCAATTGCAGGACGTTGAAGTACGTCCTCGGGACTGGCTGTGACAAAACGTGAGGACGTGGAAGTACGTCCTCGGGACGGCGCGGGTTAACTAAAAGGGACCCTCAGTATTCCACAGCCTTACACAGGTCGAAAGTAAGATTAGTAACCTTTTACTAGGGGCTATCCATGCATATCCTTGTCTGTGATTATACTATATTTGCATTTAATAAGTTGATTCGGGCCCCGGGAAAAATATATTGTTATGTCCATACCCCACACTGCCACAGGCTCCAACAGCAGTTGTACAGTACAGGAAGGACGTTGCCCAGCGAGTTGTTCTTGTTATGGTCAGCCTTTAGGTGTGCAGTACACAAGATCAGCTGAGGCGAAAATAAACACTGGCTCCTTAAAGTTCACTGTCTTTATTTTCCAAATAATTCCACTTAATTCTTTCCAACTTCACTGTTCTCACAAGTACTGGAGCTATATACACTTTACTAACTGTTATAACACTTAATGTTTAACAACACTTCACAGCTAGTACACTTAATGCTTGCTAACACGTCACTTATTACAGAATTACTGAAAATAATTGTCACTGACATTAAGTACACTTAATACACTTCAATGTCTTCTCAAATTCCAGCGATGTACAAACTTCAATAACCCGTCACTGTTTGCCACTATTTTCACATGTACCAAAAATATACAGTCTTCACAGACAGTAATTACACTTAATGCTTGCAAAGCAACTCTCCACAAACTGCACCAAAACCGACTGCACTTCACTCACACTGAACTGAAACCCGACTAAAAACTCAAAACAGTCTCTACCCTATCCTTATATAAGCTTGCATTACTCTCGAAACTTCAACTTCTCCAACATTCTAGGAAATAATGTCTTGCATCAGCCCCTAGCAACAACAGTTACCAACTACGAGACATCAAGACATGCTAGAGTTTTCCTACATTACATAACACTCCAAATCATTTACCATACGAACTTGATTTACATAATTTAACAAGCAATCACTTAAATAAAACATTATAAAGAAAAAGAGTACAAACACTGATGCATTACTTACGAAATTACTAAGCTCACAAACAGCAGGCTAACTGGCAACTCTGACTCGTACAGGAACTTACGGTACCAGAAACGTCTCGAAGGTACGAGACTTCCTAACTGGCAAATCCCCCTTCATAACAATATATATATATATATATATATATATATATATATATATATATATATATATATATATATATAAAGTGTTTTACTCAGGACTAAATATATTCAGCTGGGGGTTTGACAACAGTTACTAAACCAAGCGACCTTTAAAGATTAGAACTGTATCACAATTTACTATATTGGAGCACAATTTGTTCCATATACTGTATTTTCAACTCAATTAACGAAGAAATGCCTAGCTTCATGTGACTGGAATCGTGTGCCAGCTATTCAGTACCCATTGCCTCTAGTATAATTCGAGTGATCAGCTGTGAAGTGTTTATCAACAGCCATGTTATCGTGCCCTTTGACTATTTTACATATTTAAAATAAATCTCAACATAATCGGCATTTAGTTATAATAAAGAGATTCAGGGCTTCTAAACTCTCCTCGTATGACTTGTTTCTCAAGCTAGGCATCATTTTGGTCATCCGTCGTTGTACTATTTCAAGTTTCTCTACATTTTTTTTGCAGTAAGGTGACCAGAACTGGACACAATACTCTAAACATGGGCGAACTAGAGAATTATATAACGTGAGGATGATATTATTGGATTTATATTCAAACGCTCTGCCAATGAATCCTATTAATTTGCTGGCTTACTTAACAGCCTCCGTACACCGTTTCTTTGGTTTTAGATCATTTGTTATAATAATTCCTAAGTCATTTTCAACTGACATTATCTAGTTGAATGTTATTCATGGTGTAACTGGCCTTTCCGTTTCTATTTCCAATGTTTAGCACTGTGCATGTACTAATATTAAAGTCCATTTGCCAGGTTTGGGTCCTATTAAACAGTTGATCGAGGTTACTCTGTATTGCCTGCTTCTGTAAAGATGTGTTTGCTCTGTTACCAATTTTAGTATCATCAGCAAATTTGTTTATTTTACCAATTAAACCCTCATCTATATCATTTATGTATATTAAAAACAGAGTAGGGCCCAATACCGAGCCCTGTGACACATCAATAGTAACATCTTTCCAGACCGATTCTTTACCACTTATTACGACCCGTTGTTTGCGTTCTGTAATTTTCTATCCACCAGGCACATTGCCTCTGAAACCATGTGCATTCATTTTCTGAAGTAATCTTTTATGGGGAACTTTATCAAATGGATTTTGAAAATCGAGATATACAGTGTCAACAGATCTAGTCTCAGGTCAGAGATAAGTGTCATGACACACTTAGGATTATGAAAATAATTCTATTCTTACTGTGGACCTAATATAAGTCCCTTAACCGCAGCGTGTCACTTTCACGATGCTTGGGCGCAATGGATCATACCACGGGGCATCACTTTTGTGATTCAATGTTATTTTGAATTCTCCGAGGCTTTCAAGTGGTGGTTTGTATCATCTATCAGTACTGGCAGTGTCCAACAATAGTCAGCGCTGCTAATGTCATTTGTACTCCCATCCATTGTTGACAATTTAGCCATTTATCCCCGTTCTTGACTCCCCTCCCTACCTCCCCTCCATTACCCTCTCCTCTTGCCTGCCTGGCCGCGCTGCGCTAAGCAAATCTTCTCTGGAATTTTCCATTGATTTCATCCATTGAAATAAGCCCTGTGCCCTATTCTTATACAAAATAATATATACAAAAAAAAATAAAGCAACTGATAGTGTCATACACCTGGAATTGGCTAATTATCACCTGGCAACACCCCATGTGCACTCGTTCGCTAATTTTACCTGGTAGTTTCCCCTTGAAATATGCCGTATAATCTATTCTCGTAATAAAAATATATATAAGAAAGGAAGGGAGACACCTAAGTGATATTTACATTCACCTGGAACTACTTAGTTTTTTATGTATTGTCTAGATTTCCTACCAATCATTTCATAGCATATAAATTTGCAGCTGTCACCCTACTGACATTGACAACCCTTGGCTGCCGATATGCGCCGTGTCATTCAGTTCCTTGTCATCCTCTGAGGTGAAATCATGTAGCACTCACGGCCCCCCATTCTGCCGCTTCTCCGCCCAATGCAAAGGGCCCTGTGACCTTTACCCCTAGAAAAATTCGTGTGGGAAGCAGTAAAGGACTAAGTGACTCAGCAGTGGAACGTGAACTGGCAGAATTATCTATGATAATGATGGATAGTGACTTTGATCCTTCGGGTGAATCATGTGATGAGCCTGGGGAGGAAATCGTGACAGAAACTGCAAGTACGAGTGCTTCAGTGTCCCAAGTTCATCCTAGTTCCAAGGGAAAGGAGCCCTTAGTGCAGCAAGGGAAGGAATTTCGGAAAGGAGTGAAGAGGAGGTGGGTTAGCCCCGGAACAATGGCCCCGCGTGACCCAGCCTGCTATGAATCCCGAGGTGAATCACCTCCCCACTCTCCCAGCCCCACTTCACTAATTTCTTCCTCTTCTTAAGCAGATATTTCTCCTGAGTCTTCGTCGTCAGAGTCTCCATCAGCACCTACAGTGAAGGCAGGCCGTAGGAGACGAGGTAAATCCCTGACTCGTAAAAGTAGATTAGCAACTAGAGTAAGGGCTGCTCGTGCTACACGGCAACCTCGGGTCAGTCAGAGTGACCTTGAAACAGTACAGTCTGCCTCACAGCCACCCTCCGCCCTCATCCACCTTACACCGCCACGAGAGGGAACCCTGGATGCCTTCATGTGGACAGAAGGTTCCGATTTCGTCCCTGAACAACTCCATTTTGACGCGAGTTCCTCAGGGATACAACCTGCCATCACTCTTGACAAGGATGCTGAGTGCGTGGACTTCCTTTTGGCCTTCCTCGATGACGAAGTCATGCAGCACATATGTTATGAGACCAACAGCTACGAGTCACAACATACTCCATGCGGTGCAGGTGCAACGAAAATGTAACAGTGGACTGTGCTTGGAGTGCAGGAGCTGAATGTGTTCTTCGCCCTCATGCTTCTCATGCCACATTCAAAGAAGCATGAGTTGGAAGATTACTGGTCCATGGACCCCTTACTTCACTCACCCACCTTCAATAAATACATGGCCAGATATTGCTTCTGTAACATCATGTGAAACCTGCTCTTCACCAACAATGATGTACCTTCCCAGACTGACCCACTCTGGAAGATCCGGGAGATCTGAGCAGAATGAAGGATAAATTTATGTCATTCTTCCACCCATTTCAGAAGGTTGTCATAGACGAATCCTTGGTTTTATTCAAAGGACGTCTGAGGTTCGTACACTACATTCTAAGCCAACATCATCGCTTTGGAAACAAGTTCTTTGTACTGTGCGACTGTAAGAGGAGTACATCCTTGACTTCGTCATCTATTCAGCCAGCACTGTCAGTCAGGACAAAACACACCCCCTTGGCTTCTCAGGCTGTGTACCGAAAGTGCTGCTTGAAAGGTATTTTGGTGGGAATCATGTCTGTATACTGACAACTACTATACTGCACCGAAACTTGCTTAATACCTTTCAGAGCATGGCACTGGCTCCTGCGGCACTGTCAAGAGCAATCGTGCCAACTTCCCCAAACTCCCCTAGACAGGAAACTCGCAGCGAGGAGACGTGCACCTACGCAAGTCTGAGAAGATGCTGGCAGTATGGTGGCATGACAAGAGGGTTGTGCACATGCTCACCACCATACACAAGGAGGAATCTTCCTCTCAAGCCAATCTGCACATCTTCCATATCGATTCTATTACTGTCTCTCCCTCATGCTTCAACATGTCACCACACACTTCATCAGTTCCTGGGGCTTTCCCCATTTTGACTTTCTTAATTCCTTCCACTACTTTCATCCTACCGATCTCTTCCTCCCTTCTCACCTCCCTTCTTCTCCCAGCCATTCCCCAGACACTTATACTATAATTACTCTCATTCTCTGTGCATAACTGTTCCTTAACCTGATGTATCCCAGCAACATATAGATACGTTGCCACATTTTTTCACATGTGACACCCGACAACATATCCATACGTCTTGCAATTGCGAGGTCCGTCATTTGCATATCTTTCAAGTTTCACGGGAACTTTTGGTAGGCTTATGTGGAAGACCTTTCTCTACCCAACACCAGGCAGGGATAATGCCTGGCCCCACCTGACCCCCCCCTCCCTCCCACATGCCATTTTCATGGCAACTCACCTGTTAGCAGTGACCTGGCCATTAAAGACATGTCACACCACGGTCTCTCCAATGACGAAACTCGAGGTGAAAGTGATTCCTGAGGTGGAGGACAAAGGAAGAAAGAAGCCAGAGGACGCAACAAGCAGAAGTGATGAGGTGGTAACATTGTAAAAGAAGGTGCCATATGTTGATGTTTTTGGTGAGTGAACGTTTATATTCCCTATATTATTGTGTCAAAACCAATATACTATTGTACTACATATAAATTCGTACCAAATAAATATTTACATATAATGAGTGGTTTAGAATAGTTACCTCTCCCAAGAAAACATCTCTGGAACCTGGCCTGAGATAACAAGGTGAGGGTACTGTTACCTGTATTTGGTATTTCTAAACTCAACTGAGCGCTATCTGAATTTTCGATGTTTCTCATAAAACCAGAGGTTTTAGCAAAAAAAAAAAAAATGAAAAAAAATGAAAATTTGACACGATTGGGAAGGGGAGGTCATTGGTGAAAAATTTGCTGCGATGCAGTAGGTTAAAGTTTTCTCTCCATCTTCTGTTTCTCCTTTTTCTCTTATTTTCTCCCTTCTCCACTAGCATTCTACAATTTTTATCTTTCACTCCCCCACTAACTTCTTTATTACCTTGTCTAACTCTGTTTAACTCGTTCCAGAATATTTTCTTACGTTCCCTCCACTTTCTACTCAAATATCCTTCGAAATTCCTCTTCCAGTCTATTCTAACTCTCTCTTACTAATATTTTCACTTTCTTTCTTCCTTTCTACATATAACTCTCTCTTCTGTCTTTCAACTTCCTCCATAACTCTGTTGCCTATCCACCGACTACGAGTATATGTTTTCTTCTTTTGCACCACAGCTTATCTCACCTCCTCATTCCACCATGCTGTTTCTTCCACTCCATTTTGCCATCTCTTCACTTCACAGACCACCTCACATGTTGCACACATTTCTTCTGTGAATATCTTGCACACACGTTCCATGTCCCCCATCTGCTCCAATCCATATTTACCCAATTTCCATCCTCTTGTAACTTCCAACCCTCCTTGTATGGACTACCTCTTCTTGTCCTCCTCTCCTCCTATTCTTCCATTGCACTTGAACCTTGACTTTCATCACCACCAAGTAGTTGTCAGAAAGTCCACTCCCCCAGTCTTGCATCCATTACATACCTTCTCAATTTGCCATCCACACACACATAATCAATCATTGCCTTCCACTCATTCAGTTTGCCACCCACCCTTCTCATCACTCACCACATATACCTGTGCATCGTTTTGTGCCTAAAGAGGGTATTGTCTATCACCAACCCACTCCCGACACAAATGTCCAGTAGAGCACTGTCATTCTCATCCATGCAGGCACACCCTTACTCCATCCACCTTCACGTTGCCGACTTTTCCATTCATATCTCCAATCAAAAACACGCTCTCATTCCTTTCAAACTTTTCCATCCATGCTTCCACTCTGCTTGTACGAGCTTGCATTGGTGCATACACACACACACAGTCACCCACTTTTGTAATCCTGCATTCAGTCTTACCCACACAATCCTTGAACCAACTGATCCATATTCTGTTATATTTTCCTTCAATCTCTTGCACGCAGCAATACATACTCTCTCTTTTGCCCTCTCATTTTTACCTACTCCCGTGCATATACCCCATCCATTTTGCCCTCTCATTTTTACCTACTCCCGTGCATATACCCCATCCATTTTGCCACTCTTTCACCTCTCACCATCTAGTCTCAGTCAACCCACATATTTCCACTTCTGCTCCCTCAAGCACCTGGACAATCTTCTTCTCTTCCACTTCATCATCGACACTCCATACATTGCATGTTGCAATCCGTATCATGTCCTTTATTCGGTCTTTGGTCGTCACCTGTTGGTCAGTCCCGGTCTGAGGCTTCTTGTTTGTATTTTTAGTTAGTTGTTTTCCGGGGAGTGGCACTAACCCACAGCCAACCCACTTGTTGACACATAGAAAACACATGTTGGTTGGTTATAAGGTTACTGCCAAGCGTCTTATATGATTTCCTGGTTTACAGGTATTCATTTTGCTTACCACTCTGAGTAGAGCTACCTTGAAATAGAGTACTGCTACACTAAGGGGGTGGATGATGGGCGTCCCCCCTCCCGACGATAGATTACTAATATTAATAATAATACATCATAAATTGAACAATACACCATAAATTGTATGTACAAAAGGTGTACAAAGGAAAGCAAACAGCAACAGACCTCATAGTTCTTTTAAGACTGCTTGTTACATAGACTGTGACCACGACATCTAATTCTGCATGTTGAAGGATACGCATAGCAAAACAAGAAGGCTGACCCCGCCTCCAAACCCACCAGTTAAAACTGGCAGAAGAAAGTGAGAAAAACTTCCATGCAGCATGGAAAAGCTGACATGGAAATTTCATAGGAAATACTTAAAAGGAAAAGTTACATTCTATAATACTTTATCTATAAGCTACCAGTTGGAATAACCTGAAAGAGAAAGTAGTAAAGTAAAATGAATAATCAAATAATAAATAAGACACGACATTACGTATGGGTACGTTAAGGGGACGTCTGTATACACAGCATGGAAATTGCACAGTGCACAGTGTGGATGTTCATGGGTGGTACGGCAGCCTCGCCTGGCGCTTTTAAGATAGGCAGCAGTCAATGAGGCCCCAGTTCCGTTCACTACACTGGGACAAGGAAATTTCCCATGCAGGACAAATACACAAGTTTCCTCCCTAAGCAGTGATCCCTGATACATTAAAAAAAAATCCCGATGGTGGTCACTTAACTAAAAGGGACCCTCAGTATTCCACAGCCTTACACAGGTCGAAAGTAAGATTAGTAACCTTTTACTAGGGGCTATCCGTGCATATCCTTGTCTGTGATTATACTATATTTGCATTTAATAAGTTGATTCGGGCCCCGGGAAAAATATATTGTTATGCCTCCACCCCACACTGCCACAGGTTCCAACAGCAGTTGTACAGTACAGGAAGGACGTTGCCCAGCGAGTTGTTCTTATTATGGTCAGCCTTTAGGTGTGCAGTACACAAGATCAGCTGAGGCGAAAATAAACACTGGCTCCTTAAAGTTCACTGTCTTTATTTTCCAAATAATTCCACTTAATTCTTTCCAACTTCACTGTTCTCACAAGTACTGGAGCTATATACACTTTACTAACTGTTATAACACTTAATGTTTAACAACACTTCACAGCTAGTACACTTAATGCTTGCTAACACGTCGCTTATTACAGAATTACTGAAAATAATTGTCACTGACATTAAGTACACTTAATACACTTCAATGTCTTCTCAAATTCCAGCGATGTACAAACTTCAATAACCCGTCACTGTTTGCCACTATTTTCACATGTACCAAAAATATACAGTCTTCACATACAGTAATTACACTTAATGCTTGCAAAACAACTCTCCACAAACTGCACCAAAACCGACTGCACTTCACTCACACTGAACTGAAACCCGACTAAAAACTCAAAACAGTCTCTACCCTATCCTTATATAAGCTTGCATTACTCTCGAAACTTCTACTTCTCCAACATTCTAGGAAATAATGTCTTACATCAGCCCCTAGCAACAACAGTTACCAACTACGAGACATCAAGACATGCTAGAGTTTTCCTACATTACATAACACTCCAAATCATTTACCATACGAACTTGATTTACATAATTTAACAAGCAATCACTTAAATAAAACATTATAAAGAAAAAGAGTACAAACACTGATGCATTACTTACGAAATTACTAAGCTCACAAACAGCAGGCTAACTGGCAACTCTGACTCGTACAGGAACTTACGGTACCAGAAACATCTCGAAGGTACGAGACTTCCTAACTGGCAAATCCCCCTTCATAACGATATATATATATATATATATATATATATATATATATATATATATATATATATATATATATATATATATATATATAAAGTGTTTTACTCAGGACTAAATATATTCAGCTGGGGGTTTGACAACAGTTACTAAACCAAGCGACCTTTAAAGATTAGAACTGTATCACAATTTACTATATTGGAGCACAATTTGTTCCATATACTGTATTTTCAACTCAATTAACGAAGAAATGCCTAGCTTCATGTGACTGGAATCGTGTGCCAGCTATTCAGTACCCATTGCCTCTAGTATATTTCGAGTGATCAGCTGTGAAGTGTTTATCAACAGCCATATTATCGTGCCCTTTGACTATTTTACATATTTAAAATAAATCTCAACATAATCGGCATTTAGTTATAATAAAGAGATTCAGGGCTTCTAAACTCTCCTCGTATGACTTGTTTCTCAAACTAGGCATCATTTTAGTCATCCGTCGTTGTACTATTTCAAGTTTCTCTACATCTTTTTTGCAGTAAGGTGACCAGAACTGGACACAATACTCTAAACATGGGTGAACTAGAGAATTATATAACGTGAGGATGATATTATTGGATTTATATTCAAACGCTCTGCCAATGAATCCTATTAATTTGCTGGCTCTCTTAACAGCCTCCGTACACCGTTTCTTTGGTTTTAGATGATTTGTTATAATAATTCCTAAGTCATTTTCAACTGACATTATCTAGTTGAATGTTATTCATGGTGTATCTGGCTTTTCCGTTTCTATTTCCAATGTTTAGCACTGTGCATGTACTAATATTAAAGTCCATTTGCCAGGTTTGGGTCCCATTAAACAGTTGATCAAGGTTACTCTGTATTGCCTGCTTCTGTAAAGATGTGTTTGTTCTGTTACCAATTTTAGTATCATCAACAAATTTGTTTATTTTACCCATTAAACCCTCATCTATATCATTTATGTATATTAAAAACAGAGTAGGGCCCAATACTGAGCCCTGTGACACATCAGTAGTAACATCTTTCCAGACCGATTCTTTACCACTTATTACGACCCTTTGTTTGCGTTCTGTAATTATCTATCCACCAGGCACATTGCCTCTGAAACCATGCGCATTCAATTTCTGAAGTAATCTTTTATGGGGAACTTTATCAAATGGATTTTGAAAATCGAGATATACAGTGTCAACAGATCTAGTCTCAGGTCAGAGATAAGTGTCATGACACACTTAGGATTATGAAAATAATTTTATTCTTACTGTGGACCTAATATAAGTCCCTTAACCGCAGGGTGTCACTTTCACGATGCTTGGGCGCAATGGATCATACTGCGGGGCATCACTTTTGTGATTCAGTGTTATTTTGAATTCTCCCAGGCTTTCAAGTGGTGGTTTGTATCATCTATCAGTACTGGCAGTGTCCAACAATAGTCAGCGCTGCTAATGTCATTTGTACTCCCATCCATTGTTGACAATTTAGCCATTTATCCCCATTCTTGACTCCCCTCCCTACCTCCCCTCCATTACCCTCTCCTCTTGCCTGCCTGGCCGCGCTGCGCTAAGCAAATCTTCTCTGGAATTTTCCATTGATTTCATCCATTGAAATAAGCCCTGTGCCCTATTCTTATACAAAATAATATATACAAAAAAAAAAAAGCAACTGATAGTGTCATACACCTGGAATTGGCTAATTATCACCTGGCAACACCCCATGTGCACTCGTTCTCTAATTTTACCTGGTAGTTTCCCCTTGAAATATGCCGTATAATCTATTCTCGTAATAAAAATATATATAAGAAAGGAACGGAGACACCTAAGTGATATTTACATTCACCTGGAACTACTTAGTTTTTTATGTATTGTCTAGATTTCCTACCAATCATTTCATAGCATATAAATTTGCAGCTGTCACCCTACTGACATTGACAACCCTTGGCTGCCGATATGCGCCGTGTCATTCAGTTCCTTGTCATCCTCTGAGGTGAAATCATGTAGCACTCGCGCCCCCCCATCCTGCCGCTTCTCCGCCCATTGCAAAGGGCCCTGTGACCTTTACCCCTAGAAAAACTCGTGTGGGAACCAGTAAAGGACTAAGTGACTCAGCAGTGGAACGTGAACTGGCAGAATTATCTATGATAATGATGGATAGTGACTTTGATCCTTCGGGTGAATCATGTGATGAGCCTGGGGAGGAAATCGTGACAGAAACTGCAAGTACGAGTGCTTCAGTGTCCAGAGTTCATCCTAGCTCCAAGGGAAAGGAGCCCTTAGTGCAGCAAGGGAAGGAATTTCGGAAAGGAGTGAAGAGGAGGTGGGTTAGCCCCGGAACAATGGCCCCGCGTGACCCAGCCTGCCATGAGTCCCGAGGTGAATCACCTCCCCGCTCTCCCAGCCCCACTTCACTAATTTCTTCCTCCTCTTAAACAGATATTTCTCCTGAGTCTTCGTCGTCAGAGTCTCCACCAGCACCTACAGTGAAGGCAGGCCGTAGGAGACGAGGTAAATCCCTGACTCGTAAAAGTAGATTAGCAACTAGAGTAAGGGCTGCTCGTGCTACACGGCAACCTCGGGTCAGTCAGAGTGACCTTGAAACAGTACAGTCTCCCTCACAGCCACCCTCCACCCTCATCCACCTTACACCGCCACGAGAGGGAACCCTGGACGCCTTCATGTGGACAGAAGGTTCCGATTTCGTCCCTGAACAACTCCATTTTGACGTGAGTTCCTCAGGGATACAACCTGCCTTCACTCTTGACAAGGATGCTGAGTGCGTGGACTTCCTTTTGGCCTTCCTCGATGACGAAGTCATGCAGCACATATGTTATGAGACCAACAGGTACGAGTCACAACATACTGCTAGCGGTGCAGGTGCAACGAAAATGTAACATTGGACTGTGCTTGGAGTGCAGGAGCTGAATATGTTCTTCGCCCTCATGCTTCTCATGCCACATTCAAAAAAGCATGAGTTGGAAGATTACTGGTCCATGGACCCCTTACTTCACTCACCCACCTTCAATAAATACATGGCCAGATATTGCTTCTGTAACATCATGTGAAACCTGGTCTTCACCAACAATGATGTACCTTCCCAGACTGACCCACTCTGGAAGATCCGGGAGATCTGAGCAGAATGAAGGATAAATTTATGTCATTCTTCCACCCATTTCAGAAGGTTGTCATAGACGAATCCTTGGTTTTATTCAAAGGACGTCTGAGGTTCGTACCCTACATTCTAAGCCAACATCATCGCTTTGGAATCAAGTTCTTTGTACTGTGCGACTGTAAGACGGGGTACATCCTTGACTTCGTCATCTATTCAGCCAGCACTGTCATTCAGGACAAAACACACCCCCTTGGCTTCTCAGGCTGTGTACCGAAAGTGCTGCTTGAAAGGTATTTTGCTGGGAATCATGTCTGTAGACTGACAACTACTATACTGCACCGAAACTTGCTTAATACCTTTCAGAGCATGGCACTGGCTCCTGCGGCACAGTCAAGAGCAATCGTGCCAACTTCCCCAAACTTCCCTAGGCAGGAAACTCGCAGCGAGGAGACGTGCACCTACGCAAGTCTGAAAAGATGCTGGCAGTAAGGTGGCATGACAAGAGGGTTGTGCACATGCTCACCACCATACACAAGGGGGAACCTTCCTCTCAAGCAATCTGCACATCTTCCATATCGATTCTATTACTGTCTCTCCCTCATGCTTCAGCATGTCACCACACACTTCATCAGTTCCTGGGGCTTTCCCCATTTTGACTTTCTTAATTCCTTCCACTACTTTCATCCTACCGATCTCTTCCTCCCTTCTCACCTCCCTTCTTCTCCCAGCCATTCCCCAGACACTTATACTTTAATTACTCTCATTCTCTGTGCATAACTGTTCCTTAACCTGATGTATCCCAGCAACATATAGATACGTTGCCACATTTTTTCATGGTGACACCCGACAACATATCCATACGTCTTGCAATTGCGAGGTCCGTCATTTGCATATCTTTCAAGTTTCACGGGCACTTTTGGTAGGCTTATGTGGAAGACCTTTCTCTACCCAACACCAGGCAGGGATAATGCCTGGCCCCACCTGACCCCCCCTCCCTCCCACATGCCATTTTCTTGGCAACTCACCTGTTAGCAGTGACCTGGCCAGTAAAGACATGTCACACCACGGTCTCTCCAATGACGAAATTCGAGGTGAAAGTGATTCCTGAGGTGGAGGACAAAGGAAGAAAGAAGCCAGAGGACGAAACAAGCAGAAGTGATGAGGTGGTAACATCGTAAAAGAAGGTGCCATATGTTGATGTTTTTGGTGAGTGAACGTTTATATTCCCTATATTATTGTGTGAAAACCAATATACTATTGTACTACATATAAATTCGTACCAAGTAAATATTTACATATAATGAGTGGTTTAGAATAGATACCTCTCCCAAGAAAACATCTCTGGAACCTGGCCTGAGATACCAAGGTGAGGGTACTGTTACTTGTATTTGGTATTTCTAAACTCAACTGAGCACTATCTGAATTTTCGATGTTTCTCATAAAAGCAGAGGTTTTAGCAAAAAAAAAAAGAACATTTGCCACGATTGCGAAGGGGAGGTCATTGGTGAAAAATTTGCTGCGATCCAGTAGGTTAAAGTGTTCTCTTCATCTTCTCTTTCTCCTTTTTCTCTTATTTTCTCCCTTCTCCACTAGCATTCTACAATTTTTATCTTTCACTCCCACACTAACTTCTTTATTACCTTGTCTAACTCTGTTTAACTCTTTCCAGAATATTTTCTTACGTTCTCTCCACTTTCTACTCAAATTCCTTCGAAATTCCTCTTCCAGTCTATTCTAACTCTCTCTCTTACTAATATTTTCACTTTCTTCCTTTCTACATATAACTCTCTCTTCTGTCTTTCAACTTCCTCCATAACTCTGTTGCCTATCCACCAACTACGAGTATTTGTTTTCTTCTTTTGCACCACAGCTTATCTCACCTCCTCATTCCACCATGCTGTTTCTTGCACTCCCTTTTGCCATCTCTTCACTTCACAGACCACCTCACATGTTGCACACATTTCTTCTGTGAATATCTTGCACACACGTTCCATGTCCCCCATCTGCTCCAATCCATATTTATCCAATTTCCATCCTCTTGTAACATTCCACCCTCCTTGTATGGACTACCTCTTCTTGTCCTCCTCTCCTCCTATTCTTCCATTGCACTTGAACCTTGACTTTCATCACCACCAAGTAGTCGTCAGAAAGTCCACTCCCCCAGTCTTGCATCCATTACATACCTTCTCAATTTGCCATCCACACACACATAATCAATCATTGCCTTCCACTCATTCAGTTTGCCACCCACCTTTCTCATCACTCACCACATATAACTGTGCATCGTTTTGTGCCTAAAGAGGGTATTGGCTATCACCAACCCACTCCCGGCACAAATGTCCAGTAGAGCACTCTCATTCTCATCCATGCAGGCACACCCTTACTCCATCCACCTTCACGTTGCCGACTTTTCCATTCATATCTCCAATCAAAAACACGCTCTCATTCCTTTCAAACTTTTCCATGCATGCTTCCACTCTGCTTGTACGAGCTTGCATTGGTGCATACACACACACACACAGTCACCCACTTTTGTAATCCTGCATTCAGTCTTACCCACACAATCCTTGAACCAACTGATCCATATTCTGTTATATTTTCCTTCAATCTCTTGCACGCAGCAATACATACTCTCTCTTTTGCCCTCTCATTTTTACCTACTCCCGTGCATATACCCCATCCATTTTGCCCTCTCATTTTTACCTACTCCCGTGCATATACCCCATCCATTTTGCCCTCTCATTTTTACCTACTCCCGTGCATATACCCCATCCATTTTGCCACTCTTTCACCTCTCACCATCTAGTCTCAGTCAACCCACATATTTCCACTTCTGCTCCCTCAAGCATCTGGACAATCTTCTTCTCTTCCACTTCATCATCGACACTCCATACATTGCATGTTGCAATCCGTATCATGTCCTTTATTCGGTCTTTGGTCGTCACCTGTTGGTCAGTCCCGGTCTGAGGCTTCTTGTTTGTATTTTTAATTAGTTGTTTTCCGGGGAGTGGCACTAACCCACAGCCAACCCACTTGTTGACACATAGAAAACACATGTTGGTTGGTTATAAGGTTACTGCCAAGCGTCTTATATGATTTCCTGGTTTACAGGTATTCATTTTGCTTACCACTCAGAGTAGAGCTACCTTGAAATAGAGTACTGCTACACTAAGGGGGTGGATGATGGGCGTCCCCCCTCCCGACGATAGATTACTAATATTAATAATAATACATCATAAATTGAACAATACACCATAAATTGTATGTACAAAAGGTGTACAAAGGAAAGCAAACAGCAACAGACCTCATAGTTCTTTTAAGACTGCTTGTTACATAGACTGTGACCACGAGATCTAATTCTGCATGTTGAAGGATACGGATAGCAAAACAAGAAGGCTGCCCCCGCCTCCAAACCCACCAGTTAAAACTGGCAGAAGAAAGTGAGAAAAACTTCCATGCAGCATGGAAAAACTGACATGGAAATTTCATAGGAAATACTTAAAAGGAAAAGTTACATTCTATAATACTTTATCTATAAGCTACCAGTTGGAATAACCTGAAAGAGAAAGTAGTAAAGTAAAATGAATAATCAAATAATAAATAAGACACGACATTACGTATGGGTACGTTAAGGGGACGTCTGTATACACAGCATGGAAATTGCACAGTGCACAGTGTGGATGTTCATGGGTGGTACGGCAGCCTCGCCTTGCGCTTTTAAGATAGGCAGCAGTCAATGAGGCCCCAGTTCCGTTCACTACACTGGGACAAGGAAATTTCCCATGCAGGACAAATACACAAGTTTCCTCCCTAAGCAGTGATCCCTGATACATTAAAAAAAAATCCCGATGGTGGTCACTTAACTAAAAGGGACCCTCAGTATTCCACAGCCTTACACAGGTCGAAAGTAAGATTAGTAACCTTTTACTATAGTAGGACTCGCGCGCGCTCGCGGCCGTGGCGCGGCCCGCACCTGTGTACAGTGTTGCCACGTTTTCTATACCGTTATCTCTCTCTCTCTCTCTCCTGGCGGGAAATGTGAGCCACCCTGAGTACTTTTGATTCTTTTATAAGTTATTTATAATTGTGCTTTCATTTGTTAATTTGGTTTTGTCATATTTAGTAGTAGATGGAGTGTCAAAGTTACTGTCTGCTGAGAGGTTTGTTACGTTACTGATTCATACACCCCGACGTAGTGGTCCAGGGGGGAGGGGAAGTGTGAAGGGGGATTTGACCTGAGACACCCAGGAGGGATTAAGAAGGGAGGAGAGGGGAAGGGGGGGCTGGATTCACCTACCACGTGGTCAGTATTAGAAGAGAGAGAGAGAGAGAAATTACGTGTATAGATATATGTGCATCAATAGGAACAATGTATATCAGTGTGTGCAGTATGTACAAAGGAACAAATGAATACAAAGAAGGCAGTGACAGACCTCTCTCTCTCTCTCCCCCCTCCCCCCCCCTCTCTCTCTCTCTCTCTCTCTCCTGGCGGGAAATGTGAGCCACCCTGAGTACTTTTGATTCTTTTATAAGTTATTTATAATTGTGCTTTCATTTGTTAATTTGGTTTTGTTATATTAAGTGATGCCGACAATGCATTCAATGCATGCCTCTCTCTCTCTCTCTCCCTCTCCCTCTCTCTCTCTCTCTCTCTCTCTCTTGGGACATTGAATCTCCTCATTCTCCCTTGGGACATTTATTTTAGGCCAGATGGATGTGTAAGTATTGCCACTCACAAGAATTACATGAATTATTTCTTTTACTTTGGATACTGGCATATTTCTTCTTTTTTCAGGCTCATTATCTTATATCCATAACTGTGATATTATTACCCACCCTAAAACTACGCTAAAAACCATTAAAAGTGACTACAATATCTTTTAGCAACACTGTACAATATGTGTGCCATGTTTCTGTGTTACTATATAAATATTTTATGCATAATAAGATTACTGTTGATTAATCCATCAAAATACACAAGTGTAAGTTTTATTCATCTGAATTTATCGAATTTGTGATGCCTTGTACATAAATAGCTTCCGTTTCACATCGCAAGTTGGGGAAACGTGGCACCATTGCCCACAGGTGCTGGCCACACCCCCGCCGCAAACATGCGGGAATCCGACTATAGGGGCTATCCGTGCATATCCTTGTCTGTGATTATACTATATTTGCATTTAATAAGTTGATTCGGGCCCCGGGAAAAATATATTGTTATGCCTGCACCCCACACTGCCACAGGCTCCAACAGCAGTTGTACAGTACAGGAAGGACGTTGCCCAGCGAGTTGTTCTTATTATGGTCAGCCTTTAGGTGTGCAGTACACAAGATCAGCTGAGGCGAAAATAAACACTGGCTCCTTAAAGTTCACTGTCTTTATTTTCCAAATAATTCCACTTAATTCTTTCCAACTTCACTGTTCTCACAAGTACTGGAGCTATATACACTTTACTAACTGTTATAACACTTAATGTTTAACAACACTTCACAGCTAGTACACTTAATGCTTGCTAACACGTCACTTATTACAGAATTCCTGAAAATAATTGTCACTGACATTAAGTACACTTAATACACTTCAATGTCTTCTCAAATTCCAGCGATGTACAAACTTCAATAACCCGTCACTGTTTGCCACTATTTTCACATGTACCAAAAATATACAGTCTTCACAGACAGTAATTACACTTAATGCTTGCAAAGCAACTCTCCACAAACTGCACCAAAACCGACTGCACTTCACTCACACTGAACTGAAACCCGACTAAAAACTCAAAACAGTCTCTACCCTATCCTTATATAAGCTTGCATTACTCTCGAAACTTCTACTTCTCCAACATTCTAGGAAATACTGTCTTGCATCAGCCCCTAGCAACAACAGTTACCAACTACGAGACATCAAGACATGCTAGAGTTTTCCTACATTACATAACACTCCAAATCATTTACCATACGAACTTGATTTACATAATTTAACAAGCAATCACTTAAATAAAACATTATAAAGAAAAAGAGTACAAACACTGATACATTACTTACGAAATTACTAAGCTCACAAACAGCAGGCTAACTGGCAACTCTGACTCGTACAGGAACTTACAGTACCAGAAACATCTCGAAGGTACGAGACTTCCTAACTGGCAAATCCTCCTTCATAACGATATATATATATATATATATATATATATATATATATATATATATATATATATATATATATATATATATATATATAAAGTGTTTTACTCAGGACTAAATATATTCAGCTGGGGGTTTGACAACAGTTACTAAACCAAGCGACCTTTAAAGATTAGAACTGTATCACAATTTACTATATTGGAGCACAATTTGTTCCATATAGTGTATTTTCAACTCAATTAACGATGAAATGCCTAGCTTCATGTGACTGGAATCGTGTGCCAGCTATTCAGTACCCATTGCCTCTAGTATATTTCGAGTGATCAGCTGTGAAGTGTTTATCAACAGCCATATTATCGTGCCCTTTGACTATTTTACATATTTAAAATAAATCTCAACATAATCGGCATTTAGTTATAATAAAGAGATTCAGGGCTTTTAAACTCTCCTCGTATGACTTGTTTCTCAAGCTAGGCATCATTTTGGTCATCCGTCGTTGTACTATTTCAAGTTTCTCTACATCTTTTTTGCAGTAAGGTGACCAGAACTGGACACAATACTCTAAACATGGGTGAACTAGAGAATTATATAACGTGAGGATGATATTATTGGATTTATATTCAAACGCTCTGCCAATGAATCCTATTAATTTGCTGCCTTTCTTAACAGCCTCCGTATTAACCGTTTCTTTGGTTTTAGATGATTTGTTATAATAATTCCTAAGTCATTTTCAACTGACATTATCTAGTTGAATGTTATTCATGGTGTATCTGGCTTTTCCGTTTCTATTTCCAATGTTTAGCACTGTGCATGTACTAATATTAAAGTCCATTTGCCAGGTTTGGGTCCTATTAAACAGTTGATCAAGGTTACTCTGTATTGCCTGCTTCTGTAAAGATGTGTTTGCTCTGTTACCAATTTTAGTATCATCAACAAATTTGTTTATTTTACCAATTAAACCCTCATCTATATCATTTATGTAAATTAAAAACAAAGTAGGGCCCAATACTGAGCCCTGTGACACATCAATAGTAACATCTTTCCAGACCGATTCTTTACCACTTATTACGAACCTTTGTTTGCGTTCTGTAATTATCTATCCACCAGGCATATTGCCTCTGAAACCATGCGCATTCAAATTCTGAAGTAATCTTTTATGGGGAACTTTATCAAATGGATTTTGAAAATCGAGATATACAGTGTCAACAGATCTAGTCTCAGGTCAGAGATAAGTGTCATGACACACTTAGGATTATGAAAATAATTTTATTCTTACTGTGGACCTAATATAAGTCCCTTTACTGCAGGGTGTCACTTTCACGATGCTTGGGCGCAATGGATCATACTGCGGAGCATCACTTTTGTGATTCAGTGTTATTTTGAATTCTCCCAGGCTTTCAAGTGGTGGTTTGTATCATCTATCAGTACTGGCAGTGTCCAACAATAGTCAGCGCTGCTAATGTCATTTGTACTCCCATCCATTGTTGAAAATTTAGCCATTTATCCCCATTCTTGACTCCCCTCCCTACCTCCCCTCCATTACCCTCTCCTCTTGCCTGCCTGGCCGCGCTGCGCTAAGCAAATCTTCTCTGGAATTTTCCATTGATTTCATCCATTGAAATAAGCCCTGTGCCCTATTCTTATACAAAATAATATATACAAAAAAAAAAAAGCAACTGATAGTGTCATACACCTGGAATTGGCTAATTATCACCTGGCAACACCCCATGTGCACTCGTTCTCTAATTTTACCTGGTAGTTTCCCCTTGAAATATGCCGTATAATCTATTCTCGTAATAAAAATATATATAAGAAAGGAAGGGAGACACCTAAGTGATATTTACATTCACCTGGAACTACTTAGTTTTTTATGTATTGTCTAGATTTCCTACCAATCATTTCATAGCATATAAATTTGCAGCTGTCACCCTACTGACATTGACAACCCTTGGCTGCCGATATGCGCCGTGTCATTCAGTTCCTTGTCATCCTCCGAGGTGAAATCATGTAGCACTCGCGCCCCCCCATTCTGCCGCTTCTCCGCTCATTGCAAAGGGCCCTGTGACCTTTACCCTAGAAAACTCGTGTGGGAAGCAGTAAAGGACTAAGTGACTCAGCAGTGGAACGTGAACTGGCAGAATTATCTATGATAATGATGGATAGTGACTTTGATCCTTCGGGTGAATCATGTGATGAGCCTGGGAGGAAATCGTGACAGAAACTGCAAGTACGAGTGCTTCAGTGTCCAGAGTTCATCCTAGCTCCAAGGGAAAGGAGCCCTTAGTGCAGCAAGGGAAGGAATTTCGGAAAGGAGTGAAGAGGAGGTGGGTTAGCCCCGGAACAATGGCCCCGCGTGACCCAGCCTGCCATGAGTCCCGAGGTGAATCACCTCCCCGCTCTCCCAGCCCCACTTCACTAATTTCTTCCTCCTCTTAAACAGATATTTCTTCTGAGTCTTCGTCGTCAGAATCTCCACCAGCACCTACAGTGAAGGCAGGCCGTAGGAGACGAGGTAAATCCCTGACTCGTAAAAGTCGATTAGCAACTGGAGTAAGGGCTGCTCGTGCTACACGGCAACCTCGGGTCAGTCAGAGTGACCTTGACACAGTACAGTCTGCCTCACAGCCACCCTCCACCCTCATCCACCTTACACCGAAACGAGAGGGAACCCTGGACGCCTTCATGTGGACAGAAGGTTCCGATTTCGTCCCTGAACAACTCCATTTTGACGTGAGTTCCTCAGGGATACAACCTGCCTTCACTCTTGACAAGGATGCTGAGTGCGTGGACTTCCTTTTGGCCTTCCTCGATGACGAAGTCATGCAGCACATATGTTATGAGACCAACAGGTACGAGTCAAAACATACTGCAAGCGGTGCAGGTGCAACGAAAATGTAACAGTGGACTATGCTTGGAGTGCAGGAGCTGAATATGTTCTTCGCCCTCATGCTTCTCATGCCACATTCAAAAAAGCATGAGTTGGAAGATTACTGGTCCATGGACCCCTTACTTCACTCACCCACCTTCAATAAATACATGGCCAGATATTGCTTCTGTAACATCATGTGAAACCTGGTCTTCACCAACAATGATGTACCTTCCCAGACTGACCCACTCTGGAAGATCCGGGAGATCTGAGCAGAATGAAGGATAAATTTATGTCATTCTTCCACCCATTTCAGAAGGTTGTCATAGACGAATCCTTGGTTTTATTCAAAGGACGTCTAAGGTTCGTACACTACATTCTAAGCCAACATCATCGCTTTGGAATCAAGTTCTTTGTACTGTGCGACTGTAAGACGGGGTACATCCTTGACTTCGTCATCTATTCAGAAAGCACTGTCAGTCAGGACAAAACACACCCCCTTGGCTTCTCAGGCTGTGTAGTGAAAGTGCTGCTTGAAAGGTATTTTGGTGGGAATCATGTCTGTATACTGACAACTACTATACTGCACTGAAACTTGCTTAATACCTTTCAGAGCATGGCACTGGCTCCTGCGGCACTGTCAAGAGCAATCGTGCCAACTTCCCCAAACTTCCCTAGGCAGGAAACTCGCAGCGAGGAGACGTGCACCTACGCAAGTCTGAAAAGATGCTGGCAGTAAGGTGGCATGACAAGAGGGTTGTGCACATGCTCACCACCATACACAAGGGGGAACCTTCCTCTCAAGCAATCTGCACATCTTCCATATCGATTCTATTACTGTCTCTCCCTCATGCTTCAGCATGTCACCACACACTTCATCAGTTCCTGGGGCTTTCCCCGTTTTGACTTTCTTAATTCCTTCCACTACTTTCATCCTACCGATCTCTTCCTCCCTTCTCACCTCCCTTCTTCTCCCAGCCATTCCCCAGACACTTATAATTTAATTACTCTCATTCTCTGTGCATAACTGTTCCTTAACCTGATGTATCCCAGCAACATATAGATACGTTGCCACATTTTTTCATGGTGACACCCGACAACATATCCATACGTCTTCCAATTGCGAGGTCCGTCATTTGCATATCTTTCAAGTTTCACGGGCACTTTTGGTAGGCTTATGTGGAAGACCTTTCTCTACCCAACACCAGGCAGGGATAATGCCTGGCCCCACCTGACCCCCCCTCCCTCCCACATGCCATTTTCTTGGCAACTCACCTGTTAGCAGTGACCTGGCCAGTAAAGACATGTCACAGCACGGTCTCTCCAATGACGAAATTCAAGGTGAAAGTGATTCCTGAGGTGGAGGACAATGGAAGAAAGAAGCCAGAGGACGAAACAAGCAGAAGTGATGAGGTGGTAACATCGTAAAAGAAGGTGCCATATGTTGATGTTTTTGGTGAGTGAACGTTTATATTCCCTATATTATTGTGTGAAAACCAATATACTATTGTACTACATATAAATTCGTACCAAATAAATATTTACATATAATGAGTGGTTTAGAATAGATACCTCTCCCAAGAAAACATCTCTGGAACCTGGCCTGAGATACCAAGGTGAGGGTACTGTTACCTGTATTTGGTATTTCTAAACTCAACTGAGCACTATCTGAATTTTCGATGTTTCTCATAAAAGCAGAGGTTTTAGCAAAAAAAAAAAAAGAAAATTTGCCACGATTGCGAAGGGGAGGTCATTGGTGAAAAATTTGCGGCGATGCAGTAGGTTAAAGTGTTCTCTTCATCTTCTCTTTCTCCTTTTTCTCTTATTTTCTCCCTTCTCCACTAGCATTCTACAATTTTTATCTTTCACTCCCCCACTAACTTCTTTATTACCTTGTCTAACTCTGTTTAACTCTTTCCAGAATATTTTCTTACGTTCTCTCCACTTTCTACTCAAATTCCTTCGAAATTCCTCTTCCAGTCTATTCTAACTCTCTCTCTTACTAATATTTTCACTTTCTTCCTTTCTACATATAACTCTCTCTTCTGTCTTTTAACTTCCTCCATAACTCTCTTGCCTATCCACCGACTACGAGTATAAGTTTTCTTCTTTTGCACCACAGCTTATCTCACCTCTTCATTCCACCATGCTGTTTCTTGCACTCCCTTTTGCCATCTCTTCACTTCACAGACCACCTCACATGTTGCACACATTTCTTCTGTGAATATCTTGCACACACGTTCCATGTCCCCCATCTGCTCCAATCCATATTTACCCAATTTCCATCCTCTTGTAACATTCCACCCTCCTTGTATGGACTACCTCTTCTTGTCCTCCTCTCCTCCTATTCTTCCATTGCACTTGAACCTTGACTTTCATCACCACCAAGTAGTTGTCAGAAAGTCCACTCCCCCAGTCTTGCATCCATTACATACCTTCTCAATTTGCCATCCACACACACATAATCAATCATTGCCTTCCACTCATTCAGTTTGCCACCCACCCTTCTCATCACTCACCACATATACCTGTGCATCGTTTTGTGCCTAAAGAGGGTATTGGCTATCACCAACCCACTCCCGGCACAAATGTCCAGTAGAGCACTCTCATTCTCATCCATGCAGGCACACCCTTACTCCATCCACCTTCACGTTGCCGACTTTTCCATTCATATCTCCAATCAAAAACACGCTCTCATTCCTTTCAAACTTTTCCATCCATGCTTCCACTCTGCTTGTACGAGCTTGCATTGGTGCATACACACACACACAGTCACCCACTTTTGTAATCCTGCATTCAGTCTTACCCACACAATCCTTGAACCAACTGATCCATATTCTGTTATATTTTCCTTCAATCTCTTGCACGCAGCAATACATACTCTCTCTTTTGCCCTCTCATTTTTACCTACTCCCGTGCATATACCCCATCCATTTTGCCCTCTCATTTTTACCTACTCCCGTGCATATACCCCATCCATTTTGCCCTCTCATTTTTACCTACTCCCGTGCATATACCCCATCCATTTTGCCACTCTTTCACCTCTCACCATCTAGTCTCAGTCAACCCACATATTTCCACTTCTGCTCCCTCAAGCATCTGGACAATCTTCTTCTCTTCCACTTCATCATCGACACTCCATACATTGCATGTTGCAATCCGTATCATGTCCTTTATTCGGTCTTTGGTCGTCACCTGTTGGTCAGTCCCGGTCTGAGGCTTCTTGTTTGTATTTTTAATTAGTTGTTTTCCGGGGAGTGGCACTAACCCACAGCCAACCCACTTGTTGACACATAGAAAACACATGTTGGTTGGTTATAAGGTTACTGCCAAGCGTCTTATATGATTTCCTGGTTTACAGGTATTCATTTTGCTTACCACTCAGAGTAGAGCTACCTTGAAATAGAGTACTGCTACACTAAGGGGGTGGATGATGGGCGTCCCCCCTCCCGACGATAGATTACTAATATTAATAATAATACATCATAAATTGAACAATACACCATAAATTGTATGTACAAAAGGTGTACAAAGGAAAGCAAACAGCAACAGACCTCATAGTTCTTTTGAGACTGCTTGTTACATAGACTGTGACCACGAGATCTAATTCTGCATGTTGAAGGATACGGATAGCAAAACAAGAAGGCTGCCCCCGCCTCCAAACCCACCAGTTAAAACTGGCAGAAGAAAGTGAGAAAAACTTCCATGCAGCATGGAAAAACTGACATGGAAATTTCATAGGAAATACTTAAAAGGAAAAGTTACATTCTATAATACTTTATCTATAAGCTACCAGTTGGAATAACGTGAAAGAGAAAGTAGTAAAGTAAAATGAATAATCAAATAATAAATAACTAAGACACGACATTACGTATGGGTACGTTAAGGGGACGTCTGTATACACAGCATGGAAATTGCACAGTGCACAGTGTGGATGTTCATGGGTGGTACGGCAGCCTCGCCTGGCACTTTTAAGATAGGCAGCAGTCAATGAGGCCCCAGTTCCGTTCACTACACTGGGACAAGGAACTTTCCCATGCAGGACAAATACACAAGTTTCCTCCCTAAGCAGTGATCCCTGATACATTAAAAAAAAATCCCGATGGTGGTCACTTAACTAAAAGGGACCCTCAGTATTCCACAGCCTTACACAGGTCGAAAGTAAGATTAGTAACCTTTTACTATAGTAGGACTCGCGCGCTCAGCGGCAGTGGCGTGCCCGCACCTGTGTACAGTGTTGCCACGTTTTCTATACCGTTATCTCTCTCTCTCTCTCTCTCTCTCCTGGCGGGAAATGTGAGCCACCCTGAGTACTTTTGATTCTTTTATAAGTTATTTATAATTGTGCTTTCATTTGTTAATTTGGTTTTGTCATATTTAGTAGTAGATGGAGTGTCAAAGTTACTGTCTGCTGAGAGGTTTGTTACGTTACTGATTCATACACCCCGACGTAGTGGTCCAGGGGGAGGGGAAGTGTGAAGGGGATTTGACCTGAGACACCCAGGAGGGATTAAGAAGGGAGGAGAGGGAAGGGGGCTGGATTCACCTACCACGTGGTCAGTATTAGAAGAGAGAGAGAGAGAAATTACGTGTATAGATATATGTGCATCAATAGGAACAATGTATATCAGTGTGTGCAGTATGTACAAAGGAACAAATGAATACAAAGAAGGCAGTGACAGACCTCTCTCTCTCTCTCCCCCCTCTCTCTCTCTCTCTCTCTCTCTCTCCTGGCGGGAAATGTGAGCCACCCTGAGTACTTTTGATTCTTTTATAAGTTATTTATAATTGTGCTTTCATTTGTTAATTTGGTTTTGTTATATTAAGTGATGCCGACAATGCATTCAATGCATGCCTCTCTCTCTCTCTCCCTCTCCCTCTCTCTCTCTCTCTCTCTCTCTCTCTTGGGACATTGAATCTCCTCATTCTCCCTTGGGACATTTATTTTAGGCCAGATGGATGTGTAAGTATTGCCACTCACAAGAATTACATGAATTATTTCTTTTACTTTGGATACTGGCATATTTCTTCTTTTTTCAGGCTCATTATCTTATATCCATAACTGTGATATTATTACCCACCCTAAAACTACGCTAAAAACCATTAAAAGTGACTACAATATCTTTTAGCAACACTGTACAATATGTGTGCCATGTTTCTGTGTTACTATATAAATATTTTATGCATAATAAGATTACTGTTGATTAATCCATCAAAATACACAAGTGTAAGTTTTATTCATCTGAATTTATCGAATTTGTGATGCCTTGTACATAAATAGCTTCCGTTTCACATCGCAAGTTGGGAAACGTGGCACCATTGCCCACAGGTGCTGGCCACACCCCCGCCGCAAACATGCGGGAATCCGACTATAGGGGCTATCCGTGCATATCCTTGTCTGTGATTATACTATATTTGCATTTAATAAGTTGATTCGGGCCCCGGAAAAATATATTGTTATGCCTGCACCCCACACTGCCACAGGCTCCAACAGCAGTTGTACAGTACAGGAAGGACGTTGCCCAGCGAGTTGTTCTTATTATGGTCAGCCTTTAGGTGTGCAGTACACAAGATCAGCTGAGGCGAAAATAAACACTGGCTCCTTAAAGTTCACTGTCTTTATTTTCCAAATAATTCCACTTAATTCTTTCCAACTTCACTGTTCTCACAAGTACTGGAGCTATATACACTTTACTAACTGTTATAACACTTAATGTTTAACAACACTTCACAGCTAGTACACTTAATGCTTGCTAACACGTCACTTATTACAGAATTCCTGAAAATAATTGTCACTGACATTAAGTACACTTAATACACTTCAATGTCTTCTCAAATTCCAGCGATGTACAAACTTCAATAACCCGTCACTGTTTGCCACTATTTTCACATGTACCAAAAATATACAGTCTTCACAGACAGTAATTACACTTAATGCTTGCAAAGCAACTCTCCACAAACTGCACCAAAACCGACTGCACTTCACTCACACTGAACTGAAACCCGACTAAAAACTCAAAACAGTCTCTACCCTATCCTTATATAAGCTTGCATTACTCTCGAAACTTCTACTTCTCCAACATTCTAGGAAATAATGTCTTGCATCAGCCCCTAGCAACAACAGTTACCAACTACGAGACATCAAGACATGCTAGAAGTTTTCCTACATTACATAACACTCCAAATCATTTACCATACGAACTTGATTTACATAATTTAACAAGCAATCACTTAAATAAAACATTATAAAGAAAAAGAGTACAAACACTGATACATTACTTACGAAATTACTAAGCTCACAAACAGCAGGCTAACTGGCAACTCTGACTCGTACAGGAACTTACAGTACCAGAAACATCTCGAAGGTACGAGACTTCCTAACTGGCAAATCCTCCTTCATAACGATATATATATATATATATATATATATATATATATATATATATATATATATATATATATATATATATAAAGTGTTTTACTCAGGACTAAATATATTCAGCTGGGGGTTTGACAACAGTTACTAAACCAAGCGACCTTTAAAGATTAGAACTGTATCACAATTTACTATATTGGAGCACAATTTGTTCCATATAGTGTATTTTCAACTCAATTAACGATGAAATGCCTAGCTTCATGTGACTGGAATCGTGTGCCAGCTATTCAGTACCCATTGCCTCTAGTATATTTCGAGTGATCAGCTGTGAAGTGTTTATCAACAGCCATATTATCGTGCCCTTTGACTATTTTACATATTTAAAATAAATCTCAACATAATCGGCATTTAGTTATAATAAAGAGATTCAGGGCTTTTAAACTCTCCTCGTATGACTTGTTTCTCAAGCTAGGCATCATTTTGGTCATCCGTCGTTGTACTATTTCAAGTTTCTCTACATCTTTTTTGCAGTAAGGTGACCAGAACTGGACACAATACTCTAAACATGGGTGAACTAGAGAATTATATAACGTGAGGATGATATTATTGGATTTATATTCAAACGCTCTGCCAATGAATCCTATTAATTTGCTGCCTTTCTTAACAGCCTCCGTACACCGTTTCTTTGGTTTTAGATGATTTGTTATAATAATTCCTAAGTCATTTTCAACTGACATTATCTAGTTGAATGTTATTCATGGTGTATCTGGCTTTTCCGTTTCTATTTCCAATGTTTAGCACTGTGCATGTACTAATATTAAAGTCCATTTGCCAGGTTTGGGTCCTATTAAACAGTTGATCAAGGTTACTCTGTATTGCCTGCTTCTGTAAAGATGTGTTTGCTCTGTTACCAATTTTAGTATCATCAACAAATTTGTTTATTTTACCAATTAAACCCTCATCTATATCATTTATGTAAATTAAAAACAAAGTAGGGCCCAATACTGAGCCCTGTGACACATCAATAGTAACATCTTTCCAGACCGATTCTTTACCACTTATTACGAACCTTTGTTTGCGTTCTGTAATTATCTATCCACCAGGCATATTGCCTCTGAAACCATGCGCATTCAAATTCTGAAGTAATCTTTTATGGGGAACTTTATCAAATGGATTTTGAAAATCGAGATATACAGTGTCAACAGATCTAGTCTCAGGTCAGAGATAAGTGTCATGACACACTTAGGATTATGAAAATAATTTTATTCTTACTGTGGACCTAATATAAGTCCCTTTACTGCAGGGTGTCACTTTCACGATGCTTGGGCGCAATGGATCATACTGCGGAGCATCACTTTTGTGATTCAGTGTTATTTTGAATTCTCCCAGGCTTTCAAGTGGTGGTTTGTATCATCTATCAGTACTGGCAGTGTCCAACAATAGTCAGCGCTGCTAATGTCATTTGTACTCCCATCCATTGTTGAAAATTTAGCCATTTATCCCCATTCCTGACTCCCCTCCCTACCTCCCCTCCATTACCCTCTCCTCTTGCCTGCCTGGCCGCGCTGCGCTAAGCAAATCTTCTCTGGAATTTTCCATTGATTTCATCCATTGAAATAAGCCCTGTGCCCTATTCTTATACAAAATAATATATACAAAAAAAAAAAAGCAACTGATAGTGTCATACACCTGGAATTGGCTAATTATCACCTGGCAACACCCCATGTGCACTCGTTCTCTAATTTTACCTGGTAGTTTCCCCTTGAAATATGCCGTATAATCTATTCTCGTAATAAAAATATATATAAGAAAGGAAGGGAGACACCTAAGTGATATTTACATTCACCTGGAACTACTTAGTTTTTTATGTATTGTCTAGATTTCCTACCAATCATTTCATAGCATATAAATTTGCAGCTGTCACCCTACTGACATTGACAACCCTTGGCTGCCGATATGCGCCGTGTCATTCAGTTCCTTGTCATCCTCCGAGGTGAAATCATGTAGCACTCGCGCCCCCCCATCCTGCCGCTTCTCCGCCCATTGCAAAGGGCCCTGTGACCTTTACCCCTAGAAAAACTCGTGTGGGAAGCAGTAAAGGACTAAGTGACTCAGCAGTGGAACGTGAACTGGCAGAATTATCTATGATAATGATGGATAGTGACTTTGATCCTTCGGGTGAATCATGTGATGAGCCTGGGGAGGAAATCGTGACAGAAACTGCAAGTACGAGTGCTTCAGTGTCCAGAGTTCATCCTAGCTCCAAGGGAAAGGAGCCCTTAGTGCAGCAAGGGAAGGAATTTCGGAAAGGAGTGAAGAGGAGGTGGGTTAGCCCCGGAACAATGGCCCCGCGTGACCCAGCCTGCCATGAGTCCCGAGGTGAATCACCTCCCCGCTCTCCCAGCCCCACTTCACTAATTTCTTCCTCCTCTTAAACAGATATTTCTTCTGAGTCTTCGTCGTCAGAATCTCCACCAGCACCTACAGTGAAGGCAGGCCGTAGGAGACGAGGTAAATCCCTGACTCGTAAAAGTCGATTAGCAACTGGAGTAAGGGCTGCTCGTGCTACACGGCAACCTCGGGTCAGTCAGAGTGACCTTGACACAGTACAGTCTGCCTCACAGCCACCCTCCACCCTCATCCACCTTACACCGAAACGAGAGGGAACCCTGGACGCCTTCATGTGGACAGAAGGTTCCGATTTCGTCCCTGAACAACTCCATTTTGACGTGAGTTCCTCAGGGATACAACCTGCCTTCACTCTTGACAAGGATGCTGAGTGCGTGGACTTCCTTTTGGCCTTCCTCGATGACGAAGTCATGCAGCACATATGTTATGAGACCAACAGGTACGAGTCAAAACATACTGCAAGCGGTGCAGGTGCAACGAAAATGTAACAGTGGACTATGCTTGGAGTGCAGGAGCTGAATATGTTCTTCGCCCTCATGCTTCTCATGCCACATTCAAAAAAGCATGAGTTGGAAGATTACTGGTCCATGGACCCCTTACTTCACTCACCCACCTTCAATAAATACATGGCCAGATATTGCTTCTGTAACATCATGTGAAACCTGGTCTTCACCAACAATGATGTACCTTCCCAGACTGACCCACTCTGGAAGATCCGGGAGATCTGAGCAGAATGAAGGATAAATTTATGTCATTCTTCCACCCATTTCAGAAGGTTGTCATAGACGAATCCTTGGTTTTATTCAAAGGACGTCTAAGGTTCGTACACTACATTCTAAGCCAACATCATCGCTTTGGAATCAAGTTCTTTGTACTGTGCGACTGTAAGACGGGGTACATCCTTGACTTCGTCATCTATTCAGAAAGCACTGTCAGTCAGGACAAAACACACCCCCTTGGCTTCTCAGGCTGTGTAGTGAAAGTGCTGCTTGAAAGGTATTTTGGTGGGAATCATGTCTGTATACTGACAACTACTATACTGCACTGAAACTTGCTTAATACCTTTCAGAGCATGGCACTGGCTCCTGCGGCACTGTCAAGAGCAATCGTGCCAACTTCCCCAAACTTCCCTAGGCAGGAAACTCGCAGCGAGGAGACGTGCACCTACGCAAGTCTGAAAAGATGCTGGCAGTAAGGTGGCATGACAAGAGGGTTGTGCACATGCTCACCACCATACACAAGGGGGAACCTTCCTCTCAAGCAATCTGCACATCTTCCATATCGATTCTATTACTGTCTCTCCCTCATGCTTCAGCATGTCACCACACACTTCATCAGTTCCTGGGGCTTTCCCCGTTTTGACTTTCTTAATTCCTTCCACTACTTTCATCCTACCGATCTCTTCCTCCCTTCTCACCTCCCTTCTTCTCCCAGCCATTCCCCAGACACTTATAATTTAATTACTCTCATTCTCTGTGCATAACTGTTCCTTAACCTGATGTATCCCAGCAACATATAGATACGTTGCCACATTTTTTCATGGTGACACCCGACAACATATCCATACGTCTTCCAATTGCGAGGTCCGTCATTTGCATATCTTTCAAGTTTCACGGGCACTTTTGGTAGGCTTATGTGGAAGACCTTTCTCTACCCAACACCAGGCAGGGATAATGCCTGGCCCCACCTGACCCCCCCTCCCTCCCACATGCCATTTTCTTGGCAACTCACCTGTTAGCAGTGACCTGGCCAGTAAAGACATGTCACAGCACGGTCTCTCCAATGACGAAATTCAAGGTGAAAGTGATTCCTGAGGTGGAGGACAAAGGAAGAAAGAAGCCAGAGGACGAAACAAGCAGAAGTGATGAGGTGGTAACATCGTAAAAGAAGGTGCCATATGTTGATGTTTTTGGTGAGTGAACGTTTATATTCCCTATATTATTGTGTGAAAACCAATATACTATTGTACTACATATAAATTCGTACCAAATAAATATTTACATATAATGAGTGGTTTAGAATAGATACCTCTCCCAAGAAAACATCTCTGGAACCTGGCCTGAGATACCAAGGTGAGGGTACTGTTACCTGTATTTGGTATTTCTAAACTCAACTGAGCGCTATCTGAATTTTCGATGTTTCTCATAAAACCAGAGGTTTTAGCAAAAAAAAAAAAAAAAGAAAAAAGAACATTTGCCACGATTGCGAAGGGGAGGTCATTGGTGAAAAATTTGCTGCGATGCAGTAGGTTAAAGTGTTCTCTCCATCTTCTCTTTCTCCTTTTTCTCTTATTTTCTCCCTTCTCCACTAGCATTCTACAATTTTTATCTTTCACTCCCACTCTAACTTCTTTATTACCTTGTCTAACTCTGTTTAACTCTTTCCAGAATATTTTCTTACGTTCTCTCCACTTTCTACTCAAATTCCTTCGAAATTCCTCTTCCAGTCTATTCTAACTCTCTCTCTTACTAATATTTTCACTTTCTTCCTTTCTACATATAACTCTCTCTTCTGTCTTTTAACTTCCTCCATAACTCTCTTGCCTATCCACCGACTACGAGTATAAGTTTTCTTCTTTTGCACCACAGCTTATCTCACCTCTTCATTCCACCATGCTGTTTCTTGCACTCCCTTTTGCCATCTCTTCACTTCACAGACCACCTCACATGTTGCACACATTTCTTCTGTGAATATCTTGCACACACGTTCCATGTCCCCCATCTGCTCCAATCCATATTTACCCAATTTCCATCCTCTTGTAACATTCCACCCTCCTTGTATGGACTACCTCTTCTTGTCCTCCTCTCCTCCTATTCTTCCATTGCACTTGAACCTTGACTTTCATCACCACCAAGTAGTTGTCAGAAAGTCCACTCCCCCAGTCTTGCATCCATTACATACCTTCTCAATTTGCCATCCACACACACATAATCAATCATTGCCTTCCACTCATTCAGTTTGCCACCCACCCTTCTCATCACTCACCACATATACCTGTGCATCGTTTTGTGCCTAAAGAGGGTATTGGCTATCACCAACCCACTCCCGGCACAAATGTCCAGTAGAGCACTCTCATTCTCATCCATGCAGGCACACCCTTACTCCATCCACCTTCACGTTGCCGACTTTTCCATTCATATCTCCAATCAAAAACACGCTCTCATTCCTTTCAAACTTTTCCATGCATGCTTCCACTCTGCTTGTACGAGCTTGCATTGGTGCATACACACACACACACAGTCACCCACTTTTGTAATCCTGCATTCAGTCTTACCCACACAATCCTTGAACCAACTGATCCATATTCTGTTATATTTTCCTTCAATCTCTTGCACGCAGCAATACATACTCTCTCTTTTGCCCTCTCATTTTTACCTACTCCCGTGCATATACCCCATCCATTTTGCCCTCTCATTTTTACCTACTCCCGTGCATATACCCCATCCATTTTGCCCTCTCATTTTTACCTACTCCCGTGCATATACCCCATCCATTTTGCCACTCTTTCACCTCTCACCATCTAGTCTCAGTCAACTCACATATTTCCACTTCTGCTCCCTCAAGCACCTGGATAATCTTCTTCTCTTCCACTTCATCATCGACACTCCATACATTGCATGTTGCAATCCGTATCATGTCCTTTATTCGGTCTTTGGTCGTCACCTGTTGGTCAGTCCTGGTCTGAGGCTTCTTGTTTGTATTTTTTGTTAGTTGTTTTCCGGGGAGTGGCACTAACCCTCAGCCAACCCACTTGTTAACACATAGAAAACACATGTTGGTTGGTTATAAGGTTACTGCCAAGCGTCTTATATGATTTCCTGGTTTACAGGTATTCATTTTGCTTACCACTCAGAGTAGAGCTACCTTGAAATAGAGTACTGCTACAATAAGTGGGTGGATGATGGGCGTCCCCCCTCCCGACCATAGATTACTAATATTAATAATAATACATCATAAATTGAACAATACACCATAAATTGTATGTACAAAAGGTGTACAAAGGAAAGTAAACAGCAACAGACCTCATAGTTCTTTTGAAACTGCTTCTTACATAGACTGTGACCACGACATTTAATTCTGCATGTTGAAGGATACGGATAGCAAAACGAGAAGGCTGCCCCAGCCTCCAAACCCACCAGTTAAAACTGGCAGAAGAAAGTGAGAAAAACTTCCATGCAGCATGGAAAAACTGACATGGAAATTTCATAGGAAATACTTAAAAGGAAAAGTTACATTCTATAATACTTTATCTATAAGCTACCAGTTGGAATAACCTGAAAGAGAAAGTAGTAAAGTAAAATGAATAATCAAATAATAAATAAGACACGACATTACGTATGGGTACGTTAAGGGGACGTCTGTATACACAGCATGGAAATTGCACAGTGCACAGTGTGGATGTTCATGGGTGGTACGGCAGCCTCGCCTAGCGCTTTTAAGATAAGCAGCAGTCAATGAGGCCCCAGTTCCGTTCACTACACTGGGACAAGGAAATTTCCCATGCAGGACAAATACACAAGTTTCCTCCCTAAACAGTGATTCCTGATACATTAAAAAAAAATCCCGATGGTGGTCACTTAACTAAAAGGGACCCTCAGTATTCCACAGCCTTACACAGGTCGAAAGTAAAATTAGTAACCTTTTACTAGGGGCTATCCTTGTCTGTGATTATACTATATTTGCATTTAATAAGTTGATTCGGGCCCCTGGAAAAATATATTGTTATGTCCGCACCCCACACTGCCACAGGCTCCAACACCAGTTGTACAGTACAGGAAGGACGTTGCCCAGCGAGTTGTTCTTGTTATGGTCAGCCTTTAGGTGTGCAGTACACAAGATCAGCTGAGGCGAAAATAAACACTGGCTCCTTAAAGTTCACTGTCTTTATTTTCGAAATAATACCACTTAATTCTTTCCAACTTCACTGTTCTCACAAGTACTGGAGCTATATACACTTTACTAACTGTTATAACACTTAATGTTTAACAACACTTCACAGCTAGTACACTTAATGCTTGCTAACACGTCACTTATTACAGAATTACTGAAAATAATCGTCACTGACATTAAGTACACTTAATACACTTCAATGTCTTCTCAAATTCCAGCGATGTACAAACTTCAATAACCCGTCACTGTTTGCCACTATTTTCACATGTACCAAAAATATACAGTCTTCACAGACAGTTATTACACTTAATGCTTGCAAAGCAACTCTCCACAAACTGCACCAAAACCGACTGCACTTCACTCACACTGAACTGAAACCCGACTAAAAACTCAAAACAGTCTCTGCCCTATCCTTATATAAGCTTGCATTACTCTCGAAACTTCTACTTCTCCAACATTCTAGGAAATAATGTCTTACATCAGCCCCTAGCAACAACAGTTACCAACAACGAGACATCAAGACATGCTAGAGTTTTCCTACATTACATAACACTCCAAATCATTTACCATACGAACTTGATTTACATAATTTAACAAGCAATCACTTAAATAAAACATTATAAAGAAAAAGAGTACAAACACTGATGCATTACTTACAAAATTACTAAGCTCACAAACAGCAGGCTAACTGGCAACTCTGACTCATACAGGAACTTACGGTACCAGAAACGTCTCGAAGGTACGAGAGTTCCTAACTGGCAAATCCCCCTTCATACCAATATATATATATATATATATATATATAAAGTGTTTTACTCAGGACTAAATATATTCAGCTGGGGGTTTGACAACAGTTACTAAACCAAGCGACCTTTAAAGATTAGAACTGTATCACAATTTACTATATTGGAGCACAATTTGTTCCATATACTGTATTTTCAACTCAATTAACGAAGAAATGCCTAGCTTCATGTGACTGGAATCGTGTGCCAGCTATTCAGTACCCATTGCCTCTAGTATAATTCGAGTGATCAGCTGTGAAGTGTTTATCAACAGCCATGTTATCGTGCCCTTTGACTATTTTACATATTTAAAATAAATCTCAACATAATCGGCATTTAGTTATAATAAAGAGATTCAGGGCTTCTAAACTCTCCTCGTATGACTTGTTTCTCAAGCTAGGCATCATTTTGGTCATCCGTCGTTGTACTATTTCAAGTTTCTCTACATTTTTTTTGCAGTAAGGTGACCAGAACTGGACACAATACTCTAAACATGGGCGAACTAGAGAATTATATAACGTGAGGATGATATTATTGGATTTATATTCAAACGCTCTGCCAATGAATCCTATTAATTTGCTGGCTTTCTTAACAGCCTCCGTACACCGTTTCTTTGGTTTTAGATCATTTGTTATAATAATTCTTAAGTCATTTTCAACTGACATTATCTAGTTGAATGTTATTCATGGTGTAACTGGCCTTTCCGTTTCTATTTCCAATGTTTAGCACTGTGCATGTACTAATATTAAAGTCCATTTGCCAGGTTTGGGTCCTATTAAACAGTTGATCGAGGTTACTCTGTATTGCCTGATTCTGTAAAGATGTGTTTGCTATGTTACCAATTTTAGTATCATCAACAAATTTGTTTATTTTACCCATTAAACCCTCATCTATATCATTTATGTATATTAAAAACAGAGTAGGGCCCAATACTGAGCCCTGTGACACATCAATAGTAACATCTTTCCAGACCGATTCTTTACCACTTATTACAACCCTTTGTTTGCGTTCTGTAATTATCTATCCACCAGGCACATTGCTTCTGAAACCATGCGCATTCAATTTCTGAAGTAATCTTTTATGGGGAACTTTATCAAATGGATTTTGAAAATCGAGATATACAGTGTCAACAGATCTAGTCTCAGGTCAGAGATAAGTGTCATGACACACTTAGGATTATGAAAATAATTCTATTCTTACTGTGGACCTAATATAAGTCCCTTAACCGCAGGGTGTCACTTTCACGATGCTTGGGCGCAATGGATCGTACCGTGGGGCATCACTTTTGTGATTCAGTGTTATTTTGAATTCTCCCAGGCTTTCAAGTGGTGGTTTATATCATCTATCAGTACTGGCAGTGTCCAACAATAGTCAGCGCTGCTAATGTCATTTGTACTCCCATCCATTGTTGACGATTTAGCCATTTATCCCCATTCTTGACTCCCCTCCCTACCTCCCCTCCATTACCCTCTCCTCTTGCCTGCCTGGCCGCGCTGCGCGAAGCAAATCTTCTCTGGAATTTTCCATTGATTTCATCCATTGAAATAAGCCCTGTGCCCTATTCTTATACAAAATAATATATACAAAAAAAAAAAAGCAACTGATAGTGTCATACACCTGGAATTGGCTAATTATCACCTGGCAACACCCCATGTGCACTCGTTCTCTAATTTTACCTGGTAGTTTCCCCTTGAAATATGCCGTATAATCTATTCTCGTAATAAAAATATATATAAGAAAGGAAGGGAGACACCTAAGTGATATTTACATTCACCTGGAACTACTTAGTTTTTTATGTATTGTCTAGATTTCCTACCAATCATTTCATAGCATATAAATTTGCAGCTGTCACCCTACTGACATTGACAACCCTTGGCTGCCGATATGCGCCGTGTCATTCAGTTCCTTGTCATCCTCTGAGGTGAAATCATGTAGCACTCGCGCCCCCCCATTCTGCCGCTTCTCCGCCCATTGCAAAGGGCCCTGTGACCTTTACCCCTAGAAAAACTCGTGTGGGAAGCAGTAAAGGACTAAGTGACTCAGCAGTGGAACGTGAACTGGCAGAATTATCTATGATAATGATGGATAGTGACTTTGATCCTTCGGGTGAATCGTGTGATGAGCCTGGGGAGGAAATCGTGACAGAAACTGCAAGTACGAGTGCTTCAGTGTCCCAAGTTCATCCTAGCTCCAAGGGAAAGGAGCCCTTAGTGCAGCAAGGGAAGGAATTTCGGAAAGGAGTGAAGAGGAGGTGGGTTAGCCCTGGAACAATGGCCCCGCGTGACCCAGCCTGCCATGAGTCCCGAGGTGAATCACCTCCCCGCTCTCCCAGCCCCACTTCACTAATTTCTTCCTCCTCTTAAGCAGATATTTCTCCTGAGTCTTCGTCGTCAGAGTCTCCACCAGCACCTACAGTGAAGGCAGGCCGTAGGAGACGAGGTAAATCCCTGACTCGTAAAAGTAGATTAGCAACTAGAGTAAGGGCTGCTCGTGCTACACGGCAACCTCGGGTCAGTCAGAGTGACCTTGACACAGTACAGTCTGCCTCACAGCCACCCTCCACCCTCATCCACCCTACACCACCACGAGAGGGAACCCCGGACGCCTTCATGTGGACAGAAGGTTCCGATTTTGTCCCTGAACAACTCCATTTTGACGTGAGTTCCTTAGGGATACAACCTGCCTTCACTCTTGACAAGGATGCTGAGTGCGTGGACTTCCTTTTGGCCTTCCTCGATGACGAAGTCATGCAGCACATATGTTATGAGACCAACAGGTACGAGTCACAACATACTGCAAGCGGTGCAGGTGTAACGAAAATGTAACAGTGGACTGTGCTTGGAGTGCAGGAGCTGAATATGTTCTTCGCCCTCATGCTTCTCATGCCACATTCAAAGAAGCATGAGTTGGAAGATTACTGGTCCATGGACCCCTTACTTCACTCACCCACCTTCAATAAATACATGGCCAGATATTGCTTCTGTAACATCATGTGAAACCTGCTCTTCACCAACAATGATGTACCTTCCCAGACTGACCCACTCTGGAAGATCCGGGAGATCTGAGCAGAATGAAGGATAAATTTATGTCATTCTTCCACCCATTTCAGAAGGTTGTCATAGACGAATCCTTGGTTTTATTCAAAGGACGTCTGAGGTTCGTACACTACATTCTAAGCCAACATCATCGCTTTGGAATCAAGTTCTTTGTACTGTGCGACTGTAAGACGGGGTACATCCTTGACTTCGTCATCTATTGAGCCATCACTGACTGTCTGGACAAAACACACCCCCTTGGCTTCTCAGGCTGTGTAGTGAAAGTGCTGCTTGAAAGGTATTTTGGTGGGAATCATGTCTGTATACTGACAACTACTATACTGCACCTAAACTTGCTTAATACCTTTCAGAGCATGGCACTGGCTCCTGCGGCACTGTCAAGAGCAATTGTGCCAACTTCCCCAAACTCCCCTAGGCAGGAAACTCGCAGCGAGGAGACGTGCACCTACGCAAGTCTGAGAAGATGCTGGCAGTACGGTGGCATGACAAGAGGGTTGTGCACATGCTCACCACCATACACAAGGGGGAACTTAAAGACAGTGGGAAGATCGACCATAGGACAGGCGAACCTGTGAGGAAACCTGATGCTGTCATCGACTATTATATCAACATGCGGCTCGTGTACAAGTCCGACATGATGATCGGAGAGATCGACTGCCTCAGGAAGAATACTAGGTTGTACAGGAAAGTTTTTCTGCATCTCATGGACATGACGATGCTGAACGCATTCATCCTGTACAAAATAAAGGTAAAGCCACCAGAGTCCTTCTCCCTGAAGTTGTTCGCCAGGACTTGTGTTCAGCAGCTGCTTGAGAGGTATGGTAGGGTGACAGCAGCAGCTCCAAGACGCCATTCTGTAAGACTTTCTGACAGACTTGAGCAGAGGGTGTACTATTGCGGACAGGAGTTCTTAACCACCCTCGTCCAGCCAACCTGTGTATGTGGCAGGGTCGCATTCACGAGCACAGAAGTTGCCTTCGATGCATTTCTGTCGAAAAATATTCCTTCAGCTTTGGGCTTGTACTAATGGATAAAGCAATAGTAATATTTACTTTGAAGGTTCGACTCTGATAACACATCTATATCATACTGATTATTTAATAACTTGTTTCTCGTATAGAGCCAAGCAAATGATAAATATGTATATTTGGTTCCACTCCACGACTTCTTGTAGGTCTGAACCAGCGAACATAGAGTGAACAAGTTCGAAGCATTCATTTGTAAACAGGAGAGAGAGAGAGAGAGAGAGAGAGAGAGTAGCGGGTGCCCGTGAATTTTAGAGGAATGAGGTGGAGAAATGAGGTGCTCAACACAGTTAAACAGGGATTTTTCCTTTCGTTTCGGTTGGCTTACTATGCTTAAATGGCTAAATGAAGGTAAATTATGAAATATAATAACTGGATGACGAAGTGGTAATAGGGTCTGGCTAATGGTTGTTTGGTGCAAGGTGTGCACTGTGCAGTGGTAAGCCTAATTCCAGGCAACGATCGCTGTTAAAAGTTGGATGTTTTAGGTTCCATTTATTTTAAATATTTCCATGTATGTTTACAGTACGTGTATGCCCCTATGGACCTATTTTCACCCCATGAATATTTTTACCAATGGACATTTTCACCACTCGGAGCACAATCCCTTATGGACCTATTTTCCTTAATGACTTTTTTTTTTTTAAGACGCCTACTTCCCTACGTAACCTATTTTCCCCCGAACTAATTTTCCCCATTGATGTATTTTCTCCCCACGGACCAATTTTTCCGTCGACCTTGAATCTCTCTATGAATGCAGGTTTCCTACATGGTCGTATACCCATGGGTGTATTTTTCACAATGAACCTATTTTCCCCATAAACCTGTTATCCGACGTGGTTATATCACCCACAGATGCGTGCAGTTGAAACACAGACCTCTTAACCAACAGACGTATTGCACGATGGACCTGTTGTAACTCACTGGATATATATACCTACTTCAGCATGATTCCAGAATAATATCCCCTGTGGACCGATTTTCCCAACTCGGACATTAACTCAATTCACCTAATCCCAGTGGCCTGTTTTCCCACTATCCGTCCATCCACCTACACACCCACCCATCAACGCACATACCCACAACCTTACTCAATACAGTATGTCTCAAAAGTAGGACGACACAAACCCGTCTCTTGCCTTGTCCTACAGGTAGCCCCACCACCCACCACACTTAAACAATGCACGAACCCCACTCCACCCCACTTAACCAGCCCAACAACCCTTTCCCTCCCTCTCGCCCACTCACTCCACCTAGTCCGCCTGTGAAACAACCAGCCTACACTAACCAATCCACACACCCAGTTACCAACCTACCAATCCGCATATCATGCTCCACAAGTCAGATGACTCTCAATTCAACACACACACACACACACACACACACACACACACACACACACACACACACACACACAGAGGCGGGGTGGATTTCCTTACACGAAGAATGAGTCTCACCGCTTAACTCAGTCTGTCGATAGAAAATAGTACCGGGTACTCTTTACAGGGAGTTTGCCAGGCCATAGATAAGGGGCTTCATTCCGGCTACATACACATAATTTTATGCGATATGAGTAAATAAGGTGCTCAAGCTAAACAGGGAATTTTTCCTTTCGCTGATGACGAAGAAGTTTATTTATCCCAGGATAACGTCTCGTCGGACAAAATGAAAGATGGGTTTTATTCTGGGTAACGCCAGTTGACTTTGTCAAATAATTTGGCAGGCCGCGTAACTTCTGTTAGATGCATTATGTTCCCATTTTTTTCTCTCTTTGGTGGTTGGCACCTGGAGATTTTTGGCGAAATCATAAGTATTTTTCTCATTAACTGGATATTTCTCTCTGGACAGAGAGGCAAATTACTTTCTTAAGCACAACTTTTTGTTAAATCAACAGCATTTATCTCCTAATTCATTATTCCAACGAAAGCAATCCTAAATATATATATATATATATATATATATATATATATATATATATATATATATATATATATATATATATATATATATATATATATATATATATATATATATATATATATATATATATACAGTATATATATATATATACTGTATATATATATATATATGTATATATATATATATATATATATATATATATATATATATATATATATACAGTATATATATACACTGTATATATATATATATATATATATATATATATATATATATATATATACTGTATATATATATATATATATATATATATATATATATATATATATATATATATATATATATATATATATATAGATATATAACAAAGGAAGGCAAGTTTTAGTGACTGATGGTTGAAATACACTGTGGCCTGTTTTCAATGGATCACAGGAATCCAGGGTTTCTCATCCCTTGCATTTCCCTGCGACAGTCTGCCTCCACCTCATTATTCCAAAATTCACAGGCACCCACCATACTCTCTCTCTCTCTCTCTCTCTCTCTCTCTCTCTCTCTCTCTCTCTCTCTCTCTCTCTCTCTCTCTCTCTCTCTCTCTCTCTCTCTCTCCTGTTAACAAATGAATGCTTCGAACTTGTTCACTCTATGTTTGCTGGTTCAGACCTAGAAGAAGTCGTGGAGTGGAACCAAATATACATATTTATCACTTGCTTGGATCTATACGAGAAACAAGTTATTAAATAATCAGTATGATATATTCGTGTTATCAGAGTCAAACCTTCAAAGTAAATATTACTATTGCTTTATCCATTAGTACAAACCCAAAGCTGAAGGAATATTTTTCGACAGAAATGCATCGAAGGCAACTTCTGTGCTCGTGAATGCGACCCTGCCACATACACAGGTTGGCTGGACGAGGGTGGTTAAGAACTCCTGTCCCCAATAGTACATGGATCAGCACAGACTGGTGCAAATGCCTGCCACAACGTAGAGGAAGGCTGCGATCCGCAGGTGCCAGGTGTGTAGACATACCACCAGATGCACACCTGAGCACAAACGCACCTCTTGGCAATGTGCTGAGTGCTAGGTTCCCCTCTGCATAACCTGCTTCTTCGATAACCACAGCCTGAAGCAGTTCTAAAAGAGTGCAATGGAAAATGTAAATAATGTGTAAATAGCAAGTGAAAACAATGGATGTAAATATGGTTGAACAGTTTAATATAGTTTTTTAAGTTACTGCAAGTGACAGTGCATAACATAGTGTAAGTAAAATAGAAGTGTAAATATTGAAAATACAATAGAATATTTAAATGGAAATGGAAATCATTTGTAATTTAAGAATATGAGTACAAATACTTGAAGTAATGACAGTGAAAGTGAAACCTTGGCTCTCTACGTAGTTTACTGAAAGAGAAAGTGAATGCCTAGAGTGACAATAAACTACTATTACTGAAGGAAACTTATGGATAAATACTGTAGATATATATAAGTGTAATAAAGTAATAGGAATATAAAGTGTGAGTGGTTTTGTGAATAATAAATGACAGAATACCAGACGGGAACGAGGACGGGTCGGAAGCTCGTATACTCTCATGATTTACATTGCTTTCACAGTGGGGTTTTTTTTTGGAGTATGGGACTCTAAACTACTTGAAAATCATAGAATATTGTTTCTAGTAGTAATATCAGGCTGTGGTATTCATATTACGGGATGTCGGGAAGTGTAAAGTGGAGACTTCGTTACCCAACTTCAGAAGTCTCCACAAGTCCTACGGTTGTCGACGAAGGCTCAACAAACACCCCAGGAGAAAGCTGAAGTTATGTGCCATAAGCATATTTAATTATAATATTCTAGGGCTAATAACTGATTTTTGGTAAATATTTTTAAAAAGTCAGTTGGAGCGCAAATATCCCTGCAGGGCGCTTAAGGAGCCGCGAAAACATCCCCGCGGTGTAGGGGTTAAGGGACGTTTGGTATGACTCTAAAGTTTCTACGAATTTTGACCTGTGACCTTGAGATCAAGGTCAAGGTCAATCACACTATGCAGATCACATTCACTCATGACCCACTACAATACCACCGAATTTGGTCAAAATCGACCTAATACTTTCCGATTTAGCACTATCAAGCATGAGGGAGCTATTTTTACTTTCCTCGGTATCTCAACATGCATTTGTTGAATCCCAGTAACAATCCCCAGATGCATTAGCATATGTTGACGACCCGTTTCCCGAGAGTTGTTTTCCATCAAACTTCAACCTACCGCTGCTCAAGTCCAACTATTACAGATTATTTATGAATGGAAAGCACCAGTAATCTGGTGTATGCATTATTTTCCCGTATTAATTTTGTGTTTCCTTCCTCTGTTTTGTTATTATATATATATAAAAAAAACAGTGGGACACTTGCAAAGTATTCGATTCATTAGTTTTTGTTGCACAGGAGAAAAAATGAAAAAAAGAATATATTATAGAGGCCGCTAGTGCTGGGGAAAAATGTGCCAAAAGAAGTCTGTAACCTTTTTTTTTTTTTTTTTAAATAACAGAACAGAGGAAAGAAAAACAAATTAATAAAAAAAAATAATCCATACACCAGATTACTGGTGTCCTGTGTTCATAAAATATCTGTAACAGTTAGACTCGAACAGCTATAGGTTGAAGTTTGGAGGGAAACAACTCTGGGGAAGCGAATTCCAGAGTTTCGCAGTTCGGGGAATGAAAGAATTCTGATAGGCAGAAGTTCTGCAATATGGCTGAGTGACATTCCAGTCATGAGCGCTACCAGATGCTCGTGCAGCACGAGGGAAAGCATGGAGAGGTGGTACCATGGATGCAACTTCGTCTGAGCACTTCACTCCTGAAAAGTTCAAGTCCCTGTTTCGAACGGTCTCGGAATACCAGCCTTCTTGATATCCCCTCCCCCCCCCCCAAAAAAAAAAAAGAAATAATATCTACAGTATCGAAGAAGAACTCCACAGAATGTGGAAATCATAATAATATTAAAAATATTAATAATAATAATAGCAGCAGCAGCAGCAGCAGCAGCAGGAGTAGTAGTAGTAGTAGCGGCAGCAACGGCAGTAGTGGGAATAGTAGGATAGTAGTTGTAGTAGTAATAGTAGTAGTAAATAGTAATAATAATAATAATAATAATAATTATTATTATTATTACTATAACAACAGGTAGAAAGTACTCAGAAAGCGCATACCTCCTCCAGTGTCATTGCCATTGAAAAGGATCCGGGTCCGGATCCGTGCAGATATTGTGTGAAATACATAGGTTCCAGACCCGCCCCCAAATTTAATTAATTGTTCTTGACCCATGGCCCACTCTTCCACAATAATTTATTGAAATTCATTGGGAACTTTTGGAGATATTGTGCTGGGTACATGGGATCCGAACGTGGATCCGGATCCACCCCAAAATTTAAACAATTCTTTCTTGACCAATGGCCCACCATTCCACAAAATTTCATTGAAATTCATTGAGAACTTTTAGAGATAACGTGTGGAAAAACAGACAAACATAGGCGATTACATAACCTCCTCCAACTTCGTTTGTGGAGGTAATATTAACCCTCCTTAGGTAGACCTACAGATTCGACTAAAACTTACGTACTCCTGGTCTGTCAGACCCAGCTTTTAAAAAATGCTGTTGTATTACACAATTTTTGTATAATGAATTCCTGAATATCCTATAATGTATTAGATCTTATCAGTTACTAAATTATATGAATAAGTTTTACTCCACATATTTCTTTTTAATTATGAAAAAATGCCAAACTCAATTTTTTTTTCTTTTTTTTTTTAGGCACCGTACACGAAAACAAAGAACGCTATGAGCCTAGTACATGTTTCACAACTTGAGGGATGGAGGACCTTCATTATGGGCGTAGTGGATCCCATGCAACATAAAATCAACTTGGAAACTCATAGTGAAAAATTCTGCCCCCCTCCTCAGGTACACCTGGGTCTCAGACCCGACATGCAATTCTGAGTGATATATTACAAAAACACAGAGGGGCACGAAAGTAATCCCCCTACACCCTGCATGGGCACAAAAAGTTAGGAAGCTATTGAGAAGCTGTAAGTTACTGATCTAAACTGAACAATACCATCGAAAAAATTGCCCGGGTCTGTCAGACCCAGGTATACCTGAGGAGGGTTAACAATAACAACAACAACAACAACAACAACAACAACAACAACAACAATAATAATAATAATAATAATAATAATTAATTAATAAGAAGAAGAAGAAGAAAGTTGTTACACTGACTGAACCGTCTCCACAAGACATAAGATAGAAGAGTAGTGTCCAGGTACTTCAGATAGCGGCAATCTACCAGTGACCTTGCAAAAGGGTGGAAACAGTAGTGTTATCTCTGTTATCAGGATGCGTTATATCACTGCCACTTTGATGTAACAGTCTATCTCTATCTATCTACCTTCTGTCAAACACCAAAAGCCTGTTAGGGGTGGTCGTTTGTCTCTGAGTTAGTTTTGCGGGAAGAGGCACTAAACCTCCGCCAACCCACTTGTTGACATGTAGGGAACACGTATGGGTTGATTATATGGTTACCACACAGCGCTGTAAATGGGTTTCTAGCTTACAGCAAACCATGAGGCTGTCTTTCAATGTAAAGCCACCTGAAAAGGAAAGAAGCCTACTAAAAAGTGACAGGGAAGATGGGAGAAATAGGAAGAGAGAAGGGCAGAAACAGAAAAAGAGTGATGAAAGTGAAGAAAAAAGTAGGCAGCACTACACCAAGTGAGTGGATAATAGTCGCCACCACCTACCACCATACAATCGTAATGAGTATTATTAACCGGCAAGGACTGAACGTGTAATGGACTTATTTCGGGGATAATTCTCACTTGCGAGCTTTGAGTTACAAGGATGTGAAAAATATCGACAATGAAAATTTTCGTAGTATCAGCATAAAGCCCTTTTAAACCATACAAATATCGTGTGAAAATGGCTTTGACATAATACCAAGTACTTGCTGGACAAGAGTGTGCTTTGATTAAGCCTGTAATAAGGAAAATAATAAGCAATTTCTCACACACTATGAACAGATGGACAGTCTTCGATATCGTAATGTCCTTATTTGCGGCAAAATGTAAACATAACATCGTGCAGCAAGTACTTGAGTTACTGTCAATGTTACTGTCACACGATATTTTTCTATTCTAAACACGATTGCGCTGATACTACGAATATTATCAATGTTGATTTTTTCAACTTCCTTGTAGCCGAAAATTCGCAGGTGACCACTGCCTGTATTCTCTTTAGGTAAGGAAGCTCCTTAACACCTATTCCTAAGCGATACATTCTGTCCTCTTTTGTGCTACATATATCCTTCCAATATCGCCATACTCTGCATAAAGAACGAACAAAAGTATATTAACCAGCCATATCCAAAAACAAATCACTGTGGAAGAGGAGTTATGGAGCTGATCTCGCCCATCCTACCACGAAGAGAAAGAAGGATTAGGTCAGTACCTATCAACAACACGATTGATCACTGTGGCAAAGAATTATCCTGTCGTCCACTAAAACTCGATCCTTAATAGCTATATAAGGTCTGGGGCTGGAGAGGGACACCTTCACGAGGTGGCACCGGCGTGACTTGGTGACTCCGCTGCCCGGTGAGAGAAACGTCCCTTAGTTCTCTCTCTCTCTCCCAAAAGTAGGATGGTGAACTGCAGCAGGAGGACAGTTTCATCCTGTAGTCCACTGGGTTTACATTTCAGATAAACCTGGAGCACCAACAACCACAACAATAACAATAACAACAACAGCTACTGCTACTACTACTACTACTACTGGTACTACTACTACTATGTTAGGTCTCCCATTGTGATGATAGGCGAGTAGATGTAGAGGAGGGAAACAAGCTTTTTCCATAACTCCGACCGGCTTCAGAATACTACCCTAATAATCTCTCAGAATATACGAAGTCATTGCAAGAGATACAGGGGTGCTTCAGGATACAGGAGTGCATTGTTTTTTATTTTATTTTTTTAATATTTTTGAGGAGGCTGAGAATATTTTACCTTGTGATATCTGGAAGTTATATCTTAGTAACAGTGTCAGTTTTATTGTCCAAAGCGATGACTGAAGTACTCTCTCTCTCTCACTCTCTCTCTCTCTCTCTCTCTCTCTCTCAATCATTGTGCTGAATCTCACTCACATGCGCTGGCGCGCGCGCGCACACACACACACACACACACACACACACACACACACACACACACACACACACACACACACACACACACACACACACACACACACACACACACACACACACACCGGACCTTACATATACAGTGATGATGATGATGATGATAATAATAATAATAATAATAATAATAATTATAATAATCTATCTATCTATTTATCTATTGCCAGGCGCTTTAATCCCGTAAGGGGTGCCACAAACAAATCGCCTCCATGTCGCCCTGTCCCTCGCCATTTCGTTGCCCTGCTCCCAGCTCACACCCCCTTCTCTCATATACCTCTCCACTCAATCCCTTCATCTCATCCTTGGCCTCCCCCTCCCTTTCCCCCTCCACCTCACACTCTCCTCGTCAGTCTCTCTCCATTCTCTCCACATGGCCAAACCACCTCAATGTGTTTCTCCTAACGCTTCCTATCACATCCACATCCACACTACAACGCTCCTTCACTTCCTCATTAGTCAGTGTGTCTCTCCATGTGACTCCACGTGGTCCTTTCAAATATCTCATTTCCACTGCTCTCACTCTTGACCTGTGTCCTTACAACAAGGTCCAAGCTTCACTTCCATACGTTAGAGTTGGTATCACAATACTGTCATGTAGTAGCTTTTTCACTTCCATGCTCACTTCCCTGTTTCTTATCACTGCTTTCAATAATAATAATAATAATAATAATAATGACAATTATAGTATCGAGAATAAACAAAGACGCCAATGTACCAAAGAAGTTAAAGTGTCAAAATATCAATGAAAAGTGTCAAAGGAAAATGTGAAAACAAAGTGGCAAAGGAAAATATCAAAGGAAAATATCGAGGCAAGTTTCAAAATGACAGAGAAGAATGAGAAAAGGAGTGACTTACCTTATGTCAGAGCTTGAGTCACTGTGAATCAGCAATTGTGGTTGTGTGGTGCTGTGAAGGTGGGGAGGTGTGGTGTAGATTGTGTTGTGTTGTATTGCGTTGTGTGGTTTTAAGTGTTTTTATGTGGTGTGGTGTGATGTATGTGGTGGTGTGTGGTGTAGATTGTGTTGTGTGGTACTATGTGGTTTTTAGTGATGTTATGTGGTGTTGTGTTGTGTAGGCGGTATTGTGTGATATCATGTTGTGTGGTTTTGTTTATGTGATGTGGTGTGGTGTAGGTGGTGGTGTATGATGCTGTGTGATATTGTGTAGGTGGTGTAGTGTGGGTGTTGTAGTGTGGTGTGGTGTGGTGTAGATGGTGTTGTGTGGCGTAATGTTGCGCTGAGTACCACTTGTGTGTGAGGGTAAAGTGTCTATGTGAAAAACAGAGAGAGAGAGAGAGAGAGAGAGAGAGAGAGAATCATATACTTTAACTTGGCCAAGATTTTCTCCTCTGGCAGCTTATTTCTCGCAGCTCGGGGGCAGAATAAGCAATAGTCTACTGTACTACGGCTTTATATCCTTTCCATAGCACTGCCTCGTGACTAGTACCATATTCTAGTGTCAGCTTCTTGTTACATCCCAGTCTTCAAATGGAAAGACGACAATTTTTGAACAAACTAAACATAGAATAATGTTAATATCATGTTACATCTCAGCATTCAAGATGGAGAGAAAGTAGTTTTAAGCCAATTTAATGTAAAGAATGTGGAATTTTTAAGCTCTCCTTACAGCTCAGCATTTGAGATGGAGAGGTGGCAGTTACAGAAAAAGTTAAACAGTTGACATCGATTTGTATTGTTCTTTGTTGAGGAGACTTTGTAACATTTCCAAACGATAATTTTTATGTAATGAATTACTATTATCACGTGTTCGCTACGTGTCAATAAGTGAGTTGGCGGAGGGTTAGTGCCCCTCCCCGTAAAACCACTGACTCAAAGACAAACGGCTACCCCTTACGGGGTTATGGCGTCTGGTTATAGAAAGATAGTTAGACCTTATGTTATTTATGTCTCTTAACCATTGACATAGTTTGTAGCAGTATCATATAAATGGACAGTAAGATGAAACAAGCAAAAGAATCTAAGAGTAGGGGTCGTTACGAAGTCTACAAACGCAGTATAAACACCGCAGGGTACCTACCGCCACAAGAAAGGCTCCGATAGCTACCATCCATCCCCAGCCACCGTCGGGAGACTCAGGTTCTTGATTTTTCTCCTCACCAAGTTGGCACTGCACTGTCGTCTCTTTGGTTTCTCTCTCGGCTTCTTTGGCATTCTGACAGGAGTTCTGAAGGGCAAGGCTGGCTTTAGCATCCGTCTCAGCCTCCGTATGAGCTTGAGGAGAGACGTCGTCGTTGATCCCACCCGGCAGACCAGTGGGAGCGACTTGACTGGACCCTTCACTCGGCATACTGATACTGAACCCTAGCGACTGAGGACAAAGGGAACTTTCTCATAGGTCATCTTGTTTTCCGGAGGAGACACGATAAATGGTGGAATCATCTCTTATCTCTGAGTAGTCCATGATTACGGGAGATAGTATTTTAATTGTTGCCTGTCATTTGAATCTTGCAGGGATGTGGCATTTTTGTTTTATCAGGCCCCTTCTGGTCTTGGTAACGGTACACACACACACACACACACACACACACACACACACACACACACACACACACACACACACACACACACACACACACACACACACACACACACACACACACACACACACACACACACACACACACACACACACACACACACACACACACACACACACACACACACACACACACACACACACACACACACACACACACACACACACACACACACACACACACACACACACACACACACACACACACACACACACACACACACACACACACACACACACACACACACACACACACACACACACACACACACACACACACACACACACACACACACACACACACACACACACACACACACACACACACACACACACACACACACACACACACACACACACACACACACACACACACACACACACACACACACACACACACACACACACACACACACACACACACACACACACACACACACACACACACACACACACACACACACACACACACACACACACACGAGTAATATCACCTGGTATAACCTTGAATGTAATAAAGAACCCATCACCATGAGTGTGTTTGTGGCAGTATGCACACTCAGGTACTGAAGGAGGACACATTATGTGGTGGCAGGGATGTAAGCAGCCGGCTCAGCTGCCTGGACGCATAAAGTTCCCTTCACAGCCTCCTTATCCCACGAAAACAGGATGGAGGAATGCAGAAGGTTACCCTCAGCTTGCAGTCCACTGAGGTTAGGTCTCAGATGAACTTGGGGCAACACAAAAAACAACTATAACAGCAGCAAACAAAAACAACCACCACAAACAACAAAAACAACAACAACGACAGCAACAAAAGGCAACAACAGCAAACAACAAGGCAAACAACAGCAAACAACAACAACAACCACGTAGGCTTCTATGACTCAATTTCAACTGAACTAAACCGTCTTAATTAAACTGTAATAAAGTACGAGAGTTTTTCTGACCATGAGAGTGTATCGTCATCTATCTATATCTATCTTTCTATTATAATCCGTCTATCTATGTACCTACGTATCTGTCTATTTGGACCACTCAGTCAAGGCCCAAAGTCTCGAAATGATTATCTTATCCAATTTTCACCCCTTTATGCTCAGAACAACTCTAGTACTAAATTGCAGCTAAGGCCAGACGATTATATTCAAGTAAAAGTGGGTCACAGGAGCCTGAGAGAGTTAATACGGTCGCCCTTAACCCTTTCAAGACGCAAGAAGATGATATTCAGCTGAGAGAGAGAGAGAGAGAGAGCGTATATATATGTAGCTATATGGTATGTGTGTGTGCGTGTGCGTGTGCGTGTGTGTGTGTGTGTGTGTGTGTGTGTGTGTGTGTGTGTGCACGGTGTCTTGTCCTGTCACTTGTTTTCAAGGCTGCTACGTTGTTGGTGACTCGCATCCTTTGACACATTTAAACCCTGTGCGTTGATTCACACATAGCACATACACACAGAAAAACATACGTACAGAAATACAGATAAACATGCATACATACACACAGATAAACCTACATACACAAATACAGATAAATACACATACACACAGATAAACCTTCATACACAAATACAGATAAACCTAAGTAGCCTACAGAAATACAGATAAACATACACAAATATATACATACACACAGATAAACCTACATATACAAACAGAGATAAACTTTCATACACACAAATAAGCATACATACATAAATAGATAAACCTACATAAGATATACAGTTAACAACACACACACAACATACAGCTCTTACTGGTTCATCATATATGGTTGTAAGAAAATTGGAGTCGAGGGATTGTGTAAATGCTTTGTGGGTATTCGTAACACCTCATCCTTAGCCATTCATTCTCTACATTACACCTCAGCATCATTCTGTGTCAATGATGCGAACATATTATTAAAACGATATAGTTAACATCCAAGACAATGATGAAGTGAACTAGGCAAAATAAATCGCTAAGGAAAAATTGCTAGTATGCCAGCCATGCCACTTATCCGACCCAAAGGTTATCTTGACATCACTTCCTCTCTTATACTCTACTCTCTTTCCAATCACTCCTCTTAAGCAGCAGAAAAACTATCAGAGCCTTATAAATTTGCTGTCTTTTCCGTGTCATAAATACACCCTTTTTACTACACCCTTTTGACTTTAACTTGACTCAGATTACCGTCTTCTGTAGATTATTTCATGTAGCTCACTGGCAATAATAATGATAATAGTAGCAGTAGTAGTAGTAGTAGTAGTAGTAGTAGTAGTAATAATAATAATAATAATAATAATAATAATAATAATAATAATAATAATAAATAATAATAATAACAACAAGAACAATAATAATAATATTAATAATAATAATAATAATAATAATAATAATAATAATAACAATAATAATAACAATAATAACAATAATAACTAGAGGCCCCCCAAGGAGGGAATCACATCAGCCGCGGGCAGATACGTATCTAGTCATCTTGTTTTCTGCCAATTTGCTGTTTCTTCTCTCTGTCACATATAACAGTTTAGAGACTCTTATGCAGCTCACTTGTTTCAAGGTAAAGATATGTTTCCTTTACTTCTCCGTACCTCTCTTTCCACAGTGTTAACTCTCTTCTTTTCAAGCGGTTAGAGAAGTAATCTGCTGCCGAAAAGAATGCTAGATCAATCATGTGGTGGGCGAGAGAACAGAATTTAAGATCATTCCACAAGTCCATCAGAAACACCCCTGCTAACATCATAACACCTGCCCTGAATGACTGCTTTCAAGTATGCATTTACTACAGATAGCAGGTAATAGAAGTGTGTGACATTTAGGAGGACAGCTGGACCTCACGAATCGGTCGATCATATCTATGCCCAGAGTAAATACAATAATAATGAAAGAAAAGTATTCGTGAGCCGAATGCTAATCATTCGCCAGAATACGCTGTTGGCCAAATCCAAGATTTTGGTCATATCTTGATATCCTGAAGGTTTCATGTTGATAGCTCAAGCCGTTCATGAGATATAATAGTGCTATAGGCAGGGGCTACCAGTTGATTGACCTCTAGCAACCATTTTGGTGACCTTGACCTTGACCGCAAGCACCCGTTTTCGAACTCGGCCAAGATTTTGGCCATATCTTGATACCCTGAAGGTTGTATGTTGATAGCTCAAGCCGTTCATGAGATATAATGGTGCTAACGGCGGGGGGAAAAATAGTTGACCTTTGGTAGCCATTTTCATGACATTGACTTTGACCGCGAGCACCCGTTTTCGAACTCGGCCAAGTTTTTGGCCATATCTTGATACCCTGAGGGTTTCATGTTGATTGCTCAAGCCGTTCATGAGATAATGGGTACACACAGACACACACACACACACACACACACACACACACACACACACACACACACACATACACACAGGGGGGGGGCAAAAAACATTATCAAGGCGAGTGATAATAATAAAGAAAGACAAGTCCATTTGTCTTCCCAGTGCTACCCCTCTGCCTCTGAGCATTGTCTCTGTTCATAATACTTCTACTCTTCATCTTCTAAAGCTAGTTTGTCTTTTATGTCTGCATGTCTGTCTGCCTTTGTCAGTCAGTCAGTCAGTCAGTCTCTGTCACTGTTTGTCTGTCTGTCTGTCTGTCTGTCTCTCTCTCTCTCTCTCTCTCTCTCTCTCTCTCTCTCTCTCTCTCTCTCTCTCTCTCTCTCTCTCTCTCTCTCTCTCTCTTTCCACTAATTCCAGTCTTTCTCTGTGATGGATCATTACCCTACCAGTTACATCCCCTCCTCCTTCTCCTTGTTCTAATTTGCGTTCGGGATGTGCGAGAAACTTCGATAAAACTATGAGGTGACGGCCATTCCAACTTCGCACATATCGTCTAGTTGGGGTTCAACCTGCTATGGGAAAAAGTTGGGAAATTGCTGGTGCTATAATTAGCAATTCAGCTAGCAACTGGCAGATATCGATTATATTTTTCAGGCCGATGAGACCCTTAGACAAAGTTAGTGTCAGCTTTATCTCTGCCCTTCTAGCAATACAAATGGACACTTGGATATAAACTGACTTATCACGGTTGTTTGATATAGGAAAATTGGAACTCTCGTCTGTCGAGAGGCATTAAGTTGCGCTGCGTTCTTAAGAGGTTCAGGTTTATGCCATTGATTATTGCTTTTCGACAATACGAAGTACCTTAAGACAGACAATCAGTTTTGCTAAGTTCTAGTCTTCTTCTGGAATACGGGCAATAACAGTCCATGATATATCCAGGTCCTCAGTGACACTGTTGGGTGAATAGTGGCAATAAGAATGCGAAGTTTGTCCAGGAGTCTGAATTGCCAGAGAATCGAATTCGGGTGCTTCCAGTTGAGAGACGGACGTGGAGAAGAAAATGTGAGGGGGGAAAGTGAAACAAGCTCGGTTATCTTACTCGTATCTATGCCGTACCAGCATAACCATCACGTTATATAATCCTCTTTTGCTCTTCCCACACTTGGTCAAACGTTCTAAAGATAAAAAATCACAGCAACTTTATGTGTATCACATTCTGCAACTGGTTGAAAATAGTTCTCAATCTCTCCAGTGTCTCATCTCTTCCCTCTGATATTGTCATCCAAGCCCTTCACTGATCTACCACCCTCTCATTCCCCACAAACTGCTCTTCGCTTTTCCCAAAACACCTGCGTACATGCCATTTCCTATACCTGCCTGCTAAATTACCGATTTTCTTTCTTGTAACTTTCTGTTGCCACATCATTCGCTTCCCTCCTTCACACACACACACACACACACACACACACACACACACACACACGTTCTCGCTTGCCGTCTGGTAGACGGGAGTTCGCTCCTCGCTCAGGTTGCGAAAAGTTTCACTGACGAAGTGGGTGGTTACTGTCCCCCTTGAGCAAGGGGACGGGTGTGTGGGTGTGTGAAGGTCACAGCCTTGCCCTTAGATCGGACTATATGAGCTCTCAGCTCCCTTCCGGGAGGGTAAAAGCTGACGATCACGACCATCAAGTGATCCTGACCGACCCGGTGAATTACACACACATACTCACACACATACACACACACACAGATGCATAACTACAAGCGTGCACTCACGTCAGTTCTGCCTCTCTGTATTTTAGCTCCTGTCCCCAGCCATTCATTTTAAGAATTGTACTTCGCTTCCACGGCTGTCCTCACTTCGTCTCTTCAACAAGCCCTCTCTCAAACTCCTCTGTTCACATCACACACACCTTAGCATCCCATTTAACATAATTACTCTCTTAGGTCTGGCATTATAAGGAGTATATATAATACTTGAGTTGTCTTTTACATAAGAAATTAATGGTGAAAGTATAAACACTGTCAGGTTCCAGTGCCGACTTTGAGCAAAAAGAGAAAAAAAAAAGTTGGGTGACAACAGGAGTAAAATACTAGAACCCTCCAGATCATGAGCTTGTTAATGATCACGGAAGACTTAGTTTCTGTGAAAAAAAATTCTCAGTTACCAGGAATAAAAAATTATTTTCCCCAAAATTACAAGATTAATATATATATATATTATTTTCTTTTCACTAACTTCATTTGCACTCTTGCCAGGTAGCTCTTGTGGTACCCTTTCATTGATTTCTTATTGCTGTCTTCGTGCAACTTATCTGCTTCTATACTACTTGATTATTCGTCTTCATCCATATCTCAACAATTCCAATGCATTTTTAATAATGAAGGAAAAATCATATGGGAAAACAGAAATCACTAACTGCTTACTTCCTGAAATATCTGTCTATCTCTTGGCCAGGAAGTATCTATCACTCAGCTGAATTATAAAATGCTTCATATTTTCTGAGTTCCGGTAATATACCCCACACTACCATGGGAACATAAATGGACCTGCAATAAATCTCTCGCTTGGAGAGAGAGAGAGAGAGAGAGAGAGAGAGAGAGAGAGAGAGAGAGAGAGAGAGAGAGAGAGAGAGAGAGAGACGCGTTTTTGAAAGAAGGGATAACACCTACTTCTTTACTACTACTCTGGAAGGCCAATAGTGGAGTAACTTCGAGCCTTAAGACAGGCTACAGTAGGTCAGAGAATTAATGATGCAGGATACCAAACTACATCCATGGCACCGCCTACCTGACAAAGCAACCTCCGGCCACGTCTTGGGTTCAAGAGGAGGAGGAAGTAGCAAAATCTCCCCTCCTCAGTTTGAAACCAGTAGTTGCAACCTCTCTTTAGGAATTTTTGGTAGTCAACAGGCATGTTGAATTTTGGTGTTTCTGTGCTCGTTCTTCAACCCTGGACTGACATCAACTGAGCGATTTTGGGTATTTATTACATCAGTTTGCATCTGTTGTCCAAAGAACTGCAGACGAGCAGTGTTTATATAGCCTTATTTACACAGAATAAAATCCTCGTGTACCATCGTCATGCTGGTTATTAATGTACTTTCATGACTGGTTTGTGATGTTATTCACTCATTCCCGTGATCTTATTCCCTCGTTTCCTGACCATTCACTAAACATACTGAAGTATCTTTCCGCTGTTTCCTCCTCAGTCTCTCAATCTTCGTTTATCTTTAATATTTCAGCATTTCTTCTCAATAATTTTCTATCACTTCCTAAGTAACGACCTACATCGATTTCTGCTATTATAAATGGTTATATGTGGAAATTAGGGTGGACAGGATGTTAGTATAAGATTATGTCTTATTCTGTGTGAGGTACTTATATATTTTTCTTTTAATGTATTTTTTTCGCCCTTTCTGCCAAATTCGCTTTCGTTTTGCATGAGCGATTGGAGTACAGCGTTACATGTTTCGAGGATAAATATTTTTTCACTTCTGAATTATAAAACTCCGTACCCAGATATGTAAATTGTCTAGAGTAGCCTATGGAGTACTCCGATATTAAAATCAACTTAACGCTTCTTCCCCGCTTCTCCAAACGGTTTTACTCTTAAGAGACACCACTTGTAATTAGCTACTGAGCACATCTAAGCAAGGCATTATATATTTTCCACCGCTGTAATGCTGCTGTAGATGAGAAAATATTGCCAAGTCACACGCTATGATGACATGGTTTGGGTGCGACAGTTTTCCGTCGCGGGAAACACTTTTTGTCTCATTGTGTAGAATGTAAGTTCTATTTCACTGTAAAAAGGATTTCACATCACGTACCGTTATATTCCTATATCTTCCTCGTCCTTCCTTGTAAAGTTTCTTGATGCTTTCCAAGCCGGCGGGGATAGTTACATCATGGCAAATGCTACCAAGTAGTCTAATCTCACCAGACACATTTTCTCGCAGGGCGACTCCCCAACTATATTTGTGCGTAGCTGCAGTTTATCTTATGTGTTTGCCACCAGGTCGCAAAGGATATAACCGCGGGGGCGCCCAAGCACTAATTTTGTATAAATCTCTAAAATGTGTTTAGATCGCTCCATATCGTAAAGTTGCCTTCCCAAGCACTCTGTTTGATAAAGATCTAAATTTTTCATGATTATGTAATGCAGTGTGTTTAAGGCGTATTTTACAGTGAAGAATAAATTCTGATAAATCATGATAACACACAAATTGTTATGTCATCCATTGCGAAAACTATTTACTACCGTTTGTGAGTTGGCTGAAGTGAGGAAATTATAATCTAATATTTGAAGGACATTCACACTGCGGTATGTGAATGAATTTGATTTACTCACTGGATTAGTTATACCTTCATGTATTTTGAGTTTGTCCTTCAAGTGAACATTTTTTTTTTTTTTTTTCAGTGAGTGAGAAGAAACTCCACAACTGATGATTTTGCTAAACAAGTGTTGATATTTTTCAACAATTCTGGTGCAAAGGTATGGTTTTCCAGAATCTGTGTAGCCCGCAATAATAATTCGGGTTGGCTGAGAAAATATTATTGAGTTGCTCTTCACTGGAGGCGAGGGAGGTGATGGTTCGGACCGTGCATTCCTTGAGAAATGTATGGGACCTAGGGCCGTGTGATCTTGCGTGAAAATGGGAGAGTTTGTTTACTTCGACCACACGGAACCTCCAAGCTAGAAACGCCTCACTTCTTGATGCAGGTCAGATTTTATTTTATTTATTTTTATTTTTTTTTTACATCTCTTATGTAATATTTTGAGTGTATATCGTAAGCTCTACCTTTATGAATATGCCAAGCATCGAACTGTGCATAGTCAAGGTAAATCTGTGTTGCATGTAGAACATACTGCTATGAAAAACGAATGTTAAACTCTCTCGGGTGAAACTTGAGAGTACCCGACAATTAATTACATAGGTTCGGGATGATTCGGACAGTTGAGGAGGGGAATGGTTCGGACAGTCCTAACTATCCCTCCACCACTACCAAGTCATGACCTTATCAAATGGTAACGCTACTTTTATCATTTATATCTGAACACATAGTGAAACACCATTCTTAATAGTTATCAGGAAATATATATTAATAGTTTTGTTTCTTTAACCTATTCCTCAAAGTGCTAAAAGAAGGAAGGGCTAATACAACTTCTATTTCAGTTTTGCAGGCTACAATATGCATTAAAAGTCTTAAGTTAGTCCGTCTGAAATAAAGCCTAGAAACTGAAAAGTAAAGTCAGTATTCCAGAGAGAGAGAGGGAGAGAGAGAAAGCTAATTGTGCATAATTTTGTAGCAGAAAGTAAGAGGTTAAGTCATTTATTATTAAATCTGGTGATGGTTATTTCAGGTATATATATATATATATATATATATATATATATATATATATATATATATATATATATATATATATATATATATATATATATCGAGTAGTTCATTTGGATTCTGAAGTTTAATATTGTACTTTAGGAAAATGAAATATCTTTGAATTAATAAATATTTGTTTTTATCCAATATAACTCACATAATTTTAAGAATATGCGGAGCAATACATATGGCCGAACCATCCCACCCTACTGTCCGAACCATCCCCACTGGTAAGGATGGTTCGGACGATTTAGTCACTTGTGTTTCGTTAACTATAGCTTAAAGCTGAAAAGAGCTAAGAATTTCCTATTATTAACCTAAAGAGCCAAATGATGTGGCAACATTTTAACATGAACCAGATTACACTCCTGCTTAAACCTGAATTTTTATAAATATGTATATACTTTTTTTAATGTCCGAACCATCACCGCCCTCCCCTATATCTTGTCCATGATAAATCTAAGGGGAGACTAAAACCAAAGATTTATTTATTTATCCATACATTGTCGCTTAGGGTTTGTGGAGTTACAACACTCTCCCTTTCTCTTTTTCTAGAGATGGCAGGCATCACGTCCTCCTCCTCCTCCTCCTCCTACCCCTCCTCCTCCTCTTCCTCCACGCCTGCCGCAGCTGCTATCTCCACCTCCTTCCCCTTCCCTTGCTGCTCCTGCTCCTCCCCCCTCTCCACTCCTGGCGTAGCTGCTGTCCTCCCCTCCTCACCCCATACATTTCTCCTACTCCTCCTCCTCCCCGGCAGGTGATGCTAAACCTTGCAGGAAAAAATGTCCTTGCCAACCCCTCCCTATCATGCCATAAATCCCCTCTCTCCTCCTCCTCCCCCTCTCCTTCGTCTTCTTTTTCCACATCATCATCATTTTCTCCCCTACTCTCACCTGCTATTGTTGTTGTAAATTATTGGGATGAAGATATGCCCTACTGGTATGTTCATCCACGTAGAAGCGTTTGTCATTGAATCTATGTACAGTCTGTTTAACTATCCAAATAGTAGTAACCTGACTTTGGACATTTCTGATTGAAAAGCAGTCTGCTGTTTGGGATAGCCTACCATTCAGCGTATCCACGAAATCTTGGTGTGAGAATTTTTTATGATGGTTTGGAATTCTCTTACAATGTGAGACATGTTCTGCTTTTGCCACAAGAATGGAATACATTTTTGGCTTGAAAGCAATAACCTTACTGATACATTTAGCTTCTGTCTCTGATTTTAGTAGAAAGAGGTTACCCTTCTCACCATTAAGACAGGGATGATTCTCAGGAAAGTTACTCAAGTCAATATAGTCTGCCATGGGACCGTATTTCAGTTCATCACTTAAACTGCTGTGACTCTCTACACTGAATATGAAACTGTCTGTATCCTCATAGGCTAAGCTAATCTAGCCCTATCACCGTAATTGGCCTTGATTATCTTATACCAGAAGTTGTACATGGCTTTCTTAGGTAGCTCTAGAATCTGGAAACCCAAATAGTAGAGTTGCTTAATCTGAATGGTTTTCTTGCTATTTACACAGATCATGCACTCATTGCCCAGTGAATGAGCTCTTTTAAATGTTGGACATGTGACATCTTTTAGAAAGCTCTCCTTTCTCCTTTCTCTTGACAAATTTCTGTGTGATGTTGTACCTCACATCAGAGAGGAGGGATCTACCATACGCTGCATTTGACATATGAGCTTAAAAATGTGCTTCTTAATGCTGCTTTTCTCTTTAATGCCCTTATTGAAATTTCCTTTAACCCTTTCATTCACGGTAAGTTTTAATACAGGTAAGTTTTCTGTTCCACGACACATCAGCTTTCTCCCCTCCCCCCCCTACCCGCCGCACACTCCAAAAATGTATTCTCAACCTATTTGTGCCACCCAAACATATTGATTTTGCCGCAAAACCTACTTATTCCTATTCGTTGATGTTTGTCCTACACGATAGGCAAAACACACACACACACACACACACACACACACACACACACACACAGGAAAAAAAAAACTATCCATACATTAGGGCTCTGTGAATAAACATTTGGGATCGTTCATTTCACTTCCCAACGTCATAGCTCGAATGTTTGCTAACCTATCTCTACATGTTATACATCACTTGAGTAAGAATTTTATTAGCTTTCGAATGGGGTGGTTGGCACTTTGATACGAGGTATGGTTTTCGAGCAATAAGCAAAAAAGTAAAACCTTTTTCTGACAGACAATGGAGTTTTTATTCAGGGAGCTCTAGCGAAAAACTTTTCTCGGCACAATTATGTTTTTATTTAATCATCTTATGCAGAATTTCATGGGCTTTCATCTGATATAATGACATGTCTCCTACGCCTCAAAGTTTTCGAAAAATGTGAGAAAAACTATGGTGTACCCACCCACGTGCTGAACCGCCGTCAGCCGGTCACTTACGTTATTTTCCCATAGCACACAAACATTCTTATGCTTGCAAGGTACGCTTTTTGGGGTGTTATTCCCATTACTATTGTAATATTATATCTGGTTTTCTTTATAGTCCTCTTAGAAACCACACAGGAACACTACACCTGTTGCTAGCGACTGAAACTGAAGCTGTACTTATTTCCCTGTCATTTGTGTTTATGTAAATAACAATATATATCTATATGCAAACATACTGATATAAAGATGGGTAAATAGATAAATAAAAAAATCACATACTTGCTCCAGTGACAATGATGTTCCTGCAGGACCAGATGGGTTTGGAGGTGAGGAGTTTTGTACTGTGTGTGTGTTCTTACCTACCTAATTGTATCTTTACAGGAATGAGTCAAGCTCGTACTGTCCCGTGTCTTAAACCATATTTATCGTACATATCCTTAAATTTGTGAATTGTTTTGGCACACACTATTTCATTCGGTAATGCATTCCATTGATCAATTGCTCTGTTTGGGAAATTGAATTTCCTTACGTCTTCATCACCTCTCTTCTTATGCAATTTTTTGCAGTGTCCTCTTGCTGATGCTTCTCCATATGTTCAGTAATCATTTATGTCTATTTTCTCCTTTCCTGATATGCATATATATAGCATTATCATGTCACCTCTTTTCCTTCTCTCCTGTAGTGTTGGTAGATTCAGTTTATTTAGTCTTTCTTCGTAGCTTAGGTCCCTTAAGCTTGGTATCCATCTTGTAGCGGCCCTTTGAACTTTTTCAATCTTGTCTATGTGCTTTTTGAGATGAGGACTCCATACTACTGATGCATATTCCAGGGTTGGTCTAATGAATGATGTTATTAGCCTTCTTAGCATGTCTTCATTTATGTATGTGAATGCTATTCTCATATTTGCAAGCAGTGTATACATGTTCCATACCTTCTTGCTGATGTGGTCAGCCGGAGATAGTCTGTTATTGATAATCACACCTAGGTCTTTCTCTCTTTCTGATGTATATAGGGTTTTATTTCCTAACTTATAATCCCAATCAGGTCTTTTTCAACTTTTACCAAACTTGATTACATGACACTTGTCCACATTGAATTCCATTTGCCATGTACTACTCCATTCATGAAGTTTATTTAATTTTTCTTGTAGCTCTTTACAAGAGTCTGTGTTAGTAATTCTCCTTTGTATTTTTGCATCATCTGCAAACATATTCAGATAGCTCTCATTTCCAGTGTTACTGTTTATATCATTTATATACACTAAAAACATGATTGGTGCCAGCACTGAACCCTGTGGTACTCCACTAGTCACTTCTTTCCATGATGAGTAGTTTCCTCTTAGTACTGTCCTCATTTCTCTTTTTATGAGAAAGTCTTGCATCCAACAAAACAGTTTGCCTCGAATTCCTCCTTGATGGTACAGTTTCCATAAAAGTCTTTGCTGTGGTACTGTGTCAAAAGCTTTCTTGAAATCTAAATAGATACTGTCCACCCATCCTTCCCTTTCCTGTATTGTGTTTGTTACTTTGTCATAGTAGCTCGACAGATTAGTAACACATTATTTTCCTTTTCTGAAACCAAACTGTCTTTCTGTTATCATACTGTGTTCTTCTAGATGATTTACCCAAGCTTTTCTTATAAGTTTTTCTAATACCTTGCTTACAACACTGGTCAGTGATACTGGTCAGTAGTTGAGTGGATTTTGTCTATTTTCTTTCTTGAATAAGGGGACAATATTTGCTTTTTTCCAAATATCAGGTAGTTTACCTTGACTCAAGGATTTCTTGAAAATTAAAAATAATGGTTTACATAACTCCTTTGCACATTCTCGTAATACCCAACATGAAATTTCATCAGGACCACTTGCTTTTCCTCTGTCTAATCTACTTAACTCCTCCTGTATTACTTTTTCTGCTATTTGTATATCTGGTAGTATGTGTGGACATGCGTGTTCCACATAGTCCCTCTCAAAATTTTTTTCTTCTGTAAAAACTAATTGGAAATTCTTATTTAGTGCTTCACAAATATCTTTCTCTTGTGTGTAAGTGATTCCCTCGTCCGTAATGGATTGTATTATATCTTTTACTTTAGTTTTGCTTCTGATATAGCTGTAAGACAGCTTTGGTTGATCACTACTTTTATTTATTATATCCTCCTCAAACTGTTTTTGGGCTTCCCTCCTTATTCTTGCATAGTCGTTTCTTGCCTGTTTGTAATTATTATACGCCCTTTCACTATTGTGTCTTCTGTATCTATTCCACAACAAATCTCTTCTTTCTTTTGATTTTTTACATTCTGTATTGAACCATTTCTGTATTTTCTTATCTGCTTCTTTGTGCTGTGGGATGTACTTCTGGACTCCTATTTCATAAAATTCACCAAATTTTTTTCATATACAGCATTTAAATTTTGTCCTATAAGCTCATTTTCCCAATCAACTTCTAAGAAATACTTCTTTAGGTCTTGATAATTTCCCTTTTTATAGTTTAGGCTCTTTTTGTAACTATCGTTGCTGTTTACTATGTCATATACTATCCTGAAGTTATAATTCAATACTGCATGATCGCTTTTGCCGAGTGGAGGGTGATATATTAAACTGTCAATATCATTTTCTTGCCTTGTAAATATTAGATCTAGCACTGAAGGTACATCAAGTCCTCTTTTTCTGGTGGTTTCCCTCACATGCTGCGTTAAGAAAAACTCTTGTACGAGATCCAGGAGCTTTTGGTCCCAACAGCTTTCTTGGCTATTTATATCTAGAGTATTCCAATTTATATTTGTATTGAAGTCCCCAGTTAGTATAATTCTTTCCTATTTCTCTTCCATTTTATGTAGCAATAATCTTACACTCTGAATTGTAATCTCTGCCAGGTCCTCATATTCGTCTCTTTCCCATGTGTTTGATCTGGGTGGCATGTACAAATTGGCTACAATTACTTTACCTTCAGATGTGTCGATCTCTACTGCAATCAGTTCTACTTGTGATGGTATATCTAGTTTTATTTCCTTGACTTTTAGATTTTTCTTAGTTAATATTATAATTCCTCTTCCTTTTTTTATATATCTGTCTCTTCTCCATATATTGTATTCCTCAAAGTTTAGTATGTCATTTGATATCCTTGGTATTAATTTTGTTTCAGTTAGGCATATTATTTGTGGTTCATTTTCTCTGTCATAATCATTCATTTCTAGTAATTTAGATACCATTCCATCCACATTTGAGTACATCAACTTTATCATCTTGTTTATATACTTGTCATGACATGGTTCTACTACCTTCCTCCTTTTTCTTCCATCCTGTTTGTGTACCACTTTCGTACCTGCAATCCTATTACTTTGAAAAAAAAAAAATTCTTCTCCTCTTCTGATCTTCCCTCATTTTTTGTTTTTGCTTCCTCCCTCTTCTCTTTCAGTAATTCCAGTTCCTCTTGTGTTAGGCATCTTTTTATCCATACATTTTTGAACTCCTCTTTTTCCTTAAGATTCTTTGCATTTTTTAGTATCTCTTCCACAGTGTTTACACTCTGGAAAGTCACCTTTAGAGGTCTTGTCTTGCTTTTCTCGTATTTCCCTCACCTTTTGTGTTCCTCTATGTCTTTACTACAGATTTCCTCTGATACTTCTTTCAGTAAGCTCATTACATTTGCCATCTCCTTTTTGTCTCTTGTGATCTTGTTTTTAACTTCTTCCTCTTCTATACCAATGATTACTATTGATTTATTTATCTCTACTGAATATCTGACTAACTTTGGATTGTTTTGGATTATTCTTTTGTGTGTGTGTGTGTGTGTGTGTGTGTGTGTGTGTGTAGCAGACGATATTTTTATTGTGAGCACATGGTGCACTGTTTACATTTCTTTTCACATGAGACATAACCAAATCTATCAATTTATGAAAACACATTATATTTCACAACTACAGTACATGAACGTGCTCTGTAGGTCAAGTAGGAGTTTGCTACCTTTGAGCTAACTCAGTTCTAGCGGATGAGGTTTTTATTATGAGCACGTGAGCACTATTTCCTTTGCTTTTCACTTTAGACATAACCAAATCTATCAGTTTATGAGAAACACATTATATTTCACCACTACAGTACATGAACGTGCTTTGTAGGTCATGTAGGAGTTCGTTACCTGTACGCTAACTCAGGTCTAGCAGATGATATTTATACGAGTATGCGTGCACTGTTTCCTTTACTTTTCACATTAGACAAACCAAATTTATCAATTTATGAAAAACACATTATATTTCACCACTAACAGTACATGAACGTGCTCTGTAGGTCATGTAGGAGTTCACTATCTTTGCGCTAACTCAGGTCTAGCAGACAATATTTCTATTACCAACACGCATGCACTGTTTCCTTTTCTTTTCAAATTAGACATAACCAAATCTATCAATTTATGAAAAACACAGTATATTTCACCACCACAGTACATGAACGTGCTCTGTAGGTCACGTAAGAGTTTGTTACCTGTGTGCTAACTCAGGTCTAACAGACGATATTTTTATTACGAGCACGCGGTGCAGTTTCCTTTTCTTTTCACGCTACACTATATTCACGTGATTCACTGTCACTATATTTACTGTTGAATACTCACATTTGGTGAAGAGTAGAGGCAGTGTAGTTTTGGGGCCATGGTTAGAAACAGTAGCACAATCTTTGTTGGGGCAACGGCTGATAATGGCCAGGAACTCTTCACAAACACCTAATTTCCTATTGCAAACAACAACTCTAATCACAGTATTGCCCCAAAACCATACATAAACACTATTGGTATAGTGAAATAAGTTGCCTGGCCGGAACAGGGGTAATAGATGATTTAAAGGGATAAGGGAACGCGTGCCACCTTCCCAACTGACAGCTAGTCTGGTACTGAAAAACCTTTCTGGGCTGTCACGGGTATTGGGACCCACTGTTGCCAACTCATTACTTTTGATGAGAGCTGGGTGTTATGCTAAGTGTTTTTAGGTCGGGTTCCCGTCCTACCAACACCTAAGATATAGCCGGGTACTTTAGACCGGAGCTGGGATACACTATGAGAGGAACAGAGCATAAAAACTCTGTGTATTGCTAAATTCTTCAAGACAATATAGACAGACAATTTCACAGTACTTTATACAAAGTCAAGACTCGGACTGGCGGATAGGTTATGTGTATCACGCAGGATACTTGTAGCCCTGAGGATATATGACAGACACTGTACTTGATTTAAGTAAAGATGGTACACACTTCAATCAAGGGTTGCATATATCTCGCAGTCTTTGTGTTTGTGTCCTGTTTTACACTGAGTGGAGTTAGAATATGATTTCCAATTTATAAAGGGATGGGTAGGCACTGTCACTAGAGTTCTTACTTGGACACTGACTTTTATCTCTCACTTTTTCGCTGCACGGGCATTTTATATCACAGTCACTGTTAGGCGGGTGAGGATGAGGGAGCGGGCCAGGTAGGGGGCCCGGCAACTCACATGTGTCGGTCAGGCATCAGTGGAGTCCCTTCAGGTGTCCTCTCGTCCAGAGGCCACGGGACTACTCGCAGGGGCATCGCCTCTTGTTGTGGACTGCGGTCGGGTGTGGTGAAGGGCCCCTCACTGGTGGGACTGGGCACAGGGGTCTGGCCCTCAGGGCTGGGGCCGAACAACCTCTGTAGGCGCTCCTGTAGGTGCCTGGTGTGAGAAGGGCGTTGCCTTTGCTCGGGACTGGAGAGGTCACACCCCTGGGTACTGGGGGAGCTGTTGAGGGCCCGTCAGCTACAGTCTCCCTCCCGCTGTTCCACCATCAGGGTAGGACTGCAGCGTTGCCTTCGGCAGGAGTCTGCCAGGTGTTGGTCTCCCTCTGGTGCTGGCTGGATGGAGTATAACTGCAGAGACAGTACAGGACCTCTCCACCAGTCCTCTAGTAGGAGGATCGCCTTCTGGAGGCTGCCTCAGTCCGGAGGGATGGAGGCGCAACCCATTCTGCCACAGGAGGGGTTGGCTGAGTGCAGGTCTCCCTCAGGTTGCAAAATCACAGGGGGAGAGGGACTTTTTGGCATCCCTCCCTGGCGCAGCTACCAGCCGTCACTGAGGTCCCTTGGGCAACAGGAGGAGAGCAGCTACAGGCCATCCCTTCCCTGTCAGTGCGGCTACCGGTTGTCACCAGGGCCCGACTTCCTAACGGGACCACAGATGAGGTGTGGCTACATGCTGTCACCTGTCTTTGGGCATGGCTACAGGCCGTCACCGAAGTCCCGCAGTGGGGGAGGAGGGACGTTGGTTACAAGATTGTGACAACGTGAGTTAACTTTTATCTGGTCGTGGTGTAGTGGTATGCTGCCTGGCTCTCATCTGAGAGTCCCGGGTTCGATTCCCGGCATATTGGTAATTTATCACATAATTTTTCCTGTGTAAAATACAGGTTTCTCTCTCTTCATTCTGACTTCCCATAAGTGCTTGGCATAGATTAAAAGCATCTACTTGCCCGAGTGCCAGGGGGTTAACTCACCCTCTTCAGGCCCACAGTGGGGGCGGAGGGACGTTGGTTACAAGATTGTGACAACGTGAGTTAACTTTTACCTGGTCGTGGTGTGGTGGTATGCTGCCTGGCTCTCACCTGAGAGTCCCGGGTTCGATTCCCGGCATATTGGTAATTTATCAGATGATTTTTCCTGTGTAAAATACAGGTTTCTCTCTTCATGCTATCAAACCATTTTGGAGAGTTCAATATTTTAGCGAACTGTTTACTTGGTGTGAATAATTCCATACCAGCTAATATTAAGTCATTGTTGTGGGTCTGGGTGGAACTGATATCACTAGAGAAGAAAGACTGCCATGGAATATCAGCAAGATAATTTCTTTTCTGAATCCATCCCAGTCTGCCATATCAAAGTGCCATCGGCTCACCCTGACAGGTTCAGAACGGGGTACTTTGGGTGAGGTGACTAATGAGACTTTGATGAGATTGTGCTCAGAGGATCCAAGTGGTGACAGCACTTCTATCCTGTACTGATATGGATTATTTGTCAGAAATAGATCAAAGAGATGGGCATTATGGTCAGGATTATCTGGTATTCTCATTAGTTGCTTTATCAACTGCTTGAGATTAAATGAATTTGTAAATAGCTCATGCTTTAGACCAGGATCATCAGTCCCTGTAGAGTCCAATAACCATTCTTCATTACGTACATTAAAACCACCCAAAATGGCAATTTCGATGCTAAGAGTAAGGTTAAGGTTACTCAGCTGTGTGGATATGGAGTTAAATACACTGGGTTCTGAAGAGGCATTGGGGGGAGCGATAAACAACAGAGTTATATTTTGGTAATATTCAGATAATTTAGTTCATACAGTGATAAATCAAAATAGTTGAAGTGAAGTTTAAAACAGTGTCAAATGCAGATTCATATTTGATATAACAACAGGTGCCACCCTTGTTCCAGAAGTTTGTGAGAAGAAGGCAACCAAGAAAACAAAATGGCGATATTTCGGTAGAAGGAGAGATTTGGGGTTCTCTAAGGAACAGGGCTAGGGGGGATATGGACTGGAGGGAAAAATCGCAATGAGCAAGCAAATAATTAACATATTTTAAATTCAATATATGATCAAAGTAGAGGCCCAAAAACTTTACAGAATTTTGTAAAGGGACCACCTGATTATCCAAAGTCAAACGCAAATCAGGGAAGTTACGGGTGGTAAAAACTACGGCAGCACACTTAGGGGCGGAAAACTTATATCCCCACTATAAAGTCCATTGGTAGACGGAATCAAGGGCTGTATGAATCCGCCCAGCCAAAAATAGTGCATTACAGGTAGAGTGCCATATTGCACAATCATCACCACAGAGTGAGTATTTAAGATTCCTCGGGATGGGAGCTGATGAGGGAATATCACTGATGATAATAATAAACAAAGTGAGACTACGCACACTTCCCTAAGGCATCCCGTTTTCATGGATAAATATATCCAATGATAAGTTAAAGGGTAATTTGATAGGGAAAGTTCTGTCCCTTAAAGCACTGGAAATAAAAACAGGCAAATTACCCTTTAAACAACAAGCATTGAGCTTCACTAGTAAACTGTACAGTGTCGCCACGTTATGTCATATGCTTTATTGATGACGAGGAACACCCCTATCATGAATTCTTTATTGGCAAGTACCTCCGAAATGCAATGCTATAAATTCATTAACCCCTTAACCACGGGGCGTCACTTTCGTGACGCTTGGGAGCAAGGGATCATACCGCGGGACATCGCTTTTGTGATTCTGTGTTATTTTGAATTCACCCAGGCTTCCAAGTGGGGGCTTGTATCATCTATCAGTACTGCCAATGTCCAACACTAGTCAGCACTCCTAATCTCATCTGTACTCCCATCCATTGTTGACAATTTAGCCATTTCTCCCCGTTCTTGACTCCCCTCCTTACCCACCCTCCATTACCCTATCCTCTCGCCTGCCCGGCCATGCTACGCTAAGTAAATCTTCCCTGGAATTTTTCACTGATTTCATCCATTGAAATAAGCCCTATGTCCTATTCTTATACCAAATAATATATACAAGAAAGAAATAAGGTAAGTGAGAGTGCCATACACCTGGAATTGGCTAATCATCACCTGACAACACCTCACGTGCACTCGTTCGCTAATTTTCGCTGTTTTTTTCCCCTTGAAATATGCCGTATAATCTATTTTCGTAATAAATATACATGTAAGGAGGGAAGGGAGAAGCCTAAGTGATATTTACATTCACCTGGAACTACCTAATTTATAATGTATTGTCTAGATTTCCTGCCAATCATATCAGTGCTAGACTTAGCTGTTTCAAGAAGTAATATTGGTAACTCTGAATAACCCCTAGCAGGCCTCCACGCTGGTCCTCCATTATCAGTTCACTCTCATCATCCGAAGCGAGAGTATGTATGTTTCTTCTTGCTGACTTCAAGGCCTGTCTTCACTCCCATGCAAATGGCCCTGTGACCTTTACCCCCTACTAAACCTCGTGTGGAAAGAGGTAAAGGGCTGACAATTGATAAAAGAGTGACTACGATCTTTCTATTGAGTAAAACAGTGCAAGTGGAATTGTAAATAATGTGTAAATAATGTGTAAACAGCAAGTGAAAGTAATGAATCTAAATATACGTGAACAATGGAAAATAGTTTTATAAGTTATTTCAAGTGACAGTGCACAACACAGTGTAAATAAAATAGAAATGTAAATAACGTAAATAAAATAGAGAACGTAAATAGAAATGTAAATGAGTAGTATTATAAGAATACGAGTATATACCCTAGGAGTAATGAAAGTGAAAGTTTCACTCTAGCATGTCTGAATGCTATGAGTTATGAGAGTGAAGATGAAAGTGACATTCACTCTCAATGCCAGTATACAGGACGAGAAAGTGAATGGCTACGTATTTTACTGAAAGAAATTGAATCCCTACAGTGACAATAAACTAATACTACTGAAGGAAACTTATGGATAAAGACTGTAGATATATATAAGTGTTATATAGTAATAGAAATATAATGTGTGAGGGGTTTTATGAATAATAAATGACAGACTACCAAGAGCGAACTAGTGCCAGTGCGACGATCAGACGCGCTCGTAATTTCCGTTGCTTTCACAGTGTTTTTTTTTTTTAGTATGGATCCCAAACTACTTGAAAATTGTAGAATAGTGTTTATAGTGTTTGTATCTGGCTGTGGTAATCATATTACGGGTTGTCGGGAAGTGTAAAGTGGAGACTTCGTTACCCTACTTCAGAGGTCTCCACAAGTCCTACGGTAACCGACGAAGGCTCAACAATCATTCCAGGAGAAAGCTGAAGGTATGTGCCATAAGCATATTTAATTTTATTATTCTAGGACTAATAACTGATTTTTGGCAAATATTTTTTGAGAGTCTGTCGGAGCCCAAATAACCCCGTGGCACACGCAAGTCATTGGTAAACAAGCCCGCGGTGTAGGGGTTAAATGATCTAGCGAACTTTTGTACATACGGATATCACACACACACACACACACATATATATATATATATATGAATTTGTATATATTGAGAGAGAGAGAGAGAGAGAGAGAAATACAAACAGGGTGTTATTGAACGGCACAGACAAACTTTGGGAATAAATCTATCTATCTATCTGTCTATGGCCCGACGCCCTAATCCCGCAAAAGGTGGCCGCAGACAAAATGCCTCCAATTAGCTCTGTCACCGCCATTTGACTACCGTTCCCCCAAGTCACTCCCCCCTCCCTCATATACCTCAACTTTATCCCTCCACCCCATCCTCGGTCTTACCCTTCCTCTCCCTTCCTCCACCTCACCTACATACACCCTCTTAGACAGTCTTTCATTCTCCATTCTCTCCACATGTCCAAACCACCTCATTGTATTTCTCCTAATCTGCTCAACCACATCCACATCCACCCCACAACATTCTTTCACTTCTTCATTCGTCAGCGTGTCCCTCCATGTCACTCCACATGCTCCTCTCAAGTGGCTCATTTCCACTGCTCTCACTCTCGACTACTTCCCTTCTTGCAAGGTCCATGCTTCGCTTCCATAGGTCAGGGTAGGGATCACAATACTATCATGCAGTGACTTCTTAAATTTCATACTCACTTCCCTATTTCTCTTCACTGCTTTCAGTGAATCAACAACCTTCCCTCCCTACTGTACCTATTCACACACTTCATCCTCCAAAGTTCCATCCTTACTCATCACACTACCCAGGTACTTGAATGCACTCACATTCTCCATATCCTCGCCATCCAACGTCACCATGCATTCTGTGACTTCATTCCTCTCAAACACCATGTCTTTACTCTTGTTTACATTAACTTTCAGATTCCTCTTCCTACACACTGTCCCAAATTCATTCACCAAACCTTGCAACTCCCATTCATCTTCACTCAACAATACTGTATCATCAGCAAACAACAGCACCGGATTTTTTTTTTAATAACAGAACAGAGGAAGGAAAAACAAATGAGTAAAAAAACAAAAACAAAACAAATCCATGCACCAAATTACTGGTGTCCTCTGTTCATAAAATATCTGGAAAAGTTAAACTTGAACAGCAGTAGGTTGAAGTCCGGAGGGAAACAACTCTGAAGAAGTGAGTTCCAGAGAGATGCAGTTCGGGGGACGAAAGAATTCTGATAGGCAGAAGTTCTGCAGTATGGGTAAGTGATATTCCAGTCATGAGCGCAGCTAGCTGCCCGTGTAGCACGAGGGAAGGCATGGAGAGGTGGCACCATGGACGCAACTTCGTCTGAGCATTTCCCATAGAAATATCTGTAAAATAACGCAAGGGAGGCGACATTCCTTCTTACTTGTAGGGGAGATAGTTTATTAGTAATAGCAGGGTTATTAATAATTCCAACAGCTTTGTTCTGAATTTTGTCTACTTGTTATAATGCAACCCCTCCACATCCACTCGACAAGGGTGAGCAGTATTCAAGCTGAGAGCGCACATGACTCTTATGAATTATAACTAACTGTTTGTCAGTGAAGATGTTACGGACTCTGTACAATAATCCAAGTTTCTTTGAGGCGGTTTTAGCAAGTGATCTAACACGAGAGGTCCAGCTAAGGGCATTGTTAAGTGAGATGCCTAGAATTTCAATACTTTTGGAAATGGGAATACTTGTAGCACTGAAGGTAATATACGATTCTGGCAACACCTGTCTATTAGTAAACTGTATATATTTAGTTTTACTAGCATTAAATGAGACAAAGTTATTTTGTCCCCATTCACTGATCATGGATAAGTCTTGATTTAAAGAGATGGCTGTACTGAGTTAAGAGTTAGAGATATCTGACTTTGTAAATGGATGTCTGAGTGTGAATGAACTATGAAGTGTTGAGTCATCTCCATATGAATGGATGGGATTGTGGGTGACAGATAAGAGATCATTAATATGAACGAGGAACAGGGTTGGTGCCAGAACTGATCCCTGCGGCACGCCGGCGTTAACTGAGTGGAAAGTGGAATATACATCATCTACTTTTACTCTTATTTTTCTATTGCTGAGATATGAGGAAATCAAAGGAACAAAAGAGTTTAGTCCATAGGAAGGGAGTTTGGACAACAGGGAATGGTGCCCCACACTGTCGAAAGCTTTAGAAATATCCAGGGCTATTGCATGAGTTTCACCATGTAGGTCAACTGATTGATGGATGGTATGAGTCAGGAGATTGAGTATGTCAATGGTGGATCTTTCTTGGTGAAAACCATATTGTCTATCACTAATTAAGTTGTTGGATTCAAGATGTACCCTAGTTCAGTAGCGTCGTCCGGGATTCCGAATTTAGGCCTACTTTGCGTTGTGGAGGAGAAGCTCCAAGGCCTACGGTTCTCAGCTGTCACGACATTTCAGTTTGTTCTCTGTCCTCTGTATGTGAGGTGTGTTCGTGTTGCTCCCGTTTTATTCTCATCTGCTGTAGCCAATTGTCCGGTATTCCATACAACGCTATTAAAATAGGACCTTGTGAGTGTGCCTACGAAACATATACTGTAAAATTCGAATTTTGTCTAGAGAGGCTGGAGCATATCGGGGGACGTCTGGACTTCATGTATGGCACAAGTCATCACCATCAGGCAACACTGTGGCTGGTAGTGGTGAAAAGGTTACAAGGATGTAGCATTATTTGTCATTTTTACACATTTTTTGTTTTATTTTTTTATAATGTTGTTTTAGTTAAATACATTTAGTTCATAGTTCTTAGAGTTAAGATTAGCATCTAATTTAAGTGAAATTTTTTTGAAATAAACTGTACCATTCCTATATGTATATTTCTACCCCCAAAGTTGTCCGGGATTCCGGACATCAATAGTAGGCACGTGATGCTGACAACGCTACTATTCCAGGGTTAACTATGTGCTTATTAATTACAGTTTCAAAAACCTTACCAAAAGAAGATGTGGCAGCTATTGGTCTGTAATCAGAGGGGTCAGAGAACTTCCTTTCTTTGGAATTGGGTGGATATTGGCTTTTTTCCATGAATTAGGGAATGAAGAGGTACGTATGCATAGTCTGAATAATTTTGCAAGAACGGAAGGAAGTTCTGGGGAACACTTTTTCAAAACAATTGGCGGAATTCCATCTGGGCCTGGAGCTTTGTTGGTAGGTAAATTGTCTAGGATGGATTTCACGTACCTTGTCTGTATTTTAAGTGGAATGATGTTAGGAGAGTCAAGTTCTAGTGCTAGCTGGCTTCCTCTAAGGTAGAATTTCTGACAAATGTACTGGCAAAGATATCTGCTTTCCCATGTGGGTCATTTGTAATGTAGCCATCTGGAGATTTTAGTGGGGAAATGGATAATGACTTGTTAAAGTTATTACTGAAAGAACTAAGTTGACCAGAATATTCTATTGTCATTAGGGTTGTTAAGTAGTTTTGATGCTTGGTTTTGAAGAAAGTTTGATTTAGCAAGATTTATTACAGCTTTTGCATGGTTTCTAGCAATTTTAAATTGAGAGAGTGATTCAGATGATTTTGATTTCAAGTAATAGTTATATGCTGATGACTTTTGGGCTGTTGCTCTGACACAGTTGCCATCAAACCATTTTGGAGAGTTCGATCTTTTAGTGAATTGTTGATTTGGTATGAATAAATCGATACCAGCTAGTATTAAATCGCAAATGTGGGACTGGGTAGAACTGACATCACTAGAGAAGAAAGACTTCCAATGAATGTCAGCAAGATAATTTCTAAATTCATCCCAGTTTGCCCTATCAAAGTGCCATTGGGTCACCTTGACAGGTTCAGAATGGGGAGGTTTGGGGGGGTCTAACTAATGAGGCTTTGATGAAATTGTGGTCAGAGGATCCAAGTGGAGACAATACTTCTATCCTGTACTGATCTGGATTATTTGTCAGAAACAGATCCAAAAATGGGCATTATGGTCAGGATTATCTGGTATTCTGGTTGGTTGCTTTACCAGTTGCGTGAGATTAAACGATTCTGCAAACAGCTCGCACTCTAGACCAGCATCGACAGTCCTAGCAGAGTGCAATAACCATTCAACATTATGTATGTTAAAATCACTCAAGATGGTAATTTCGGTGTTAAGGGCAAGATTAAGGTTACTCAACTGTGTGGAAATGGAATCAAATACACTGTGTTCAGAAGAAGCATTGGGGGAGCAATAAACTACAGAGATATATTTGGTAATATTTTGACAGTTTAATTTATACGAGTAATCAAAACTGCGTGAAGTGAAGTTTAAAATGGTGTCAACTGCATATTGGGATTTGATATAACAACAGGTGCCACCTTTATTACGGAAGTTTGTGAGGAGATGGTAACCAGGAAAACAATATGGGGATATTTCAGTAGACGGTGAGATTTGTGGTTCTATGAGGAATAGGGCCAGAGGGGATATGGACTGTAGGAAAAAATGGACTGAAATTAAGTTGGTACTAAGCCCACGGATGTTGAAGAATAAGGCAGCATTTTCACATCTCCACTGACGAGCACGGCCGGAAATCGCACTAGTTGCTGCTGGCACAGTCGCTTCATGGCGACCGGGAGCACCTTGTGCCGCCAGCCCTACCCTGCCTGTGGTGGCAATCCAAGGTACCACCTCTTTTGAAAGTAAAATTGCAGCGGCCATTGCTAAGAGAGTGGAATAGAAGGTGTGATATGTTATGCGCATGTAGTGTGGTGTAGACAGTTGAAGGTAGAGGTATTAAGAGAGTATGCTGGCCTACTGTCTGTGTAAATGAAAGCACTGAGTATGTTCAGCAAGGGGGATGGTCAGGATCAAGTCCTGAGGGCTTGTGAAATGGGAGCTCCAGCTCTCCCTATCACCAGCTTGCCATCCACCTCGGGAGTACTGCCCTGTTCGACTAGTGCTACAATCTACCTCTCATTCATTAGAGCCAACCCCACATCCACTGCCCTACCCTGCACCTCCTTTACAACCCCATCCATGTATATATTAAACAACCATGGAGACATCACACAACCCTGGTTCAGTCCCACAGTGAGATCAAAGAACTCACTCAGCTCACCATTCACTCACACCGTAGCCCTAGGTCCTTCGTGCATACTCTTCACCAGAGAAATTACCAATATGCCGGGAATCGAACCCGGGACTCTCAGGTGAGAGCCAGGCAGCATACCACTACACCACGACCAGGTAAAAGTTAACTCACGTTGTCACAATCTTGTAACCAACGTCCCTCCGCCCCCACTGTGGGCATGAAGAGGATGAGTTAACCCCCTGGCACTCGGGCAAGTAGATGCTTTTAATCTATCCCAAACACTTACGGCAAGTCAGAATGAAGAGAGAACCTGTATTTTTTTTTTTACACAGGAAAAATCATCAGAGAAATTACCAATATGCCGGGAATCGAACCCGGGACTCTCAGGTGAGAGCCAGGCAGCATACCACTACACCACGACCAGGTAAAAGTTAACTCACGTTGTCACAATCTTGTAACCAACTTCCCTCCGCCCCCACTGTGGGCATGAAGAGGGATAAATTAAAAAGCATCTACTTGCCCGAGTGCCAGGGGGTTAACTCATCCTCTTCATGCCCACAGGGGGGGCGGAGGGACGTTGGTTACAAGATTGTGACAACGTGAGTTAACTTTTACCTGGTCGTGGTGTAGTGGTATGCTGCCTGGCTCTCACCTGAGAGTCCCGGGTTCGATTCCCGGCATATTGGTAATTTCTCTGATGATTTTTCCTGTGTAAAAAAAAATACAGGTTCTCTCTTCATACTCTTCACAGCACTCAACAATTTCCCCTCCACTCTATATTCTCACTACCTTCCACATACCTTGTCTATCTATTGTCATAAGCTTTCTCCAGGTCGATGAAGGCAGCATACACTTTCTTTCTCTTCTCTAGATACTTCTCCACTAAACATCTTAGAACAAATATCTGATCTACACACCCTTTTCCTTTCCTAAATCCCCCTTGCTCTTCTCCAGCTAGCTTCTCTGTTATGTGCCTAACCCTATCAATGAGTATTCTACCATATATTTTTCCAGTCACACTAAGAAGGCAAATACCCCTATGGTTACCACATACTTCTCTCTCCCCTTTTCCTTTGTATAAAGGAACAATTATACCTGATTTCCAGTCCTCCAGAACCCTTTCCTCTTCCCAAGCCAATCTACATAACTTCCATATCCACTCCACTACAATCTCACCCCAATACCTCAGCATTTCACCACACACTCCATCAATTCCTGGGGCCTTTCCCATCTTGATCTTCTTCATTGCTTCCACTACTTCTGCCCTACTGATCCCTTCCATCCTCCTCTCATCTCTCCTTCTCCCAGCCATTCCCCAACTACATATACTCACACTGCTCTCACTCTCTACATTCAACAAATCCTCAAAGGGCTCCCTCCATCTCCTCAATTTCTCTCTCTTCTCCACCAACAATCTATTATTCTTATTTTTCACTCCCTTACTATTACCCCTTTCACACTGCCTTACTTTCTTTACCTCCTTCCAAAACAATTTCTTTCTCTCCCTCCATTTCACACTCAGATTCTTCCCAAACTCTTCACCCACTTTCCTCTTACTCTCCTTCACCAGTCTCTTCCCCTCCTTTCTCTTGCTCACATATACCTCTCTCTTCTCTCTCATCTTCTCCCCTACCTCTACTTGCTAGCCATTCATTATATGCCTTCTTCTTTTGTTCCACAGCTCGTTTCATCTCATCATTCCACCATGCTGTCCCTTGCACACCCCTGCATCTCCTGCTCACTCCACAAACCACCTCACACGCTGCGCCTATCTCTTCCGTGAATATCTTACATACGTCTTCCACCCCTTCCATCTGCTCTAACTCATACCTTCCCAATCTTTCTTCCACTATGCTCTTATACTCTGCCATTTTCTCACTGTCTTGCAATTTCTCCACTCTTCTTAAGGGAATAAATCCCTTATTGTAAAGCAAAATAACATTATTCTCTAACGATATGGAAAATAATGAGCCACTGAAAAACAGTGAGTGCTGTCCTAGTCCGAGCCTATGGATACTCGATACGAGTCTGAACACTGGCGCCTCCTCCCTCCCCCCTCTCTCCCCCTCCCCCTCCCCCTTCCACTGCATATATCCACGTACTGTCCATAATTACGACCGAATGATGAAAATACTGTACATAATGTTTACTGTGGTGTATAATAAATGAAACATTGTGTCCTTGAACAGTTTAATTAATAACGCAATTAACTAATTGCATTGCCATTAAAATAATTGTAATAGATCGTGGCGTAGTACACAGCATACGCTTATGATCCACTCACCAATGCAGATTTTTTTTTTTAATAACAGAGGAAGAACAAATGAATAAAAAAAATAATCCATACACCAGATTACTGGTGTCCTCTGTATATAAAATATCTGTAACAGTTAGACTTGAACAGCTGTAGGTTGAAGTTTGGAGGGAAACAACTCTGGGGATGAGAGTTCCAGAGAGATGCAGTTCGGGGAATAAAAGAATTCTGACAGGAAGAAGTTCTGCAATATGGCTGAGTGACATTCCAGTCATGAGCGCTACCAGATGCCCATGTAGCACGAGGGAAGGCATGGAGAAGTGGCACCATGGAAGCAACTTCAACTGTGCATTTAGCATAAAAATATCTGTAAAATAATGCAAGGGAGGCAACATTCCTTCTTACTTGTAGGCGAGGTAGTTTATTTGTAATGGCAGGGTTGTTAATAATTCTAACAGCTTTGTTCTGAATTTTGTCTAGTTGTTTTAATGCAACCTCTCCACATCCATTCCACAAGGGTGAGCAATATTCAAGCTGAGAGCGCACATGACTTATAAAATATAGCTAACTGCTAGTCAATGAAGAAGTTACGGACTCTGTACAATAATCCAAGATTCTCTGAGGCAGTTTTAGCAAGTGATCTAACATGAGAAGTCCAGCTGAGGGCATTGTTAAGTAAGATGCCGAGAATTTGAATACTTTTGGAGATGGGAATATTAGTTGCACTGAAGGTAACATACGAATCTGGCAATATCTGTCTATTAGTAAATTGTATATACTTAATTTTACTAGCATTAAACGAGACAAGATTATTTTGTCCCCATTCACTTTGATCATAGGTCTTGATTTATGGAGATGGTTGTACTGAGTTGAGAGGTAGAGATATTAGAATTTTGTAAATGGATGTCTGAGTGTGAATGAACTATGTAGTGTTGAGTCATCTGCATATGAGTGGATGGGATTGTGGGTGACAGATAAGAGTTCATTAATATGAACCAGGAACAAGGTTGGCGCCAGAACTGATCCCTGTGGCACACCGACGTTCGTTGAGTGGAAAGTGGAATATACATCATCTACTTTTACTCTTATTTTCCTGTCACTGAGATATGAAGAAATCAAAGGAACGAAAGACGTTAGTCCATAGGAAGGGAGTTTGGACAGAAGAGAACGGTGCCACACTCTGTCGAAAGCTTTAGAAATATCAAGGGCTACTGCATGAGTTTCTCCATGTAGGTCAATTGACTGATGGATGGTATGAGTTAGGAGACTGAGTATGTCAATGGTGGATCTTTCCTGGCGAAAACCATATTGTCTAACACTAATTAAGCTGTTGGATTCAAGATGTTTAACAATGTGCTTATTAATTACAGTTTCAAATACCTTACCAAGGGAAGATGTGACAGCTATTGGTCTGTAATCAGAGGGGTCAGAGGAACTTCCTCTCTTCGCAATTGGGTGGATATTGGCTTCTTTCCGTGAATTTGGGAATGAAGAAGTACGTATGCATAGTCTGAATAATTTAGCTAGAAGAGAGGCAAGTTCTGGGGAACACTTTTTCAAAACAATTGGCAGAATTCCATCTGGGCCTCATGCTTTGTTGGTAGGTAAATTGTCTAGGATGGATTTTACGTATCTTGTCTGTATTTTATGTGGAACACTTTCGGGAGAGTGAAGTTCTAGTATTGGGACGTTCTGGCTGGCATCCTCTATGTCAGAATTTCTGGCAAATATACTGGCCAAAGTATCTGCTTTCCCACATGGGTCATTTGTAATGTTGCCATCTGAAGATTTTAATGGGGGAATGGATGATGAATTGTTAAAGTTATTATTGAAAGAGTTAAGAGCTGACCAGAATATTCTATTGTCATTGGGGCTGTTAAGTAGTTTTGATGCTTGTTTTTGAAGAAAGTTTGATTTAGCTAGATTTATTACAGCTTTTGCATGATTCCTAGCAATTTTAAATTGAGAGAGTAATTCAGATGTTTTTGATTTTAAGTAAGAGTTATATGCTAATGACATTTGGGCTGTTGCTCTGGCACAGTTGCCATCAAACCATTTTGGAGAGTTCGATCTTTTAGTGAACTGTTGACTTGGTATGAATAAATCCATACCAGCTAGTATTAAGTCGCAAATGTGGGACTGGGTAGAACTGGGATCGCTAGAGAAGAAAGACTTCCATGGAATGTCAGCAAGATAATTTCTAAATCTATCCCAGTTTGCCCTATCAAAGTGCCATTGGGTCACCCTGACAGGTTCAGAACGGGGAGGTGTGGGGGGGTTAACTAATGAGACTTTGATGAGATTGTGGTCAGAGGATCCAAATGGTGACAGTACCTCTATCCTGTATTGGTCTGGATTATTTGTCAAGAATAAATCCAAGAGATGGGCATTATGGTCAAGGTTATCAGGTATTTTGGTTGGTTGTTTTACCAGCTTGGTGAGATTAAACGATTCAGCAAGCAGCTTGCACTGTAGACCAACGTTGTAAGTCCTTGCAGAATGCAATAACCATTCAACATTATGTACGTTAAAATCACCCAAAATTGTAATTTCAGTGCTAAAGGCAAGGTTAAGGTTACTCAACTGTGTGGATATGGAATCAAATACAGTGTGTTCCAAAGAACCATTGGGAGAGCGATAGACTACACAGATATATTTGGTAATATTTTGACAATTTAGTTTATAGAAAAAGTAATCAAAACTGGATGAAGTGAAGTTTAAAACAGTGTCAGCTGCATATTGGGTTTTGATATAACAACAGGTGCCGCCCTTGTTAAGGAAGCTTGTGAGGAGATGGTAACCGGGAAAACAATATGGGGATATATTAGTAAAGGGTGAGATTTGTGATTCTGTGAGGAAAAGGGCCAAAGGGGATATGGACTGAAGGAAAAAATTAACTGAGTTTAAATTTGTGCTTAGGCCATGGATGTTGGTGAAGAATAAGGCCGCACTTTCACTTCTTCACTGACTAGCATCAGTGGAGATTGCAACAGTCACTGCCGGCACAGTCGCTTGATGGCGACCGGGAGGACCCTGTGCCGCCAGCCCTATCCTGCCGGTGGTGGCAATCCAAGGTACCACCTCATTTGATAGTAACACTGCAGCGGCCATTGTTAAAGAAAGTGAATAGAAGGTGTGATATGTTATGGGCATGTGGTGTGGTGTAGACAGTTGAAGGTAGAGGTGTTAAGAGAGCATGCTGGCCTACTTTCTGTGTAAGTGAATGCACTGAAAATGTTCAGCAAAGGAAGATGGTCAGGATCAAGTCCTGAGGGCTGGTGAAACGGGAGATCCAGCTCTCCCTATCACCAGCTTGCCATCCACCTCGGGAGTACTGCCCTGTTCGACTGGTGCTACAATCTACTCCTCCTGCTGTCATTTCCACATTAACTCTCAGCTCTCAGACATCAGCATAACATTCAGGAAGGTAGCGAAATAAATGGATTATGATTATGAAAAATATTCAGTATTTCTAGCAATCTCAGTGTCTGTCACTGAGAAAAGATTCTTCTAACTGCATCATAATGTGTGACATTAGGGAATATAAACAATCAAAAACAGACTCATATAAGTACATAAAAACACTCTCATGTACTGTATGTACACCCGGGGAAAGTTCCGCCTTATACACCTGCCTGCCAGTTCGGACCTGTATGTGTGAGACAACGACTAGTGAAGCAGTAGCCAGACACTCAATTGTCTGGTACCACTGTGTGGGAGGGGAGAGGTTAAGGGAGAGGAAGGCATGAGGGAGTTGATAGTTCCTACCCCTCCCTCTTCTATCCTCATCCTTCTCACACAGTTATCAGATAGATGAACGTTGGCTACTGCTTTGCTTAACACTTGTCTCACATTTACTATTTCGAGATGGTGAGCAAGTGTATAACGCGGAACATTCTCTGGCTGTACATTACAACAGGTGTTCCACATGCCTCCCTCCACCTTCAATACATACATACATGACATCACCGAATCATAGACTGCCGCACACGCTCAAATACACGTGGTGCAGTACGTACACGATTGCATGCAGCCTGAATTCGTGGGAGTAGTTCATCCTCAGTGTCAAAGGACATTTCATAAACTAGTGATTTTATATGGCCCTACAGGTAGAAATCTATGGGATATAGGTCAGGGGACCGTGCTGGCCAGAAAATGGGACCACCATTTCCTATCCACCTGTTGGGAAACTGGGCATCGAGGCATTCCCGTAATCATGCTGAAGTGTGCAGGTGCACCGCCGTGCATGTGCCACATCCTACTGCGCTTTGCTAGAGGTACATCATCTAGTAATGACGATAAATCATGCTCTAAGATTTCACGTAAGTACATGTGGACCTATGATACAGTCACTAATTATCCCGCACCATACTGTACATTTATAGAAAAGTGATGCTGATTATCCTTTCGCCATGTAGCCTAATATGGAGATATGCCTCATCCCAAGCATGCATGTTGTGGGTGTTGAACATCCCTGTTCTTGTGAAAGATGCCTCATCTGTGAACAGTACCATGCTAGAAAAATCTGGATCGAGTGCTGTTTGGTCTAGAAGTTTGAGTGTCGTGGAAAGTCCTCTGGGAGTAAATGCTGAACTCTCTGAAAGTGGTGGGGGCGAAGGAGTTGTTCGTGAAGTATACTCCATACGGTAAAATGACTGACCTCCACATCACTTGCTACACTGCGAGTGTTTGCTTGCGGATTCATTGCAACTGCCTCTAGGATCCTCTCAAGTTGGGGTGTGTGAACAAAGCATCGTAGTCCTGTTTCTGACAAATTGCACCTAAAGTTTCCTGTCTCCCTCAGTCTTCTGTCTATGAATGTGAATGTAGTGTGATGTGGATGCTGCCACTGGGGGAATCTTTCTGCATAAAGATGAGCAGCTTCCCTACCGTTTCCGTGCGCAGCACCATAGGTCAGGTGCATATCCGCCAGCTCCATATACGAGTGCTGCTGCATCGCGTTTACCTGGGGAACCGTGATAATCCAATCAGTGAGGTAACGTTAAGAAGAATATTGTATCTTTAGCCCTCACATCATGGACAGATTGAGCACCAGTAATAAGACAGTGCTGCATTATCAGTTCGAGGTCTGACAGTAGTGAACAAAGCCAGAGTAACTAGTGAATAAAGCTTCGAGGCTTTATCACACACGATAAAATAGGTTTGCCAGTTAAGTGAATAATGGTTGCTTTATTGTTGTTAATGTGTTGTTGATAGTGGGTTTCGTTTATAGTAGTGCACAAGTGTAACATGCTCGTTAAAGGTAAAATACATAATGTTATGACCTAAATCAGCTGACCGGTTATGCAGTGCACTGTTAAATGTACAGATACATAAAACCCTACATGCACACAGCATATGGACATTATGAATGATCAAGACAGCTCTAGCAAAGTGTAGGCCTACTGGCATTCATTACCATACACACGTGTGGATACAAATCTCGTTCACACACACACACACACACACACACACACACACACACACACACACACACACACACACACACACGGAGTCAAGGAGAACAGACGTTCGCCGACAGCGCTCCATACCGAGCCAGCACGGCCAGTGGCATTACCTAAATTAGTATCTTTATATGAGTCAAGCTCTGTACCAGGTTAGGCTAAATGATTTTTTATTATTTAAAAAAAAAAAATAATAAGAAGTTTAAACAAGACTTGTTCAAACAGAAAAGAGAACCAAGTGGTGAAAGAATGAGCTCAGTCAGCTGAGGTTTGTTTAGACTACAACTGCCCCGGGGAATGTAAGTAGTCTGTACTTTTAGTATTGCAAAATGGACACATACTTTAGTAAAGCAAATATGGAAAAGAAAAGGGATAAAGGCAGAAAGCAAGATGATTTCTACCAAGAACTGGTTGAAGTGGAGACTCACAATAGACTGGATGAACGTGTACACAAACTGGAGTTGGCTTTCAAGAATGAAATTGATGAAATAAAGAAGCAGATGCACTTGCAAAAGGAAGAAATAGAAAAACTAGGAAGGGAGGCCAACAAGAAAGATACAACCATCAGTGAATTAACAGTGGAATTGAGTACACTTAGGAAGAAAATGAGTGAAATGGCAAGTACAGTAGTCAGTCACGAGAGTATTATGGAAGAGTTCAAAAATGATACAGAGACAATTAAGCAAGTAAGCAGTCTGATAGACCAGAGCAGTGATATTGAGGAGAAAACACAGGTGAATGAAGCTGTGCAAAGCTACAAAAATGATGTGGAAACCAAGTATGCTGAAACGGTGAAAGTAAAAAAAGACTCAGAAACAAGGGTAGAGGAAAAAAGCATTAAAAAGGAAGTGACAAGAATAATCCAAAACAACCCAAAGTTTTTCAGAGATTCAGTAGATATCAACAAATCTATAGTAATCACTGGTATAGAAGAGGAAGAAGTAAAAAACAAGATCACAAGAGACAAAAAGGAGATGGCAAATGTAATGAGCTTACTGAAAGAAGTATCAGAGGAAATCTGTAGTTAAGATATAGAGGAACACAAAAGGTTAGGGAAATACGAGAAAAGCAAGACAAGACCTCTAAAGGTAACTTTCCAGAGTGTAAACACTGTGGAGGAGATACTAAAAAATGCAAAGAATCTTATGGAAAAAGAGTTCAAAAATGTATGGATAAAAAGATGCCTAACACAAGAGGAACTGGAAATACTGAAAGAGAAGAGGGAGGAAGCAAAAACAAAAAATGAGGGAAGATCAGAAGAGGAGAACACTTTTTTTTTTTTACAAAGTAATAGGATTGCAGGTACGAAAGTGGTACACAAACAGGAGGGAATAAAAAGGAGGAAGGTAGTAGAACCATGTCATGACAAGTATATAAACAGGATGATAAAGTTGATGTACTCAAATGAGGATGGAATGGTATCTAAATTACTAGAGATGAATGATTATGTCAGAGAAAATGAACCACATATAATATGCCTAACTGAAACAAAATTAACACCAA